>NW_017731356.1:6980821-6996772 GCF_001890085.2 Hipposideros armiger
GCTTGTGTGCCCATTTAATTCCCCATGGGTTTATAGAGGAGAAGTAAATGCTAACAGACAAAGGCAGAGTAATCTTTCAGGTGGACATCAACTCTATAGCAATGCAGGATGCTTATCTCGATTCGGAGACAATTCTGAGGCACCCTCTCCATCTCCCCACACCTCCCGCAAGGGAAAAAGTCCCTGAAATCACCATGGATATTAATGATAAATATAGGTATGCAAAACACTCCATATAGACTAAGACCAATGATCCATTCAGACCAGGATTCAGCCACTGAAAATGACACCAAGTATATTAAAGGAAGGACATTACTGTCTTTTGTGATCTCAATCTCAAAAGGTTAGGGATAGTACCCTAAACACCATTAATTTCCTCCTAGTAGCTGATTATGGCTCCATAAAATATCAACTTACCTAAATTATTCTTCAACCAATTTGTATTTCCTGACAGTATCACATCTGAGGGTAATACATTCTACATGTTTACTACCCACTATGTTAAGGAATAATACCACCACCTTTCATTTCTCCCAAATTAAGTCTCTCCTTGAAGCTTCAAAGAATGTCCCTTATTTCTAATATTTCAAGATGTTATGGACAAATCTATATTCATATAATTAGAATTTCTCTTGGCCCTCACCTCTCTAAATGGAAGAGTGCCGGACCTATCCTTACATTAAAAATAACCTCTCGTTTGTTGATTCTTGTTGGCCTCTTCAAGTGCTTTCTTGGCCCCATTTCTCGCTGGCAGTGTTCCTTCATCGTCATCATCATGATCATTATCATCATCAACATCATCATCATCATCATCATCATCATCATCGCCATGCTCTCAGATACATTGTATAGGCTTCATCTGACCCCCTAGGTCTCACCTGCCTCCAAGACCCTCAGCTGTTTGCTCCATCTCAGCTGTCTGTGTGACTAAGCCAACCAGTTACTGCCTGGCAGTGACAGACCTTCTCCCTTGGCTAGGGACATGCAGGCTAACTATTAATAGCTGCACACCTTCAGTCTTGGCATCCCCTGCAATTTCCGTATCAGATACAGCACCACACTTTAGGGTCTGAGATCTGGCTTGCTGAGTGTCCACTGCAGGGGCCAGTTGATGCAACCCAGAGCACAGGTAACTCCTCTGGTGCAGACTTTGACCAATGGGAAACAGGGCAAGGGAAGGAGACAGGCAGATAAATGATCTCTCCTTCCTCCCGTCTATGGACTGCTCCAAGGCGTCATGCAGCCCTGTGCATAGATTTCCCACGTGGGAGAGCCAAAATATGTGCCAAGTGATCTGCTGTGTCTTCCCGCTGGCGTCCTGAAGCAGTGGCCTTGATGGCAGTACATCATGGCACATCTCTTCTTATTCTTCCTTCTCTTGCTGCCCTTTCTCCTCACTTTTTTATTCCTTGCCTTGCAAATAAGCATCAGAACTTAGTCCTTAGGTCCTATTTCCTAAGAGCCTGGGCTAACTAATCAGCAAGATTTAACAAACCACTAAAGGTTTATTAAAGATATAGTGAATTCTGGGCTGGGTGATGGGTTCTAGTGATACCAGAAGGAAACAGACAAATGTGATTGGAGAGTCAAGATATATATGGAAAAAGGTAAATAACATTTTAAAGCTAACATATACGCCATGCCTAACAAATAGCATAAACAATAAGCATTGGTGACATTAAGAAGGGTGAACAATAACTGGAACCACCAGACACCTTGTTCAGGTCATAATCAACTGGGTGGCAAAGAGGAGAGCTTTCACTTTTTTATAAAAGTTACCTTTCAACTCCCTCATCTAATCTCCAATATTTCTGAAATTTATTTCTGTTGGCTTGACATTCCTATATGTGAAAGACTTTAATGTCGATTGCACACTAAAGAAATTTCATTATGGCTTCTCTCTTCTATAAAAATATTAAAATGTTAAATTAAAATTTTTGAAGTAGTGGTTTCTAGAAGACCCCACGGTTAATGCTTTTTATTCCGAGAAGCACCCATCTATCGTCTTCCTTGACATCTAGACCAGTTCTTCACCCATGTCACCGTATTTTTTGCCATTCTATCCACACCCAGTGCCTTCTCCATAATCCAACAGCGGCAGCATTCTGACCCACCGTGTCCGGGTGTGAAGCCCAAGATCCTAACCACTATACTGTCCTTCGACTCTGGCTATGGTTTTGTGTCTATTCAATGACCCTCTGTTTATAAGTGTTTCACCTCTTTCTTGCAATAGAAGGCTGATCTGAGGGCCCAGGGGTCCCTTCTGTGTACCCCTGGATGTCTCTGACAGTTACACAGGCAGTCCACTGAATCAGGTCATACAGGTGCCTCTGATACCTTTGGCCCACAGTTTTACAATTTCACTCTCAAGTTCTTTCAAAACTGTTGGATGGATGGCATCCCATTTTGATGATTTATTTAAACAGTTTGTCAGGTCAACCACATCCTGTACGCACATGATTCAAAACACAAATGTTTGCTGCAGATGTAATTTTTCATGTCAACTTATGCACCAAGAGAAAATGACCTTTATTCCGGAGAGATGTAATTTCTTTACAAACAGGGACTCACAATGCCCTGGTGAAGCAATCAGCAGGTTCTGATAAAAATAGTGATAATAATAATGCAAATGGAAGTTTCAGTTGAATAGCAAAATGATTTGGGGCCCTTTATCATTTCTTAATTACAACCCTACATGGGGATTTAAGGTATTCACATAATTTCTTGTCATTAGATGAATTTGAGCAGATTGTTCATTTCTGAAGAGGGGTCATAACTTGGGAGTACTGTATTAAAAAAGAAAAAAGGTATCCATTTTTCTCTTTTTATAATCCTCTCCAGAGAGTCAGTCTTAGCTCTGTAGGCTGAACTCACCCATAATTTTCATATTAGATACAATGGGATTCCATGCCTGGGACTGGCTTTTCTATCGTGAATTCAAACACTGCAAACTACAATTAATGTTTGCTTAATTGAATCAAAATTCTAAAAGTCACAAACATTATTAGAGAGTTAAAATTTTTATCCTCAAATTCTTCATATACTGCTTTCAAAAGTCAAACAAGTTACTCTTGAAAAAGCCCACACTTGTAAAAATATTCTTTCCCTTAGTTTGGGGAACTCACAGTACCACAGCTATTTCTGAAGTCAGCACGGGTCTGTCTGTGCGTGCGTACACCAAATGCAAGATCCTAGAAGCGGCTCCCAAATTAAAATCAAGGAGAAGCATCTGTGATAAAATGACTCTTCTCTTTCTTCTGAGATTTCAACAGTGTGTTTAGGCTCCTTGGGTATTAGACAAGAATCTGAATAACTAATCCCCTATAGGGGCACCGGAGGGCAAGAGTTGTTTAACGGTAGAATGAATCGAAGAAGCAGCATTGGGGTAGGGGACGGAAGGAACAAACCAACCCAGCAAAGTCTGCATCAGTCCCTGACCTTAGGGCCTGATCATAGGACACAGCAATCACTTATTTCTGCTCTGAATCAGATATGAGGGTTGGAACTTCTTATCAGAATGAAGTAGAAATATGATCAAATCACAAAAGCAGTGTGAATCTAAGAACAGAGAATGGAGCAGCCTCTGTCAATGGTGTAAATGAACTCCAAGGAAAGATGGTGCCACCATTGGATTACTTGGGCTTGAAGATGGAGTCCAGCTAGCACAGGACGTGAAGATTTGCCTTACCTCATCAAATGGTAGGATGCACCTTACTGGAGAAACCGACTGAAAGATAAGCTGCAGGCCATGTAAAAAATGCCCGGTAAACACGTGTAGGGAATGAGGGAATAGCTTCCAGGGCTGGGCCATCATTAAGTTCATAGAACAAGTTTGCCTGAATTCCAAATGAGACATTCACATTCAGGACGTTGGGGACCAGGCATGAATGGAAGAGATAATGATAGTTTCAGATTCTAATACAAACTCAGTTTAAGGACAGGAGGTGGATCATGCAGAAATAAGACTCGAGAATGGCTTTTGTAGGACCTGAGGACCCCACTAAATAAGAAAGCAGGCTGTTAGAAAGGATCTATGGGCTATCAGATCTAGATGCACTGCCAACCCAAATCTTCCTCAGACAGGAAGCTGGAACGTCTTTGTAGAGTAGGCACCTGAGGGAAAGAGCCGAATAAAGAAAGGAACAGGAAAATGACCCAACAACAACCATCAAAAAGCACCTGCCAGTTCTTGAGTCCCGAGGAGGGTCTAAAAGCCATGCTCTCTTCTCTCTTGGGTGCATTCCATCTTTTAATGTTAACAAGAATCCTGCAGTGTGAGTACCACGCTGTCTGCATTTCAGAGATGAGGCAACTAAGGCTCACCAAGGTTAACTTATTCCAAGGTCACAGAGCTTGTGAACAGACAACCTCATTGATGGCTAACCCTTATTTTGTAAACTTATCCAGTTTTTCAGATTCATTTGACTTTTTTCTATTGTTTCCTCTGGTTGAAGTGCTCCTTTCAAAGCAGTGTTCTTGCCTCTGTTAACAGAGACGATCAGGGGTAAACCTTGCCAGTGCTGGTCAGGGTGGTCCATATCATCCTGGCTATCAGGTTGGGCTGTCCCTCCACAGTAGTTGGCAGGTGCACCCTCCCACTTCCAGTCCTATGGTATGCCAATAAGGAAACTACTGAAGAGCAAAAAAAGCAAAATGGTCCTTGTCCCCAGAAAGATGACTGTGTGCAGGGAAGGTAGCATGGTATCCACACAATGCTGACACTCTTAACATTATCCCTGCTTTTCTTCCTTTCTCATGATTTAGAGCCTGGAAAATACCCTGTGTCTCTGCCCCACTTAGAAGCTTCACACTGCAGGTCACCGAACGCTGCCCTGTCACTTGCATTGAGGTTCCTGAGCTGGGAGCTGGTTTTCTGCACCCACCAGAGTGAGCCTGGGTGAAGGCCGCACGCTTCAGGTAGGGCTCTAAAACCCCAAGATGCCGCTCATTAGGGAGCCCGGATCATGAAGGCCCATCACACGCTGTCAAGGGTAATTAAATAAGGGATTAGTGTCACGGAGAGAGTTTGGGGTGAGCCTGGTTCTTGTTAAAGTATTTGACATTGAGTGGTGCAGGCAGACAAGGTTACTGCTAGCTCCTAGCACGGAGCCTCCTCTCTGAGGCTGGCAGGGGCTGGCCCCTGGATCGCCTGAGCAGGAGAAAGCTTTATATTTTAGTCTTCCTAAAATGTTATTTTCTCTACACTGAGCCCCAGTTTGCACTTATTGGATTTTTTAAGATTAAAGTACATGACACATTTCACTCTTCAGATCCCACTGAAAAACCTCTTCCCCTCAATTCCCCAGAAGTTTCTCTGATCTGTCCTCCCAGATGGAGGGGCTGTCCCAGTGGCCCTCGGTATACGCTACCTTGCTCTCTCTCAGGGGTACAGGGAAATGTGCCTCCCACATACTTCTTGTGGGAGTAGAAATTAACACAACCTTTCTGGAAAGCAATTTGATAATATGTTCCAAGAACTTTAAAAACGCTCACATCTTTTCGACCGAGTGCATAATTATACTTCTGGGAATCTATCCTAAGAAACTAATCAGAAATACAAAAGAAGTGTGTTACACCAAAGATGACTGCTGCAGCATTATAAAAACAAACAAATTGGAAACGTCAGTGTTATTCGGTAGGATATTGGATATACGTGTGTTAATATATCATTGTATTGTATTTGACAAATATTTATTTGCTAGGCACTGAGAATTTAATAACAAACAAACCATCTACACCCATCCACTGCCTTCTTAGCATTTATAAAATCAACGTTTTCAGATTTTGATAATATGGGAATTTGTTTATATTAAAATTTCAAATGAAAATGCAAGATTTTACACTATACATACAATAGTATTTCAAGTAGGTAAAAACTATGCTTAAAAAGAAGGGGCTACGCCTACATGTCAACAGGGCTAGCTCTGGTTAGTGAGGTTAAGAGTGATGTTTTTTTCTTTTCTTTACGATTTCCTATTTTTTCTGACACAAATACAGCGAACATATATTACCTTTAGAATTGAAGGCGGTGGGGTAAGTATTGCATTTGTAAAAACATGTGAACAAACAGATAGATGCAATCTATCTAACTCCTTTTCCCCTAAATAGGAAATGTGGTTCTCATCTCGGCTAAGGAGACTCACTTGTGCCTTTCGGGCTACCAATTACTATCTTCCACTTGGACTTAATAATCAACTAGAGATAAGCAGGGAGCAAATGAAGTCACCAGAGAGGAAAGGTGACAGTCTGCCTTCCCCAGCCTGTGGCTTCATTTGGATGGCTTTGTGATTCTGGGGCCAGATCCCTGACTGCCCCCTGCTGACCCCAAATCCACGCCATCAGGAGGGCAGTCCAGGCATATCAGCTGCAGGGGCTCACGTCTTCATTAAGATCATACTTTCAATAAAAAAGTCGTCTGGACGCAATAATCCAGAACCCCACCAAAGGCTTGAGCACAAGCTGGGGGATAGCTGGGTCCCTGGACACCAGGGGCCCAGTAGAAAAACAAGGCTAATGTAATTCCTCTCTGCAAACCACCTCACATGGTGCCTTGGCATATGTTTCTAGCACATGCTGAGCAGCCCTCCTGTGTTTAACAGGTGTGAACTGCTACGAGCTGTTCCTGGAAGACCTGGACTCCCATATGTTTGCTTATGCAGATCACAAGGAGGATTCTAGGTGTTCATGGCTATCCGTACCCAGAGTGAAACGGAGATGAAAAGATGAGGGAGATATCCTGATGTTGTATTCTCCCTCTCTGTGTCACCCAGCTTGGGACCGATTCTCCAGGGAAAACAATCCTTTTAGGTTAGTTTGTAAAGTGCAATTGATCACACAATATACTTTTAAAGGCAGCTTTTAGGGTGTCCTTAATTTCCTAGAGACATGAAGATATGCACCCACCCCGTTGGATCTTGTTTTTGTCACACATATCACCTTAGTCATCAAACTGAGGTATCTGAAAAGACACCTCTAAGCACTGACCTAAGTAATGATGAGAATACAAAGAGCTATGAATCGGCGATTATGTGCTAGGTGATCTACGGTTTCTAAACTTCCTCATGGTCAAAAGAAAACCTAGGCTCCGAGAAGTTAAGTAACCGGATAGCAATCAGCCACAGACAGGATTTAAATCAGGGTCTCTGTCTTCATACAAAGCTCAGCTCTTCTCTTTCCACAGCATTCTGTTACCTCAAAAAATATTAGGGTCTTTTTCTGAGACTGAAACAATTGCCCTTTACCTAACAAAACGCATGCTATAACATCCATGTGCCATGTAAACATGAATGCCCTTTCATCTCAAATTCCTCATTGTTGCCTCCCTTCTTGCCAATTGGTGATGGGCAGAGCAAGAACAGGGATGGTCAAAGCATAACGAGGGGGCCATATCTTGTCATTAATAGTACTTGCACAGTGAATGCCATCAGAACAAAGATGAAAGTCATTATTGTATCCACAGTCCAGCTACTGTAAGGACTGAGGTTAACATCTAACAGTAACTCATAGGCAAGCATTTCTACTTAACCAAAAGGGTAGGGATGTATGAGTTCACAGGTTAGACCTGCAAACGTCTAGTTTATAAGACACACAATATTACTAACTGATTACAGACCACATGCTTCTGACAGCTGTATGAGGGTAAGGAACGGGTCTCATTTGCTTCCGTTTATACATTCACTCATTCATATATTGATCTATTCAAGAATTTATCCTGAGTACCTACTGTGCATCAGATGCTAGAGGGACCAAGTTATCTGTACCTAGGGCTGTGCTGTGTCCATAGTAGTCACCCAGAGAATGTGCGCTGAAAGCATTTGTTGATTACAGATAACAGTAGCAGAAAGGAGGGCCCCGATCTCCGGACCCACAAATTCCAATCTCTTGCTTTAACACATACAAAATTCATCATTCCATGTACGCAGATGGCCTCTGGGCTTCCAAGGAGCCCTGAAATCCAGAGATTACTAATGGATTGCAAACATAAGAATGCCATTTCATCAACACTAAATGGGTTACATTTTCATTTCACTGAGTGCCTTCTTGCTTCTGAAACGTGGGCCAGGAAAGCCGTAGCACCTAGCTGACCTCTTCACCACTCATTATCCACTCCTGCTCCATCGCACGGGTCTAATCAGCCCTTACAGTTCTGATCTTGTTAGAGAACACTGGTCTCCCACCCCTGGAGCCCTGCCTAATAGACTACAGGGAACGGCCTCTCTGGACTTGAGAATCACAAGCTGTCTGAATTTCAACCAGATAACCTAGTGCTATGCTTGACATGGGGTCCGCTCCCCACCAACCCGCAGGAGTGAATTTAGGCCAATGCTAAATTGCCATGTTTCAGTCTTACTATTACTCAAAAATAATGAAAAGAGCTACCCTCCTTAATACTTTAAAGGAATACAAAGGAGATTTATTGTCTGGCATCTACAAAAACCCTCGAAGAAAACGTCTGTGAAAAAACATTGGATTTTTATTGCTTACAAAATGGATTGATTGCTTCAAGTTTTAAAAATGGCTTCACTGGGTGCTACTATAGAATGGAAAGAGGCAGTGGTAAGACTGCGTCCAAGGAGGGAGAAGAAAGTTTAGCAGTAACAACCGTTCTATGAGAAAAGAAATAATCATTTTCAAATGAGTTGTAAGAAATGCCTTAGGAGTTCCCAGAGGGATGTCCAAAGCTAATCATAGTGGTTACTTATAATAATGACCTGAACAGCTTCGAGATGCCAGGGAAGGCATTAGAGCAGATGAATAATGAAGAGGATCAAGTGAATGAAGGCGCAGCTCTCTCCCCTCTCCTTCCTTCCCCTCTCCTCATGCATGGCCCTCCGATGTGGTATTCATAGCAGAGCCATCCCTGTGATTCCCAGGGAACCTGTGCTATGGGCAGAGGGGCAGGAAGGAGTGCTTGCGGCCCCAGGACGCTGCTTCCGCTTTGTTGTCTGTGTCTCAGCAGCAAGGAATGTCAGTTCACATTAAGCTCTGCGCATCTCATCACATCAGTGGCCCTGGGCCAGCTCGATGGGCGCCTGCATTCTGCATTCGTTTGCGAGCAAGGGGAGAGCCCATCTCAAAGAGGTGTGCTCACCAAGTGAACATGCGCCTGCTTATCCTGCCAGTGACCCCATCACCAGCCCCCAGCCATCCTCTGCCCTCCCAGCCCTGCTTCCCGCATTCCTCAGACTCATGCCCTGGAGGCAGCAGGCCACAGGGAGAGAGAGATGAGCAGCGGTGACCATCAGCATCCAAATGACAGCAACTTGGAGAAAATGACATCTGGGCAACAGCAGAATGCACAGAGACCACAGCCCACGTGTTTCTAAAAAGAGAAATCCCAGACTCAGCAACAGTATGCGATTTGCCAAAGACGGTGCAGCGAGGCCAGAGTGGGGAAGGCGTGGGGACAAGGCTGGGCACGAACATCTGGTCACCACGCATGGTCCAGGACTGCTCTAGAGTCTCCAGGTCTCAACTTCATCACTGTGATACAACACAGGCTGAGAATTAGTGACCTTTAAAACACTTTCCAGTTTGAACATTCTAAAGCCTCATCACCCCAAGTGTGTCTATGGTTCAGTGTATACCGGGAGTGCCAAAAAAATGTATACAAGTGGACACATTGGTCAACGTTGCTCAAGCAGTAGTTCGCTGTAATCAGAAGTGTCTGGATACTGATGGCAGCCACTTTGAGCACCTCTTGGAATTGCAGAAGTCAAACATGACTTGTATTCATCTTTTGTTATTAGTATATATTGAGTATTAAATTTTAATAGTTTTTTCCTTTCTTAAAATGTGTATACATTTTTTGGCACCCTCTGTATATAAGTGTATGTGCATATGGATGTGTGTGTGTGTGTGTGTGTGTGTGTGTGTATCAGTTATAGCTTGTTAGAAATGTGCCATCTTGGTGCCCACCCCAGAGGTATCTAAAACTACTCTAAATTTTAATAATATCCCCAGGGGATTTGTATGCACATTAAAGTTTCACAAGCATTGTTCTAGAATATTTTATCACAGGTTTATAGAGAACCATCAATTCTAACTTAAGAATTATAAAATAAAGCAAAACAAATGCCATACTAAATGACCTTTCCTCTTGAAGAAAGTGTCGCTGTTGCCCATTAAGAGGGCCTGACACTGTGCTAAAATGGGTCATCAAATTACATCCCATCCTATTCAAGGTTTTTTCTCAGGGTTTCCACCCACAGCAGGTGCCCATGCCTCAGAAGCCACTGATGTAATCCTTGTGGCTATTCTCGTGTGAAGTGTTCTTTCTTGAACACATCTCAACGGGATTGCTTGAGGGTATTTAGTCTTACTGCATTTGGTTAAGTGTCCCAATACAATAGTCTTTGGGCATTTCCAAGTATTCCAAGAAGTATCCAACCGTGGTTTCAGGCAGACCTCTCTTCCTGGATGTGCTTGTGAGATTGTAACATGACTAAATGTACGTGGTGGCTCAGTTCACCTACCTACCCAGGGTTAGTCAAACAATAATAAATAATTTTTCTCTTTCTCATGAAGCAGTCCTATGCTGCATGCTACTCACATGGAAATGGTTTCAGCCTTTAAAGAATGAAAAATGATTATGTAAGGGTTTCTTGACGTCAGCACTAGTGACATTTTGAATCTGACAATTTTTGTTGTGGGGCCACCTACGCACTGGAAGGTGTTTAGTGGCATCCCTGGCCTGTACAGATGCCTGTGGCAGTCATCAGTCAGTGTGGCCACCAGAATGTCTCCAGAGACTGCCAAATGTTCCTTGTGGGGTTAGGGGGGTACAAAAATCACCCCTAGCCGAGAACTACTGGGTTAGAAGACACAAGTGTGGTGAAGACAAGAGGAAGAATTAAGAGAGATACATGCCTCAGAAAGCAGAAACCAAGGGGAACAGACTACTTCTAATTCTGGTAAACATCTCTTAGTGAAGAGCAGCGGTCCTCGTCGCAGGCTATTTCTCAGCCACAGACATTATTAACTAAGATGGAGCTAATGTAAGAGATAAAGAAAAGAGTCCAAGGCTGTCAGACAAGAAGGGTTGCTACAGGATGGCAACATCACTTAGAGGTATTAATTCTCAGAAGCAGGTCTACTACGCATAGACTCATATAATCTGCAGCGGGAATGGGCGCTAGATCCACCGACTCCAACGCCGCCATTCCACACATAACCCAGACAGGTAATTGTACTTGTCTAAGGTCGCTGTGACCTAGAGGCAGAGCGGGAACACAAACCTCCAAGGTCTGTGAAGGCTCAGGCTGAGAAACTATCCTTGGTTGCCCAGCACCCAAAGCTGGGCCTGGAAAATACTGGGGACCAATGACAGCTGTGCAGTCAAAAATCTCCTACCTTATAGCCTAATAATACTCTTTCTACTGTGCCACTCTGCCTGGTGCGATTTCTGAGAATTTTTAGAGTGTGGAAAATCTGTTAATGACACGGGAACTAAAGTAGCATCCAGTGGATTGGAAAACAAAGTGTGCATCTATGCATCTTAGAACAGAAAATGGTAAGGAGAGAGCTTAGAATGAGGTTAAGATACCTCACTCGAGGGAGGAAGGAGATGCCTTCCAGGGTACCAATGGCAGGTGACAGAACCCTCCAGAGGCTAGAAGGGGCCTAGCATATAGTACTCACTTCTCTAACCTGTCACCACCAGCCACCAGCAGAACAAGCTTCAGAGCCCAGCCCACATCAACTCTCCCGAGGAGAGGAGGGAGCTGAGCCATTGGAGAAGAGAGATGCTCTACCTGAACCAAGATATCCTATCACCTTGAAAACGCTAAATTTGGTTGATGTTCAAGGTCAACCTTACAACTGTCAGATTGGGAGTGCAGAATTTCCCCTCTCCAGAAAAATCGGTCTGTATGCCGATGCTGGATATCTCTTATCACGGGACAAAGTTTCTTATACCACTATAGACAGCAAGGCTTAGACTGTAACTGCTGGCTAAACTCATTGGCATTCAACTCCAATCAGCGAATCAAACTGCCTTAATTACATCAGGCCCTTCACAGTTTGGGTAGTGGGTCAAGGTGAAGTCATTAAGGAATCTCTGGTTCCTGACAAGGGGAAGGAGGAGGGAAAGCACAGACAGAAGAGGCTGTGGAACCTGATATATTTAGAACTCTTTTGGTCATTTTGCTGAGCCCACATGGCCCCCCTCTTCAAGTGGACTGGGACAAATAGCTGTGTCCTGCGGTGGTTTTGTTATGCTAATATACTCAGACAGCTAGGCTTCCCAAGATTTAGAGGAGGTTTTTGTGAGTTTGTTTGTACCAAGCTGAGCTTCCTTAGAAAGCTTTCATTAATCAGGATATAAGGGAACAGCAGGGCACTTAGGCACTACCTGATTAAAGGGAGAGAAGGTACAGTCTGGGTGGAGTCCAAGTGGGTAGCAAGAAGAGGCATCTTTTCAGTGCCAAACGCTGTGCCAGCTTCCCTATGAAAGTGATTTCCTGCACTCTTAGGAGAAAAGTATTATCTCCCCTATGCAGATGAGGCAGCTGATGTTTAGGGGCTTTGACTAAAACTTGGCTGTGGTCATTGAACTAGTAAGTGTTGGATCCTCTGACATCAAAGTTTATGCTCTTTCCACTTCACCATGCAGAAAAGCTAGGAAGAAAAGCACAGTCCACTGAAAACCCTTCCGGGTGTGAGTTATCAATGCAGCTCAGGACTTGAGGGCCTCAGGAGATGAGGGCTCCTGCAGGTGTAACTATTTACTGAGGAGGCCGTTGTTCTGGGCGCTAACAAGGACTCTAATGAAAGGCACGGAAAAATGGTACCCTCCTCTCTGTGAGCTGACATCTAGCTGGGAGGAAAAAGAAACACAGAGCAAATAATTAAGTAATATAAAATAATGCGAGTTAGATGGCAAGGGCTGTGGGGCTTACGAGATGAGGACTGGCTATGTGAGAAAGAGCCTTTATCAAAGAGAGGGACTCATAATATCTTTGCAGAATGACTAGTATTTCAGGGGTCGAAAAAGGGAAGAGAACATTCTAGAAGGAAAGACATGATATGGACCACATCAAGACCAATGCATTTGTCCTGAACAGAAGCTGAGGAGTTGAATCAAGAAGGACACTTGGATGCAGTGATGAGGACAACCTTGCTGGAGCAGAGATATTGTGGAAACGAAGAATCTTGAATGTCAAGAAGTCTATTAGAAATAAGGGGAAAACCCGGGGAGTGTTTAGGATTTATCTGATGGTAATTATTATTTTCATCTTGCAAGTAGAAGACCCAAAGTAGACAGAAATGCAGTGAAATTGTCAACACAGAGCACCAAGGGGGTACGACAAAGCCTGGAAAACCTTCCCTCATCTTCCCTGTTTCCCTTCAAGGGGGCCCACAGAGAAAATGTTCCCAACAAGATGAGTCACAGATCCTTGGTCTGTTNTACACCTGAAGTTAATATAAAAATAAATTGTTTTTTTAAAAAGAAAAGACAAAAGCAGATAGTTCAGCTCGCAACTCAATCACACCTCAGCTTTTAGGAGAAGTGTTTTTATGTGTTTGTCAGTTAGATTATTAAGAGGACATGTACTCAAGAGTCAACATTTAGTAAATTAATAATTTGCATTGCTTCATCTAGGAAGCCCCTAAGTAAAACTAGATTTTTAAAAACCTGCGAGTGTGGCAAGAAGCACAGTGACTGCTGGCGTGGTTTGGTGTCACTGCGTTCATTTCTGCTAAGGCACCTGTACCTTTACCCACCACTGCTTTTGCATCATCGGTGCAAATATCAACTCAGTGAAAAGGACGAGGAATATCTTAATATTAGAGGAATATAGTTTTCACTTCAAAGAGCTCAGGAATTGGTCTGGTGAAGATCAATGGACCCAAGATCAACACGCATTCACAAAGTACATACCCCATGCCAAACAAGCACTGTGCTGGAAGCTGAGGATACTGAGATGATTAAGAAATTGTCTGCCTTGAAGGAGCCTGCCAGTCTCATGGGATGGGTGAATGGGGGAGGAAATAATTTTAGACTTATGGAGTATTACTGGAGAAGTAGGCATGGAGTGTTATGAGAATACTTTCACAGAAGAATGAAAGACTCTCAGAAGAGGAGGTTGTACCTAAGATGTACGGTATATGGAAGAATAAAAGGATTTGGGGGGAAAACAAAAGAGAGAATGATAGGTCACCATTCCTGAATTATGGCGTGGAGGGGAGTTGTGGAACTGACTTTGAGGTTTCCTCCTCACCTTCCCTGTCTCCATGCTGTCTGGGAGTTTGACCTCAGCTCCAGGAATGNCCAAACATTATTTCAAAATAAGAAGTTACCATTTATTGGGCAACATTGACATTGAACAAGGCCCCACAGGTAAACAAAATATCTAGTTTCTTTGCCTTTAGGTTTGGCTAGAACTTTATCAAGTCCTTGTGGAAATTATGGTTATTAGATGTTTCCACAGACTCTAATTTGCTGTTGATGAAGTCATGAGACGTTCTGGAACATGCTCTCTATGCCAGATGGCTGGACTAAATATGTATAGTACCTAAGGCTGAGGCCAAAACAAGTCAGGAGCTGGGAGTGGATCCCAATGGTTGGGTGTTATCTCTGAGCTGGTTTAATCCACTGGATAACAGTCTGAAAGTTTTAGGGGCAGTCGGGTCCAAAGTGGAGGTGCCATAGTTTTCAGGTCCTTAGAAAAGTTATTCATGATCACTCACTGCACACGAGAAATTCACACAGGGTATGATTCCAGCTCCTTCCCAAAAAGACACTTTGGATTAGAAAATAATTTCCCAGGAGGTATGTCATAGCATACTGACATGCTGAAAATGGACTGCAGGTATGTGGTGATGTTCACCTCCATTTCTTGGGGTAACTGGTAGGATTTGCTGAACCCATCACCTCCTGCCATGAGAAGACATGCAATTTACTCCAGGGTGACACAGAAAGATCTCCTGCCATGAACAAGTTTGTGAAGCACTGCCCTAGAAGCTCTCAGAGTACCTTAAATCCGCAAATCTCTGAAGTCTCCAAGAGTATAATCCCCAGGGTTGCATAGTCCAGGACCAAGGTTTGAGAAACTCAGATTATTCACTATATTCCTTTAACCTGCAACCTTAGAAAAATCAACTTTCAGCTCCGTTCCTGTGGTGGTAAATGAAGATAAAAATGCCTTGGACTCAGAGTCTGTCTTAAAGTACTGCATTGTCGGAAAAGTCATGACATATTTTTTTCTATGTTTTTCGCTGCAAAAACACGTCATGTCTTTTCCAACAACAACCCAATAGCTCAAACTCTTCTAAGTAGCTCTTGAATAATAATCCCCCTCCCTTGCCTTTAATCTCAAGACCTGTGAGGAATAAGCCAAAGTTGCTTTAAATGTCAGTCTTTCAATCTGCCTCTCCTGTGATGACCTTTAAGAAATGATAACAGTGTGTCTTCCTGGATGACTGCATATCAAAAATCCCGAAGAAAAGCACTTTTGAATGCACCTTTAAGCACCATGATTCAGAAAGTCTTAATCAATCATATTTCCTTCCTGACTTCTAGAAATTCCCCACATGGCTGAAGGGTTGGAGGCTAAACACAGCACATCAAACTGGTAGAGGTTATTGTGTATGTATAAAGCTCTGACCTCCAAAGAAACCACAGGATATTCATTAAAGGTTTCAATCACCAAAACAAACAACAACAAAAATACAGAGCTGGAGGAGAAGGAGGAGACCAGGAATCTTCTTTCATTCATCCATTCTTTCTTCTGTTCATTCATCTAGTATGACTACCAGATATGAACCAGCACGAGGCTCACTGGCTAGAAAACAGCAAGCATACCATCTATATGCTACACTGTGGGAAGTGTTGTAACAGAGATATAAACCAAGGGCTGCAATGTTCACAGGGAAGACAATTAACTCTCCCTAGAAAACAGGACCAGTCCCCAGCTAAAGTGCCATGGGAGCTATGTCATCAGTTCTCAA
>NW_017731356.1:6999151-7001645 GCF_001890085.2 Hipposideros armiger
TTTCAGTTTTACAAAGTACCTTCTTATCTATAAACAGGTTGTGGATTTCCCAAGAAAAGGAGGACACAATTCCAAGGAAGATCAGCAGTGACAAATGCAACCGTGGGCCATCAAGATGAGGACAGGAGAGAGTTCCTTGGACTTAACATTGGGGTCAGAGGCAACCTCAGTACAATGAAGCAGAGAAGTCACAAGCCACTGTGAACAGGGACAGATAAGGTGCTCGCTCAGAAGACCCACACGTACATGTATTTTTCTGTTTTTTAATATAGGAGAAACATGAATATATCTGTAGGCTGAAGGGAAAGATCAAGGAAAAAGAAGGGGAGAGAAAAAGTCAAAGATCTAGAAGCAAGAAATGATAGCTCCAGTGAGGTCCCAGGAGAAACAGAATTCTTAGCTCTGTGAAGACATGATTGTGTCTCTTTTATTTCTCATTGTATCCAGAGAACCTGCTATCATGACCAGTGCTTAGCAGCTACTCAAAAAGTATGGGGAAAAAAACAAACAAACAAACAAACAAAAACAACCCAGCTATTGTGCAATGAAAAATTCTGGCGAATCTTATAAAAACACATTCTTCAAACATCTCATTTTTGATGAACAAAGTGAAATGGATGAATTGTTTCACTGACCATATTGACAGAAAACAAGTACGAGCACTCAATGGAAAAAATAAAAATAACTCAATTAGAAAAATTAACTTTGAATACTTCCTCTCTAAAAGGCACTGAACTTAGCCTCAGAAAGCTAGGCAAGCTGCCATGAGCAATTTGAAGCTATTTGGGTGTTAGCAGTAGCTTCTCTGCACGGGGAAGTTTCTTTCCAACCACTTCTCTGCTCTGCCCAGTGTGCAGCCACTGGCCACGGGTGGCTCCTGAGCACTTGAAATGTGGCTCGTCCAACCGAGATGTGCTGGAAGTGTAAAATACACACAGATTTAGAAGATTTAGAACAAAAAGGGAATGTGAAATATCTCGTTAATAATTATATATCGATTACATATTAAAATGATACTACTTTGAATATGTTGGGTTAAAAATACCTTACTGAATTTACAAAAACGTATTGGCAGTTAGAGCTGAAAAGTTAAGAGTGAATGTGGCAGGTCTCCAAGTTTGAGAGGTGGGGGTGTACAGAAATTAGGCCTGATAGCCTCCATTTTTAGGTAAAGTATGAGGCAAGGTCTTATGCAAAGGGTAAAGGTGTAGAAATTAAGTAAGGGGATTAACTATCTTACTAAAGGTTGGAGTAGTCCCTTAGGGCAGTGAGAGCAGAGGTTGATCAAGGACAATAAATAAATGCATGAGCAGCGTTTAGGACCCAGCCAGGATTNCAGGTCACGTCGACCGAAGGATGGATTGTGATCACTCACTTTCTCGAGGTGTGATCTTGGGGAAGCTACCCCCAGGGAGCCTTAGCTTGTAGATGAGTAACACAGCCTTCACTTCACAGGGCAGTTGTGCTGCTTGAGATCATGAAGGTAGAGTATTAGCACAGGACCGGGCACGCAGAGAGCGTTGGGGTGGTAGGGAACACGCTTTCCCGTGGATCCATGCTTCGATGTCTAAGAAGTCTCCATGAGGGTAGCGCTGATGGTCTCTGCCCTTGAACTCCTTGTGGGAAGAGCGGAAACCAATCTGAGTGATGAGTAGAGCAGAGAGATCTGAGCAGGCAGGGCTCAGCCCCTCCGCTCCTTGTCACTTGGTTTCGGTGTCTACACGCCTGAGGGAAATGTACCTTGTGCTCTGTTCTCTGAACTCTGCAGGGGCTTAGCAAGGCTAGCTGTTTCCCAGGAAGCTTGATGTTTGAGAATGTAAGTTTCGTTAAAAAGAACGTTAGGCAACCCTTTTGATCATATCTAAGCCATGCCTCCCAGCATAGTTTTATCAGTAATAAAGGTAATATTTTCAGTGCCAACGATCTCCTGTCCCTGCCTCTCAGTTGGTTTTGAACTTGGGTGAAGAAGAGGAGTTGACATTCATTGGGTCCACTCAATCCCAACGGTGACTATTTCACAAATGGCACCTGGGGGCAAAACCAAAGCCTAGCTAGCTATGTGTTCAGCAGTCTCCCTTGACTGACAAGTTAGTATGACTAAAGGAGCCAATTTCCTGGATGCCCCTCATGTATCCAGGGGACAGTGTCAGTGTCTACCAGTATGACAGCCACGGGAACTGTGTACATCATTACGCCATGAGCCCCGCTCTAATGGTTATGTGGACAGGCTCTGATGACAGCTCCCTTTGGTCAGATTTGTTCTGCTGCTACTGTTGTCCGAGGCAATGAAAATAATAATTACACATTACCAGCACATTTAGAAATTCTAGGCAAGGTGGTCAGCATGTGGCTTGGTGGTCAAATTACTGTTGTCTTTTTTTAAATTATGCTTGTACTGACAGTGGTTATTACATGATAAACAAACCCAGAAAACAAGAATAAAAACACTAAGTGAATAAACAAATAAAAGCCAATGCAGAAATGGAAGATTAAC
>NW_017731356.1:7005355-7006259 GCF_001890085.2 Hipposideros armiger
TGAACATAAGAATTGTACTCTAATTGATAAAGTTTTTGCCCTTGAAAGAATGGGTAAACAATTCCGATGCTGCTATAGATGCACAGTGGAGGTGAACAAGTGAATAAATAAATAGATGGAAGAGCGTGGGAACCAGATTTCTCACTGCTGGGGTGGGCTGAGCAAGGGAAAGAGGTTAGAATGATCCATGGGGTACATAATGGTCATTAAGTATGATACTTAGATAATGGTGAGAGCTGGAGACACCAATCAGTATGAATTCATGCTTAGCTTAATACATGTACAGATGGTTACACATAGAAATATTTAGATATGTGTAATTATATGAAGTTAGTATACACACATATATGTCCTTGCTCTATCAGCAGAGAGAACCTAGAGGCAACACCCCAATATAAATAAGCACACATAGTGCCTAGATCTGGTTCCTAATACCATTTTCCAATGAGAAGAAGTTCCTTGGACAAATAGCTCATTCTTGGTTGGGCGCAGGCAATATACAAAATGAGCCTGGAGCATCTTGTGCTCAGAAAACAAAAACTGAACAAAAACCCACAGCGATGGGGGTATGTCAAAGGGACACAGAAGCCATCTGAAAGCATTCCCATTAGCCAAAGCTGGGCAATTGGAGCAATAAAATCAATAAAGTAGTACTGAAAAATAAAATAAAATAAAATAAAGATAATAAAGTACTATTGAATTACAAGCCAAAGTATAAAATAAATATGTGTAAGTCCATATAATACAAATAAATGATTAAATAAATTAATGGGTGATAAGAGACAATGCCCTCATGTAGAATAAGTCACAATAATTTATGTAGGTACTCAGCTTTCAAAAAGGTGGACCATAACTGCCCAGTCCTTTGGTATGGGCTATGCATAGTGACTTCCTTCAAAGAGTA
>NW_017731356.1:7008247-7009021 GCF_001890085.2 Hipposideros armiger
TAGTGACGAGGAGCTGGGAGCGACCTGAGCATCCATCTTTGAAAGGGTTGGTAAAATAGGGTGGAGCCCAGCACGGCGTCCTCTGCAGCAGTCAGAATCAATGGGCTAGACCCGTGCTGCCAACCAACTTTTCGCAATGATGGAAATATTTTATACACGCACTGTTTGATATTGTACCCATTAGCCACATGAGGTTATTTAAATGCAAATCAATAAAAATCGTTTTAAAATAATAATTCTGTTCCTCGGTTGCACCAGCTACATTTCAATGCTGAAGGGCCACATGTGGCTAGGGACTGACATATTGGAAAAGGCAGATACAGAACATTATCATTATTGCAGAAAGCTCAGCTGGACAGTGTTGGGCTATACTCGCACATCGTGACATGAGTGGATCTCAAAAATATAGTCCTCCCAGGAAGTATGTTACTAAACTTGGTTTTTCTCCCATTCATCTGTCTTTTATTACAGAAATGTCTCAGCTAAGAACCCAGAAAGGGAGAGGGAGAATTATTTTTCCTCCTTAACAGGGCACTAGGCTATACCATATGGCCTAGGTGTGTAGTAGGCTATACGATCTAGTTTTGTGTATGAGCCCTCTATGATGTTCTTGCAAGGACAAAATTGCCTAACGACACATTTCTCAGAATACATGCCTATCGCTAAGTGGCACATGACTGAACATAAGAATTGTACTCTAATTGATAAAGTTTTTGCCCTTGAAAGAATGGGTAAACAATTCCGATGCTGCTATAGATGCACAGTGGAGGTGAA
>NW_017731356.1:7011411-7017868 GCF_001890085.2 Hipposideros armiger
GCTTCTATTCATCCCCCCATGTCTTAGATGGGCAGGCACTCTAGCTAAATCTGTTTACTATTAACCTAAGCTGCTCACTGTAGGGAAGAGCAAAAGGAAGAAAAAGAAACAAATTTTAAAGTTTCTTCTCAAATGGGGAGATGGAGACATATGTGAAAAAGAGGTAGGGATGTTTCCTGTTAGCCAAAAGCTCACCAATAAGTAAAAAATTTTATGTCCAATATTACGTCCAATAAGTAAAAAATTATGTCCAATATTGCAGATGAAGCCAATCAGAAAGCTCAGCAACTGCTACTTGAGCATCTACACTGGCTCTGACAGTGGATTCTAAGCACATGACCACCAAATACCTTGGGAAGTGACCTTGGGAAAGGAGCCAGAACCACGGCACCTTCTGAGTGGCTCCCTTTGACGTGGAACATTCTTCCTGGATTCCCAGTTTGCATTTCGGTGGGGCCCTTGTAAGAAGGGCACCGGACATGTTAGCTTCATCCCCGTGTACCCCACCTTGTCCATCATGACTTGTGGGTGCCATAACACACCATGGAACATGGTGGCCCTAACTTGGATCCTATAAATAAGATAAGAACTTCTCAATTCTGCTCAGGGAAGTATACCCACCTAGGTAAGTATTTCTCGATGAAGTTCGCCTTCTTCTGCTTTAAGGCTTGTGTCAGAAATCACTCAGTAGGTTAGGAAACTCCAAAGATATTTACATAGAACCATAAAAGACTCCTCTATACAAACCAGGTGAGTTGTGCTATCCCTATTCTAACCATCACCAGGGCTCCTTTTATCTGCCCATGAAGATCAGGTTTTGAAAAACTTGAAGGCATTTAAAATAGTAACTAACAGAAAAGGCTTCAATGTTATATTGACCTGAGTTTGAGTCATGGATCCATCCACCGTTAGCGATGTGACCCGTTGAGTAAGTTATTCAACTTCTCCGATCCTTTTCTCCACTGTTGGAAAGCTAGGAGTTGACAACAGAGCTGTCTTTAAAGCCCGTTCTTTTAACCACCACACTGGACTGCTCCACACACTTTAAACAGCACCTTGCTTGTGGAACTCGCCACATCTCTGCAGGCTGGTTGCTTTATCTTCAGGACTACCTTCTTCTATCAAAAGCCATGACAGTTAAAGCTCAACTCCAAGGCACGAGAGAAACATCTTTTCACTCTGTTTCACACATGCACAAGTCCAATAGTTGGGTCTGAAACACAGGAGTATCGCCTTTAAAGAGTAATGAAACTGATAAATAGGTTTTATTCGTAACACGGAAAACCACACACTCGAGTGTGGAAGCCACACTTCAGTTTAACCAGTTGTCTCCAAATCAAATATGGCTCCCAAACTGGAAATGTCTATTGTTTTGAAAGCTGAGATACAAAATTATAGTTGAGATATGAAACTTTAATTGACTAATTTCGCAAACCTTCCATGTTCTCTCAAGAGGGTCATAATATCTAAATGTCTTAAATTAAAAATTACAGTTCTTTTGCGATGTTGTAGAGAGTTTTACAACACTTCTGAAAATAGGGGTTTAGATTACATGACTTTGAGTTGCCAGATAAGCACCATAATAAAGATTTTCTGCTGGAGAACCATCAGTATTTGTGGGAAGCATGGCCATCTAAAGATGGCAAGCCTTGGCTAAAAACATTCAAATTCAAAACATTTTAAAATTATGTAGCCAAACAAAATGTAACTGAAAGTCGCATATGCGCCTGCACCACAATTTGCAAACCCTCCCTCAGAAAACAGGCGATAGTCACCCCGCACCATTGTTCCTCAGGATTACCTACAAGCAAACTTGGCAACACTGATGGCTGAGAGAGCCTCTGGGGGTCAGGCTGCACCCTCCTCTATGCCAAGTCAGCCCTCCCCTGCCTGGCTTTCAAGTGGAGAATGATGCTCAACTCTACTCCTGTCCACTCTCACACCACAAGGCTGACCTCCATCCATACTGCACCATACACATGCCATTCCCGTATTCTCTCCCACTGCCACCCTGTGCTCATCTTTTGTCCACGATGTCAAATGGCTTCTCCTTTCCTAGGCCAAGCCAAAACTAATCTATCTTTAATTTCATTCATGTTTTGTTTTTTTACTCCACACAAAGGGCACAGAAGTGGGATGGACTCAGGCTGCCTTGGGAGGGTAGGGAAGGCTTCATAGAGAGGTGACACGCATGCTGGGTTTAGAAGGAAGAATGGATGACTGCCAAGTGATGGTGGGAAGAACATTCCAGAACATTCCAGTAGAGGAGGCAGAAAGAACATTCTAGAACATTCAAGTGGACGAGGCGGGAAGAACATTCTATTGCATGTTTCTATTGTGAAAGGCCCAGCAGGTTTGCAGGGATAAGATGCTGGAGAAGCTGGCTGCAGTCAGGAGAAGACCCTTGTTTGCCTCACTGAAGAGACAGAACTTGATCCTGGAGACAAAAGGAAACCAAAGGATTGGACTTTGGTCAGGACCCCTAGCCCATGTCTTCGTGGAGTCTGATCTTCTCACGCAGTATCTCCTCCTCAGCATTCCTATACCCCTTAACATCACACCACACAATCCAGGTGTCATTACTTATAGCTATTGCAGTATCTCAGTCTGTGTTTCCACTGACCAGAGAAGACCTAAGGGCAGGAGTCTTTCATTTTTTTAACTTCTGTATCCTAATAATGCCCAGCAAGTGAATGCTCAGCAAATTCCCAGGACTGACTCATTCAGATTCCTCCAGAAGATGAATTAAGCAAACTAGGTTCCAGAGATAAGAGTAGGGAAAGCTCTAAATCAGTCACCACAGACCTTACTATTGGCTACAAGTAACAGGGTCCAGGACCATAAAAGTTAACTTCAAAAGCAGCTACATTTGGGTCTCCCATCCATGAACTTGGATTCCTCTCCCTTTCTGCCCAGCCCTCCTCCACCACCCAAGCTGAAATTCACTCCTATTCCCCCTAGGAATATGGGTCCAGGAGGGATAGGAACCAGCTCATCTCTGGTTCGGAACATATCCCATTGACTGGGAGGGCCTGGGACAATCAATGCATTTAGCAAATGCAACTGGCCCTAGAGTGAGAGGGTGAGTCTGTTCCTGTGTGTAAATGCCAAGTTGCCATAGCAACTCCAGCAGGGTGCTGCAGTGGGCAGCTTTGCACAGAGGTGCACAAAACCCATTCTTCACATCTGGGCTTTTGCTGTGCACATTGGATCCTAGTTGGCCCATCATGCCTTTAGGCCCTTGGCTTTGGGGTTCTGCAAAAAAGGAGGTGGAATGTTGAATACCTGCTGATCCAATCTCCCTGTTTCCATGCGCCACACATGTCCCTCTTCATGCACAGTAAACACTGCATGTGGAGCCCAAAACAGGCTCTTTAGGAACCCACAATTCTCTACACACATTCTTATGTACTATGATGAACAGACTGTTCTCGCACATCAGCATGACCTCGACACGAAATTTATATCCACTGAATAACCCAGCAATTGTACATTTTAATGAGCAGCATATCCAGTGTCCCCATTCCCAGTCAGCCCCCAGTTCTTACTATGTTACTAGTACATTTTTTATACAAAAAAATAAATAATGCCATTAAAAGTGTAGGTTGCGCTTCAGTGGGGTTGCCTGAGCTGCACTCCAGGCGCTGCAAACCAACTTTTCAAAAGACCAGACCATTTCTGAGAGTGCTTTTCCCTAGGGGTGAGAAGTGGGGGTTTATTCACCCCCGTCTTAAAGTGTTCAGTGTGATGGTATCTCTTGTGAAGAAAGAGCACGAGGAGCATGTTAGATAACATTTCACGCGAGGCTCGCACCTACATATGGCCATCAGGTAGGAAGCCATGTTCCCGCCAAGTGAGTCCCAGTTAGTAGGGCACGGAGTAGATGAAACCGCCTCCTGGACACTTGTATTTTTTTTTCTTGGATTTAGAAACTTGTGACTATCTTTGAATTCTCTCCTAGGCAAAATAAGAATGACTTACAGCATCACTAAAGAAATGGCTTGCATGGGGGGCACGCCCAGCAGGATGAAAGGTGCATCTGCACATGGAGGAGTGAGGGAAATGTTGGTTAAGGAAGTCACATGAAGCTGTGGTGCTTTTTGCGGGATGCTGGAGCAGGACCACAGCATCCTTACAGCTTGGTTGTAAAAAGGGAGGGGGTGCGGGGGGGCATTAGAAATGACGTGGAGTTTCCAGTACCTGAAGGAGTTTCATGGCCTAAGAAACATAAAATGGGAGTACCAAGAGAGATGTAAACAAAGGAAGGAAGAAGGAAGAAGGAAGGAAGGAAGGAAGGAAGGAAGGAAGGAAGGAAGGAAGGAAGGAAGGAAGGAGGGAGGGAGGGAGGGACTGTCACTCAGGGAGACCAGGTGTGCAGGAATGCCTATGCCCACCTAAGGTGGCCATGAGAACAAAGAAGATAATTAACAAGCTACAGCCGGATGATTTCTTTATCCCGGGAATTATGAGGTGACAGGAGATGTGGAGGTGGCTGCGTGAGGGGCTGTTACATGCAGGCATGGAAGCAGGGCTGGCCGGGATGGACACCAGGGGTACAGGAAACTTGAGTGATCTAAAGGCAGGCCCCAGAGCGTGTCAGTAACCCAGTGACAGAGGAAGAGCTCTGGGTGAGTGAAGGCTAGAGATCCAGCCAGTGCCATCTGGCCTGCACATGCCTAGCAAGGTGACAACGGGATGCCGCGTTCCAACGCCCCAGGAGGTGTGGGTGGAGGTGGGTGTCCAGGGGGAGTGAGGCTAAGAACTGAGCATGTGGCCAGGGAGTGGGGAGAAGGGCTCTGTTTGCTGAGCCGGTAGCAGAACAAGAAGTGCTCTGTCAACGCGCTCCTGAATGAAAGCTAGGAGGTCAGGCTGGGCAAGGTTTCAGGGAGACTCTTGCAACCTGTTCCTTTGAGGCAGGGTGGCTAAGGAGAGGCTGAGGACCCAGCATTCCAGGTCGGATGTTGGGGGGAAGTCAGGTGCTCAGTGGCTCTGGCCTACAAGTGGGTGTGAAGAATGGTCTGGAATGGGGCGGATCCGCCGAGGTGGGAGTGGGGGAGGGGAGGTCGCCGGCCAGTGGGTGTGTAGAGCGAGCCGATGTGGGGGGTGGGGGCGCCGAGCCAGCGCCTCGGGCCTCCTCGACCTCCCCGGGGACTCACCCAGCACGAAGTAGGGCAGCTCCGTGTTCTCCAGGTCGTCCACCACGACCATTTCTCCCGGGAAGTCGTTGCGCACCGAGAAGAGGAGCTTGGGCTCGGAGGCCGAGGGGCTGTGCATGATGCTCAGGTCGTTCTCGCGCAGGAAGGGCAGCGCCGACACCGTGATGCTTTTGAGCTTGCACTCCAGCTCCTTGGAGGGATCCACGTCGCCGGGGGCCGTGGCCAGCACTGCTGCCGGCCCCCAGCAGCAGGCGAGCAGGGTGCAGAGCCCGGCTAAAGCCATCTTGAGCCCCGGCGCCGTCCTCCCAGCGCTGCGACGGTGGGGGAGGAAGCGAGCGAGCGAGTGCGCGAGGGAGGCGGGGGTGGTTGGGGAGGGGACGTGCAGCCTGCGATCCCTGGTCCCCGGAATGAGACGCCGCCGACAGTGCGTGCGCGGGGCTTAAGCGCGGATGCCTGGAGAGCCCGCGTCCTTTGTTTCTGGGAGCTGCTTATCTGGGGGAAGGGAAAAGGGGGGGAGGGGGCAGAAGAGAAAAGGGGAAGGAAGGACGTAGGGAGGAGAGAGGAAGGCAGCCGAGGATTCTAGGGAATCAGGTCAGCCCCCAGCAGGCTGCTGGTGCCGCCACCTTTCTCCTCCTTTGCATCCCCTGGGAGGAGCACGCTCCTGGCTACTAACCACCTGCACAGCGTTTTTAAAACATCGGTCTTTGCAAAATCTTCTCTCTCGCATCATCACCCAGCTGGGTTGGGAAGGGCACACACCTAAAAAGGTGCTTACTCAGAGCGGGTGACAGTGTGGGGTGGTCCCTCTAGGTGCAAATCCACCCCCAGTTATTTCGTAGGTGTAGGTGGTCCCATTCTTTTTTTACCCACTAGTTGGGTTTATAGATTGGATGAGCAGGAGCTGGGATAATGCACATCTGTATTTTTTACCCTGCACTAACTTGGCAGAAATATTTAATGAAAACATTAGTTATATGGATATAGATAAATCAAAAGGTAGCTAAGAATGACAAAAAAACAAAGCCAGCCCTCTGCATTCAGTTAAGTAGGAGACCAGAACTTTTATTTGCGACTTCTCTCCATCTCTTTGTTTCGTTTCTGTTACAAATGTTATCTGTTGTAACCAACATAAAGATGATTTAGGGAATGATATCACTGATTGTTTAAAAAGTAGAGCTAGGGCCGGCCGAGTGGTGCAATGGTTAAGAACTGGCTTGGGATGCCAGAGAGCCCCGGTTCGGATCCCACATATGAGGGCCAGTGACACTGCCCTCCACAGCTAAGATGCTGAACAACAGCTC
>NW_017731356.1:7019933-7021493 GCF_001890085.2 Hipposideros armiger
AAATAAAAAGAGAGAGTATTTTGCCAGGGCACTGGATTCCTATAAACATACATACAAGGTCCTGTGGCCTCCTCTGAGGGAAGTAAATAACAGGAGGTACGGAGGGTGGAAGTTCGCAGAAACTACACCATCTGTACTGCGTCTGTCTTACGTTTAAATGTGACTGCAAGCAATACGCATGCATCTCTATCATTCATTACCTTTGTGCATAGGCAACATGATGGGATGAAACATCAAGCTTGGATTCTCGTCTCAGCTCTGTTATTTGCTTATTTGAAGGTGAGCCTGGGCTACTCTTCTGTTCAGTGTCTCCGTCAATAAAATGGGGTCTGTGGGCTCTGCCCACCCCATAGGCCACAGATAACATAAGCACAAGTATTTAAATTCACTAAGACATGATCAAAGATCAGGGTCTGTCATCTCCAATCCTGACTTTTCTCCTGAGGTCTGACTTCCCATATTCAAGTGCCTCTGCTTTTTCTGCTGTGAACCTATTCTTCACACAGCTACCAGGTTGATCTTCATGAAATTTTGCTCTCATTGTGGCATTACAAAGTTCCTTACCCCCCACCCCCACCCTTCCCCATGGGATAAAGTTCAAGCATGGTTTGGAAATTTAAAAATGCTTTCAAATCTCATACTTATTCTCTTAGATTTTTTGCTTACTACATTAGCCTTGCCCCATTCGTTCACAACACGCATATACACATCCCAATCAAATTAAAGCCATTTTCCATTTTCACTCTTCCCATGCATTTTGTCCACCTGGAATGCAGTACTCTGTTCTCCAGTTCGTCCCATCTCTGCAGACCAATATCCAGCCTCATCTATGCAGTGAGACCTTCCATCACTTCCTTTTCCCGTAGCTCTTCTCACGGAGGACTTACACACACCACCACCACCACCACCACCTTAGAAGGCCAAGGCCATTTCCTGATATAACGTATAGCATTATTCAGTGTTTTTATTAGCAACATAGAAACAATAATGCATGCCTTTTAGAATAGTTGTAAGAAAGAAATGAGATTATGTATAAAGGATATGACACATTTTAGGCGGTTAGTTGCTGATTGCCTTTGCCATTATCCCCTTATTCAATTACTTCAGAAAGAAAGTAGCCTTCAGAATCTTCTTCATGAGATTTCCTCCCGTATGTAGTAGCCAAGAGAAAATTAATGATTTGCACTCTTTGGGGCATACCCAGTATAAATGATTGCAGTATGTCCACCAAAAGACATGTACGAGAACATTCATAGCAGGTTTATTCATAATAGACAAAAGCAGAAACAACCCAAATATGCCCCAGTAGAACAGATAAACATCATGTAATCATGCAGTGAAATACTACACAGCAATAAAACAAAATAAAATAAAATTACATTAAATTAAATTAAAATAGACATGCAACTACATGGATGTATCTCACAGCCATAATGATAAATGCAAGAAACCAGACACAGAAGAGTATATAGTCTAAGATTCTATATTCATGGAATTCAAGAACAGGTAGCATTAATCTTTGATGATAGAAATCAGAATAGTATCTCTGGGGGAGGGGGG
>NW_017731356.1:7023786-7073637 GCF_001890085.2 Hipposideros armiger
GGCACGGGCTTTGCACATGTGCGAGGCACTGGCTTCGGGAGAGGGAAAGGGCGCGTGAGTCCCTTCAGAGTTGCAAGGAAGGCAAGATCGTGGGTTTCTCTTTGGTGGAGGGACAGGGGATACCCCCGATCGGGTGCTGCACTTTCCTTCCCTCTCCCACCCGCGCTCGCGCTCCGGCCCGGTGGCGCCGAAGCCCCACTTCAGACCTGCTTCGGGTGCCAGGGATCCAGGCTGCTCGGTGGGAAGGCAGCCGGCAAGTGATGAGCGGCGGCGGTGGCCCCAGAGCCGGGAGTAAGGGAATTTGAAGACACTTCCTTTCCCTCTCACCCGCTGAAGGGGAGGCATTCGCGTTTCCCAAAGGAGAAAGAGCCACAAGAAATCATGAAGTAGAAACTTTGGAAAGCTGCCACTGGAAATGTTGCAGGAAAACCTGGAATCTGTTAGGAGTCTCCTCCCTGTCGGCGGAGGTTTGGGGAGCAGCTGATACAGCCAGGAGGGCTCTTGCAAGGATTCAAGGTAACGGTGCAGGGTTTGGGCGATTTTTCTCTGTCTGCGTTCCATTGTCCTTTCGGTGTGCCCCTTGGTGAGGGGATCCTTTGCCCCCCTACAGCCCTCTTGCCCTGGCTCCTGGCAGCTGCAGGCAGAGGGAGTGAGCCCACAGCTTCGTTTCTGTCTGGTGGAGCCGAGCAGAGGACTTTGGGCTTGAGCTAGAGCTGGCCCTGTTACTGCTCCCTGGTGTCGCACGGCTGTCACACCGCTTGGAAACTCTGCCTGACCTATATTGCTTTTGCCTGGTTTAAGTCCTCAAAGTTAGCGCAACTCCCATTAGCTGCAGAAAATCCAACTGGGCTGCATAATTACGGAAATGACAAGGGCTTTTGCCTACTGAGCCCAGGCTCCACGGAACTGCACGCGGTTCAGTGTTTGGGAAGGACCCACAGAGCTGGGGCTGTGATACATGACACATGTGTACGTCCATCGTCACATGTCCATCGGGTTCTGTGGCATGTCTGTAGAGGTCTGTGTTTTTCTCCCATGAACATGCGGCCAAGAAAAAAAAAATTCTGAAGACTGAACCCAGAGGGTTGCAAGGAGTGTCCCCAGGGAGGTGGCAGAAGCCCATTGATGGAGCGGAGCCTGGCAGCACGCTGCTGTGCTGGAAGCAGGGGCAGGCTGACATTATCTAGCCATCTCTCTCCCTGGTTCTGTGATCATCTGGGTACACAGCCTAATGCTGCCTGCCTGTGTGTGTGTGTGTGTGTGTGTGTGTGTGTGTGTGTGTGTGTGTGCGCGCGCTCACAGCTGTATGCAGGAAGCAGGCTGCCAACACAACCATGCATGGGCAGCTCTCTGCCCAGGCCCCAGTGGCTGGAGCATGCCTTCTTCGTAGGAGTCTGAACTTGCGAGCTGCTGTTCCAGCCCAGAGGAGTTTTCTCCTCACCATATTTATCCAGGCCATGTAGACCTGAGCCAAATATTAACTAACAGCCAAGCTAATGCACTGTAACCTGACTGAACAGCCCCTTCTGTAAAGAAGTGTGTGTGTGCTCTTGCCAGCCCTAGGAGCCAGGTGCCTTGAGCAGGAAGGAATGTTTTGTTCAAAGGATAGCAATTCAAACAGACCATGCTTACAGCTGGGTGATCTGGGCCTTATCCAGCAGGGACAATGATATGTGAGCACAGCCCAAGCAGGAGGTTCAAGCCATACTGCCAGCCAAGTATTTCTGCCTCTGTCATTCCCCAGACATGGGCACGTTGAATGGTCACTCTCTGACCACGCTCTCTAGAATACATGCGATGCCAGCATTACCCAAGCAGCTCAAGTCTTTTACAGAATCCCCTGGGGGGCAGTCTGATGACATCAGGCAACAGCAAAGTGATGCTGGAGTTGGTGTGTGCTCCCTCTTGACTTCACACACGTGTGTGTGTGTGTGTGTGTGTGTGTGTGTTATTTGTGTAAGGCACGACTCTTGGAGTTCCCTCTCAGCCGGAATAAGTTGCTTTGCCGTTTTGGGGGCATGACCAAGCAAAGCTACCACAGTGGTCCTGAAACCTCACCAGTGTCACAGCTGCTGCCTACTCTGGGGAAAGATGCATGCTTTGCTTCTTGAGGAGGGATATGACTTTGGGTAGGTGAGGAGCGTGGATACCGTGCAATGTTTGAGGGAAAGGAAGCAAATGTCAGACGGCGGTCTTCCCTGCTGGAGCGCAGCTGCCTCCAAAGGGTCTGACAGCTGGGCTGCAGCCATGGAGAAGACAGAAGCATCCTTGACTCTGGCTTCTCCCTCCTCATCAGAAATGGGGCCGGCTTTGTCTCCCAGAACGGAGTGATGTGTGCTGCAGTGTGGGCACCAGAAAGAGGGGAGGAAAGAAGGGCTGCGGAAGGAGGAGGGTTCCTGTCCTGCTAGCACTGGGCCCGTCTCAAGGATGGGGAGCATCTTCTCCCTTGGGGCCCTTAAAGATCACCCTCTGGGCGTTCCTTTCTGGCCCCCTATAACAGGTTGTTTACTGAGCAAGGCCAGAGGGCAAAGAAGGTCCCTGCGTCGTCAGCTCCTGGTCCCCTTCCCCAGGCATGGGCTAGCCCCTGGGAAGTATCCCGTCTCATAAAAGAGGTTCCCTCCAGGAAGGCGCTCCCAACTCCCTTCCCAGCTCACAAACAAGAGGCGATCTGGACGGACATCTGAGTGGGCACTTCCTGCTGACTGGGGTGCTGAGTGCCGAGGTTTCCTAGTTAGTGTTTTGTTTTCCCCGTTGCGCAGCGCATTTTTGGCGATTCAACTCTTTCTCTGAAATAAGACCTTGTCTACATTTTATAATGGCATCCTTTCCTTTCCCAAAAGGCTGGGAGCATCTTAGGGAGCTCATCTAATTAATCCTCACATGGCTTATTGTCTCATTTGTCTTTGATTACCCTAAGAAATAGAGCTAGAATGAGTTTAGTCTCTTTCTTGGAAAAGCGAGGGTCGAGAATCTTGGAAAGATTCTTCCTCTGGGTCACACGGCAACGAAGAGGACGCATGGTATGGGGTGTGGGTCTCACCACTGCTAAGCCAACCCCAGGCTCCGAGACTTCTAGGGACTGGTTGAATTTTGATGACTGTCACGTGTTTCAGTTGTCCTGTACTCTACAGGAAGGGGAGGTTGCAGTGACATACAGCTTCCCCTCTGGCAATGACCTAAGGGCGGCGGGGGTTCAAAGTCTTATAAGACCTTGCCTTTGCCCTCAGTGATCTTACCGTCTAATTAGGAGAATTGGCTTCCATCTGGGAAAAGGGAAAATGATGGTGTACATTCCAGACAGCAGTTCAATACAAGAGATGCGTGCGGCTGACCTAATTAATCCGTGATTGATTGGCACAGATAATGAGAGCTATCAGTATTCCAAGGAGGGAGGATTTGCGTTGTGCTATGGAGCACAGGTGGGATTTGTTTGGAGAGGGAGAAATGGGGAAAAGACTCCAGCTGGCGGAGGTGCTAGAGGCAGCACAGTTGAAAGGGCCGGAAACATCAAGCTTGCGTGGTTCTGTGGGCACTTACCCTGTGCCACTTCCCCCCTGGGGCCCTGGAAATACCACACACCTGGCTAAATTATTTGAAGCACATGTTGGCCTAGAGGAAGCTGCCCTTTGACCAGGCAGAGGACCCTGGAACACCGAATGTCTCATCAGGCGTTGACCACCACCAAGCCTCCCACCCACTCTCAAGCCCAGTCCGTATCAGCCGCACATTAAACCAAAATGGAAAGTATTGGGGGAAAGCAGGCAAAATTCAAGCAAGCATGAGAAAATCTTCTCATATTTCAGCATCAGCCTCTCCTAAGAGAGAGCCTTGCTTTTCCTCCAGTTCCTGTCTCCCCACTCAAATGTCCCTGTTGGGGTTTACTCGGAGCCAGCAAAATGCCAAAGCCTTTAGGCATTGCGCACTGAGCCGAGTTTCAATCTTAAGATTCTTGAGCGTGCCCACGTACATCACCTCTTGTCTCCCTTCCTCCTTCCCTTTTAATAAAACATACGCTGTAGCAGTCACAAAGGAGGAGGCCACAAAAAGCAGAAGGGGCGGGGTTGGCCTTGCCTGCAGCTGTACCATGGGGTACTGTGTCTGCTCAGCTGAGCAGCAGAGGGGACAGGCTGTCCGCTAGCCTGGGCAGCACCAAGGAAGGGCCAAGGGCTGCAGGCCACCAGGGGATGGCTGCGGCCGGCCAGCCGCACACCTCTGCTCGAGCAGGGAGCCTGGTTCCCTGGAGAGAAAGTCAGGCAAAGCCTCGGTCCTAGGAGAGAACTGGTGATGCAACCACTCTACTCATCGGCCTCCACTTGGCTTCAGACATCTGTTCACCCTGCATGTCACCGGTTGCTTGGGTGGCCCCATTCCCACATGGAGAAAGTCCCTATCAGGCACTGAGATTGGAATGACTAGCCTGAGGTCACAGCATATGAAATCCCCTAAAACCCTGTCTCCCTGATTCCATAGCCCCAGTAGTTCACTTTGGGACAAGTCCTGAGGGATGTGGACTGTCTCTTGAAAAGCCTCCCGCAGGCCTTGCTGCCACCTTAGTTTCCTGTGTTAAATAGCCCTGTGGTTGGACAGGTACAGATGCCTTTTGTCTTTCTTATTCACAAGTAAACATGGCCATGTTAGGGGGCTCAGGCCCTGCCTGTGTGGTTAGTGACTGGAGGTGAAAGCCTCTTCTCTTTGGGTGTGAAGAGAGAGGCAGCTCAGTTATACTGCAGACTGGGGGCTGCACTGGGCGGGTCTCATCTGACCAATTAGGGTGCAGGTTGATTTCTCTTGAAATCGTCCCCCTGCCATGCAGACTGAAGTCAAGTTGAGTAACATGGTGACAGCATGGGATCTTCCACAGGGAGTTCCTTTTACTGAAGCTCGCGTGAAATGCAAATATTTCTGGGATGCTTGATGGAGCACAGGGAGTGGGCAGTCTGATACCACACAGAACCGAGCGCCAGCCTGCCCTGTGCTACCAATGCGCCAGCCACTGGCCACGTGGGGCCTTTGAGCACTTGTGTACTGTAACATACACACTGAATTTTGAAGAGATACTTAAAAAAAAAAAGTAAACTATCTCATCGGTGGTTTTTAAATGTTGATTACAGGTCAACATGAGAATATCCTGGATATTTTGGGTTAAATAAAATGTATTAGGATGAGTTTCATCCAAATGTTTACTCTTTAATGTGGCTATTAGAAAAGTTAAAACCATAGAAGGGGTTCGCATTATATTTCTTTTGACAGTGCTGGTCTAGGCCCTGCAGAGCAGTGACAGGTAATGTGGACGAAGGGCAGAGGCGGGAGACAGGAGGCGTCAGAACGTAGAAAGAGAGAACATGGAAGAAGTGATGCCAAGCAGCTCGGAGAGCCTCTGGCCTTGTGCTTCGGGGATCTAAAGTCAAGGGGGGCACAAAGAGCTTACGCTGGCTCACATTTGAGGGGGGCCTCATCAACTGGGACTCAGCCCACCCAAGGTGTTTGTGGAGCTTTGCACCTGTCAGTTCACATGCAAACAATTAGCAGGTAGGCAGCCTGGTAGTTTTATCCTAATATTTTCGAGTTTCTGCCTGACAGTCAAAATACTTGTAACCAAGTCAGTTATCTTTAGGGTCTCACTCCAAAGTGTGAGGACGCGACTGTTGGGATCAGCTGGGTGTGTCTGATTTTCCAATCCCCTTCTTCCTTCTCATCTCTACCACATTATCAGCTTTCCTTCTGAGAGCTTTCCTTCAAACCAGATATGCTGATAGCGTGGTGGGTGGGGGGTAAGAAAGAATGTTTTACAACATTTTTACAAAATGTTTTACAAGCTTTCTCCCACCTGATTCTCACAACATCCCTGTGGGGCGGTGAATATCTCCATGTGAAGTTTTCCATGATCTACCCCCAAATATCTTTAGAACTTTCTTTTCTAATTCTCCTCTTTGTATGCACTTCATCCAGTCCTGCTTATTAATCAAACTGGCCTACTTACTGTTCTTCAACGTTAGCTATGGAAAGTAGGGGTGATTACCTCTCTGAGCCGCAGTTTCATCATCTAGTCTAGAAAATAAAACATAATAATGCCCCATCTTTAGAAGGGTCATTCTGAATGTTAAATAAGATAAAATACACAAGGTGCCAGGCACGTGGCAGACGTCAACAAATGCCGACATCCTGCCTTACCAAGGGTCTTCACTTCGATAGCGCCAAGGTTTAAATGTCCAAAGGTGAACTTATTATGCACTGATTTCCCACGCAAAACGATGCCATTCTCCAAATTCCCTGCTTTGGTTAATGATACAACCAACGCCCCCAGAGGCCTAATGAAGAAATATGGGTTGTCCTGGGCTCCACTTTCTCTCACCCCGCACCCCACAGCCAGTCAACCCCCAAGACCCAACAAGGTTCACCTCTCAATGGTTTCTCAAAGCCATTCTTCTCCCTCCCACTTTCGTTTGTCAGGTCCTCGTCCCGTCTCACCTAGACTTTCCCAACACTTGGTCTTCCTGTTTCCTGCCTGGAAGGCTAGCCAGTCCAGTCTCCTCCTTGTAGGTAGGGCGACCTTTCAAAATGGTCAATTCGATTAATGCGTCTCCCTTTATTGTAATTCTCCCGTGACTCCCACTACTCTCAGAATAAAATCCAAATTTCTCAGCATGACCAACAGGAGATCCTTCATGAGCTGGTGTAACAGCCTCTCCTTGCACCTCTCCACGTCCCCCCTTGTCACTCCAGCAACCAGAAACAACAGGCTGCTCCCTCTCGGCTCAGCACTCGAAGGCTGTCAGGCGCGCTGTGTTGTTTTCCTGCAGAAACTTTCGTGCCCCATTCTCTGTTTCCTGAGGGTTACTGAGCTTCAAGAGTCTAAGGATTATCTCCTCTGTGAAGGCTTCCCTGAGATGCTGGGAGAGAATTAATTGCCTCCTTCTCTATACTCCTACACATCACGCAAACTCTGTTTCCGGACTCTACCCACCACACTGTAATGATCTGTTTATGTGGCTATCTCCTGCACACAGAGGCAGGGTTGGGACTGGGGTTGTAAGGCATTATTTCTCAGGAAATATTTATTTGGTAGATTATTATAAATATGTGCCGGGAACTCTTCTTAGGCACTGGGGATTCGGCAGAGAACACCAGATAAAAGTCCTGCCATCAAGTTGCTCCTATTCTTAGAGGGAAGGTAGGGTGATAATCTCAATAATGACTATTAACATCGCTGATTATAGCTAACACTTTCATAGTACTTATGCGCCAGGCACTGTACTGAAAGCTTTTACATACTTTCACTCATCTACTTCACCAAAGGATCCCATAACTACCATTTTAATAAATCCTATATTCCCATGTTATAGATGATACATTGGCGGCTCAGAGAGGTTAAACAATTTGTCCAAGGTCACACAGTGAGTAAATGGGGTAGCTGGCATTCTAACGCAGTTCAGATTCCAAGTCCATATTGTTTATTACTATGGTACCCAAGGGAGGCAACAGGGAGACCAAGTAATGAGAGAAATTTTAGGTACTGATCATGAAGAAGATTATTAAAACAGAGAATTGTAGGACAGAATGACTGAGGTGGTGGTCATGAAAAGGTCTCTTCAAAGATAGAACATTTAATTTGAGACCTGATTTTTTTATTGAAGAAGGGAGAAAGTCCAGGGAGGGATAGAATGGGGGGATCTAAAGGAGAGAAATGGTACTCTGTCACCAAGCCCTTGCTGCCATGATGTCCGCACCTCACCGCTGGAGATAGCGGACTCGGTCCTGGGTGGTCTCGGGGGGCAGCAAATTGCCCAGCTGTTCCCAAACCTCTCGCCCATCGGTCCACTTGCCTTTTCTGTTCTTTGGGGTTAAGGCATATCTCACAAGGCATCTGGTTTTCCTCTCTCCACAAAGGAAGAAGGCGCGGACGCACGCACACACACACAGATACACACGCACGCACGCACGCACGCATGCACGTGCTTCCCTGCTCTGCTGAACCACTTTATTTCAGTTCTTTCCTATGAATGACGTGTCACTCAGAACCTTAGTGAAGTGACAGGCACAGCCAAAAGGTTGGAGGCAACCAGAGATATGAGCAAAAGGGGAAAAGAAAATTATGTTTTAACAGGATGAGAAGTGACTTGGACTGGAGGGAGAAATGGGAATTTGATTAGGGAGGGAGATGCAGGAGGTGGGGGTGCTTCCGAGATGCTGGCTGTTCTGTTTCCTGACCTGGGTGGTAGCTGTGCTATAATTTTCCATATATGTGTGCATGTATACACACATGTACCCATGTATGCACGTGCATACACATACATACACACAATATACACGTATGCACATACATACACATGTATCTTCTCTATGAGTATTTCTCATAATAAGGGTAAAGAAATGATTTGGGGAGCACGTGAAATAGGTAGGCCAAGTTCATACATATTTAACGTACATCCAAAGCCTGCTTTAGGATAAAAACTATACTAGGTTCGTTTTTACTTATATTATCTCATTTAATTTTTATTACAACCTTATGAAGAAGTATCATTCCTGTTTACAGACTGCAACTGAAGAAGGCGAAGCACCGAAGAGGTGCCATTCAGGGCCACACCATGTCCCCTGTCCCCACATCATGCGCCCTGCCTTCCTGGCAGGAAAGCTCTGAGAGTGGGCGGGGTGGGGAGAAAAGGCCTCTGATCTCTGGGTCAAATCTGGGCTTCAGTCTAGTCTTGGCCACTTGCTGTGTGACCTTAGATATGTTCTAGAACCTCTTGGCGTGTCAGTATCCCCTCTAGTAAAATGGAGATGATAACCCCTTGTCTTGTACGAACATCGTGAAGATTAAAGACAATGATTTAAAAATATCAGCAAAGTACCTGCCACACCATGGGCATTCAGAAAATGGCTGCTGTTTTTCGGCTGCTGCTTTTGTGTCCCCAAGCAGGAAGGCTCCTAAGACACAGAGTTCCGCAGAGAACAATGATGGCACTTAGCTGAGGTCAGTGTCGGTGGTCGCTTCACTGTATGCCGTTCCATGCCAGTGAATCAGGCACTTCCTGGCAGTAGTCACCATATGCCAGGCACCATGCTAAGTGCTTCGCAGGCATTGTCTCATTTAATCATCTAACAAGTCTCTGAGAAGGGCTGTTCTCTTTTGTTTATAGATGAGGACATTAATGTTCAGAGAGATTCAATAACTGCCCCAAGGTCACACGGCTGGGTAGTGGCAGAGCCCAGGTTAGAATTCGGGCTTGTCAGATCCCAAAGCACATGCTCTGGGGATCTGGGCTTTGCACTGTGATCACTGTCCTAGGTCATGTCCAGGGGAAGGGCACCTTTGTGGTCAAGGTCAGGGTAACTGCGCCAGGACCTGGGCTACATCAGTCAGGGGTGGGATGGAAGTGTTGTTAGACCCTTGGGGGATTTCTGGGGCAGGCCAAGCAGGCTGATGCACATTCAAAAATGCTATACAGTTTCAGGTGCTATGCTTTACATACTGGCTACTGTGTGTGTGGGCTGAATATTTCAATTGCCTCTGTTTCTGAATACAGGTCTGCTCTTTTTTTAAGAGAGCAGGCTTTCAAAACAAACAAAATAAGAGTTGAGTGTCCTTAGGCTCAGCGGAAAAGGTTTCCCTGAATTACACAAAAATACATTTGCAGTGGTTTTTAACCTTTTGCAAAAGCAGAAGACGCTAATCAAATAAACCCTTACCTAGAACCCCAACATATGAAGCAGAGAAAAGCAGACTGCCCTGATTGGACCTGGCCTGGGGGCCTGGAGCGCCCTCACCTGTCACTTCTCTTTCCTCACCCACACATGGGAGGCATCTCCTTGAAGCCTGAAAGCTGTTCAAAACACACTGAAAACAGCCATACTACAGAGTTCCTTTCAAAAGCAAGATTTGTGATTCATTTAAAATAACAGGTGACATAGCAAATTGATTTTAAAATACGAGACTCTCATCCACCCCCACACACCTGCGGAGTTCAGTGAGCCAAGGACACATTACTGTTGTCCTCCCTTGTCCTTGATGACTGAAGATGCATGGAATTCAACGCCTGTAAATAAACGCCAGCTGTGTGTCAGGCACAGTGCTGGACCCTGTGCTACCGGCTGTAAGATCTTAGGCAAGTCTAGCAACTCCCCACGAAGGAAATAATGTTATTCCCATTTCAAAGATGAGAAAAATTAAGTATAGAGAGGTTAAGTCCATCATCCGAGATCTCACAGCGTGTGCATTAGTCGAGTTGGGATTCAAACCCAAGCGACGGGGTCTTGTCACCAAACCCTGCAGCCTCTTTCAGCATAAATGGGGAGTAATATTGGTTCTCTCAGAGTTTCTTACTTTTTACAATCCTCCTCCGTTGTGAGGTTTTACAGAACTCTCTCTGGGCCCTCTGGCCTCCGGTGGTTCTGCTTTCGCAGGGCACTGAAGTCTCCTAGGACCTGGGCTGCGGCCCTCCCTCACTGCCCCTTCCCTGCTTCACCCCCAGCCTCAGGGAGAGCCTGGCCATCAGTGTCCAGCCCCAGTGGGCGGGGTGGGGGGCTTGGTGATTAGGGGATCCTGCTCTCTTCCTCTCTCCCAGGCCTGTGCAGCATCCTAAGCACCAGTTTGGTAGATGGGGCATCCTGGAAGAGTGCGGGGTGGGGCTGCAGAGGGAAGTCCTTGGGATCTCCTTGAGGCAGAGGGATGCTTAAACCTCAGTAAGGGGTGTGGGGGCAGTTAATTTCTGCCTCCCCTTCATTGGCGTTTTGCCACTCAGCATACTATTGTAGAAATCGGCCGTCAGGCAGCAGCAGGGGGGTGTGGATGAGCAGTGTTCCGCGGGTGATGGGGCTCTGGGGGCTCCGTGCATGTTCCTCTTTACGTTTCCGCAATCTTAGCTCTTTGGGATTTGAGCCCTTCGGGATAACCGAGTACCGCCAGCATCCTCCTGAAGCCTCGGGTCACTAGAGACCCCTAGAGGCCAAAGTCTGCGTTNCTTCCTTCAATTTCTAGGAAATGAACAAAAGATCGCTTTTTCTGTGCCTACACTTAACTCCCAAAACTTCGCAAAACTTCAGTGTTTTAGTTCTGAAAACACTCGCTTTGGCTTCTTTTACAATAATATCTTCACACACACCACAGTTTTGTGTTACTAGCATTTATAGAGACCCCACTGAGAGATGTAAAGATCTTTTTTAATGGTAACATTTTAAGCAATGGAAACGGTAGTTTCCATAACTGAACAAAAAGCATCACTGTTTATTTGCCAATAATCCAGCTAAACATGGATGGCATTATTCTTCAAAGAGTCCAGTGACAACTAGCCTACAGACTGTCACGCAATTCCTGGATCCTGGCTGAATTTCCTTAGCATGTGAACTTCTCTGTTTCTCTTTCATTATTAGGACTTTGTGCATATGTTGTATGAGTGTGTGTGTGTGTGTGTGTGTTAAAAGCAATACTGTGGTCTTCCCTCCATCCTTGCTCCGCCCATTCTCCCTGGGAAGGCCAGCAACCCCTGCTGCCAGCACCCACTCAGCCCCTGCAGCCACCAAAAGCCATCCCTCCCTGGCAACTCCCCACCACCTCCTTCAAAATGATGGCTTTCCCTCAGGGCCCTTCACACCTCTCAGTAACCTGATCAACTAATTTGCGCTGAAGTATTAATAACTAATAACGATTTAATATGCTGCCCTCTCAATTAACACTCAAGCATTTAGAAAGAGAAATTCACAGATTTTTAACCCAAGTAGGAGCCTCGTGTTTTTCCCTCTTGAGAGGAACTCTAGGCCCCTCAAAATGAACCGTGCAGACAGCTGGCCGTTCAGCGCATATCTTGCATCATTGCTGATCTCAATCATGGTGGGGGGCGGGGGGGGGCATGCAGGGCACAGTCGGAACCCTCAGAAATCCTGCTCTGATGCACAGTCCTTAAAGAGAGTGCCTTGTGCTTTGAGGGGAGAATGCAGGACAGCCCGTCTCTCCCACCTCCTCCTCCTCCAAAGCTAAATCAGGACTGATTTGACCGAGAGAAACCCAAGGCAACCAAAGCCATGATAACCCACAAAACGTTCATTAAGAGGAGAAGCCAGGAATGTAAGCATTCACAGAGGTGCCCCCTGATGTCTCCATATCATGTCGCTAGAGGTCTAAAGAGCTTTCACTGACACATGAGGGGACTTTGCCATCAAGGGAATAGGACCAGGGATGATTGGGTTCAAGTGTTGGGCAGGCTCTGCTAGATTCTAGCTATGCGACCTCCCCAAGTCACTTACCTATGCAAGCCTCAGGCTACACATCTGTCAAGTGGATACAGTAAAACTCACACTGAGTATGAAATGAAATAATGCACCATTAGCACTCCCCATAATGTCTGGTACATAAAGCATGCTCAATAAATGACACTTCTTTTTCTTAATCATCTTATTTGTATGCTTATAATTTTTCCCTATCCTAAACGTTCAGTTCAGTTGAAGGGCAGCGTTCAGATGCTGTGTTTATTATTTAAAAGCAGGTGAAGCCATCCAGCCTCCTAGGTACGGTTGATGTGGTAGTGAACTAGATTTCTTTCCAGGTGACAGCACTGTGTGAGGTTCCCCCCACCCCGCTTCGTTTCTTTAAATGTATCTCACAAATGCAGTCAACGAACTGGATTTGGCAGTGACTTAAAAAGACTTAATGCATTTTGGAAAGGAAAAAAAAAAGCCATAACAAAAACTGGTTTGTTTCTGTGATATATAGTTCATGTGATATGACAAAAATCCATTTTTATGCTTAGGAAAATTGGCTAATTTTAAAACAGTTGACACACGCCATATGCATAGGGAGTAATGATAGATTTTGCTCAGGCAAACAACAGAAGAACACAGAGCCAGTGATATTTCTGTGAGGGCTTCCGTCGGTTCAATTCTTATTTGGTGGCAGGCCTGCTCCACAGAGGAGAGCGGAGTGACATGCAAAATGGACTGCCAGTGGCCTCAGGTGCTAGAGTCAGGTATTCGATCATAAAGACACCAACTACCAACCTTGGGACACAGACACCGTGTTTTCACAACATGACTGAGAAGAGACTTAGAAACGTACTGATGCAGGAAGCTTTGCGTGCAGGAAAGTAAACAGTATAGAAAGATACCATCTGGATAAAAGGCGAGAAGAGTACAGAGGATACTGAATTGTTGAGCCAGCTCGATTTGGAGCAACTCCTGAGCTTTGCGTGATTGTTTCTCCAGTTGGACACATGGATGATATTTGGACTTCAACTACTGCTTATCACGTCCTTAGGATCCTCTGCTTTACAGCTTTGTATAAATCACACTGAAAGGGGAATCCCACACATTTCTCATTTCTGCTAGTTCGGGCCAAGAGATTACATATGAAAATAAGATGCTACCCAGGTTGCACCTGGACTAAGAAGTGATTATGAAAAGTTTAAGGAAGAGATAAGCTCCCCGTTATCTTGATGGCCCTACTACAGATTGCTCTACTTTCAGCTCCTAGTACAGGTCAACCAGATACCCAGCCCCATTACAGACTAATGATATGCATTCTATTTGACTTTTTTAAAAAAGGCTTTGTTTTATTTTATTTCTTTCAAGGCAATATTTAATTAGTGGCTGCAGAGGGAAAAAGCTGAGTAGCTTCGGGAAGGTTTATAGTTCAGGTCTGCAGGACTCAGCAATTTGACATTCTAATCCTGTTATTTCTCACCTGAAACTGAACGGAGTCAGCAGGGTTGGGTTTTTTTCTCTCCCCATAATTCATCTAGCTATTAGGTTTTCCCTCCCCTGACTTCCCACTCTCATCCTTTGCTTCAGTGACTTCTTTGTCCTGTTTGCTACTACATTTTTTTATTCTCCAGGATATCAAAAACAAAACAAAATGAAAACCAATATCTTGGTGGTTCATTTGTGACTGAGCCATTTAGAAGAGAAATTAATTCTCCCTTCTCTGCTTTAATTCCCAGAAGCAGCCCACTGAATCCCATGTGAACTTCACTCCTAAGGCCACTGCAGCCAAGGTCCTACAGTGGCTCTCGGCAAGAGGCTGAGAGGTTCATCTGGTCCTGGTTCATCCTTCATTCTAGATTCTAAACACCTTGGAGGCAGGATCTGAGTCTTATCTGTATCCCGAGTTCCTTGACACAATACCTGGCACAGGGAAAACTTCCAAGGTCTATGCAATTAAACAAACAAGCCTCCCCATCTATCCCACGGCACCCACTTTTCATGAAAATACAGGTTTCTGGGAAGTTAACAAGTACACTTCCTATTAAGGAAAATTTAGTAGTCAGGGTTTCAAATTTATAGAATTCCCAAATTAGGAAAGTGTTTTCTTTAAGGCAGTGGTGCTCAAAATTTAATGTGCGCCTGGGGAGCTTGTTAAAACGTAGAATCTTCAGCCCCTCGTGCAGACAGTTGGATTCTGTAGGTCTTGTGCAAAATTCAGAAAACTGCCTTTTAGAAGCAGGCCAGATAAAGAGCACACTTTGAGAAATGCCATTTTAGGACAATGCAAATGAAATGTTACCCAACACAGTTCAGTAGAACGTTACTGTCCCTTAAGGAATTAATGAGCATCGTGAAGGAAAAAAGGTCTGTGCTTGCAAGAGTGGGGGAACATGGTTCTATTTCTCTCCTGCACAACTGAAGGTGGACGATGTACTTAGAATGTTAGAGGTTCTGAAAAGTTCTGCAATAAAGAAACATGTTGTCACCAAATATTTCCAATATGCCTTGACCTTGATACTCTTATTTATTTTTTGATTTTATGGCTAAAAACCTATTACATTTTGCTGGATTTGGTATGGAAAACATTGCCATAAAGGAATGCGCAGCACCTACGGGACAAGAAAGATATCACAGCCCGGCTCTACTGCTGCTAAATTTCTAGAGGAGAGAAGGGACAAGGTGAGCATGGAGTCGGGGGAACTCAGTGACAGTGGGGGATAGCTTATAGTCTGGAGAAGCGTTTGTTGTAATAGCCATCACTTATTTGTTAAGCATATAATATTTACCAGGCGCTATTCTACATTTTTAATATGTATTATATTAACTCAGTCACTTCTCAAAATCATCTTATGAGTCAGACACTTTTAGTATCCCCATTTCACCGAGGTTGAAGCTGAGATGCTGAGAGGCCAGTATCTTCTCAAGATCACACAGTTAGAAAGCAGTAGGGTGGGATTTGAACTCAGGCCCTCTGCCTCCAGAGGCTGCCCTGTTAACTGCTCTATCACACAGCCTCTCCTCCAGTAGTGAGGCTCTGGAAATTTCTGCCAGGGAAGAACGAAAGCTCCAGAAGATATAACCAATTTGGGAGCCATGTTACCTTGGTGCCCCAGGATTCTCTTCTATCCACGAAGGCCTGGGATCATCGCCCCTAATTCATCAGGGAGTTTATCATAAAAACTGCCTGAACCTCTGAAAGATTTTGCTGTACTTAAACACAGGATGTGCTTGGCAAAACAATCTGACGAGGATGATTCATGAAGAGCAATTAGCTGCAGTACCCGGTGCCCACCAAACCCCACAGTGGGCTGAAGGCCTGGCCGGCCTGCTGACACCTTGATATGGGACGCGACAGCCTGGCCCTTGTCACTCTATTCCCCTCTCAACTCCTCCCCCGCTCATGGTTCCTGAACAAGAGAAGCGTCCCTCAAGGGGCTAGCTGCGCTGGATGACACAATTCTCATTTTGGCTTTTGGCAAGTTACTTCACTTCTTTGGCCCTCTGTTTCCTAAGCTTAATACAAAGAGACTCATGATGCCGATATTATTGTAAGGAATAAATTAGTACACACACACACACACACACACACACACACACACACACACACACTGCTTATCCCAGCGCTTGGCACCGGGAGGTATATTCAGTCTCTTGTACTGCCGGGGCCTAGAGATGACACGTGGCAACAGGAGACCTTTCCTTGTCAGTACCTTCAAAGGGTTAATGAGGAGATTACGGAGGTCACACTTACGGTCCTGAGTGCGAAGGAATTGAGGGAGAGACAGCTTGGCTCCCAGATCCTGGATCTTCTCCTGAGTGCCTGTGGGATGTGGTTCACCGGGATTTACAGTCCAGCCAGGAGTCCCGGTTACTTCAATTTCCTTCTTTGTACAACATGAATCACACTAGGTAGAGGCATACTTCACGGTGGGACTCCATCCATACCTCCTTCATTAATGAAAAGCTGGAGGAGGGTCACCTGACACTGACAGAGAATTTCCCAACCCTGATTTCCAAGGAAGGAGCGGACATGTGCCAAACATCGTTTTAGACTTTCTACACATGTATACTAGACAGTTGCCCCTTTTACGATCAGGAAGATGCCAGGCAGGCAAGCTTGTGATTAGCCTGAGGTCACACGAAACAGGGGGAGACAGAGGCTGAGTCCCAGTGAGACCTGACCACCTTGCACTCAGAAGAGGTATGAGAGGAAAGGAGGCAGGAGGGACAATGAAAGACAGGCTCCTTAGTGATGGAGGCTTACAAAGAACTACTTAGAATCACATCAGGATCTTTGGAAACAAACCTTCCCAGCACCCGCTATTGTGCCCCAAGTTCTGGTGGCTTTCCTAAGTCAACTGCTTCCGCTGTAGTGTTTTGTGCCCATCACTTAACAGAAAATGCTTATGTTTCATCCAGGCTGACTGACGGACCATCAACCACCAGCCCCAAAAGCCCACAGAGATGGCTGGTCTGCGTCCTTGGTGACTTCAGAGGGCTCCCACTCTGAACTTCTTCCTCTGCCCCTTGCCCCCCAAATCCTTGGCAGGAATAAAGCTTAGTGGAAACATCTCCCCGCCCCCCTCCTCAACTAAGCACATACATTTACCAAATTGAGCTCTTCTCATGTAGTTTTCCTTTCGGTCAGGCCTCATGCATCCTGAGCACAGGGTCAGAGTCAGGGTCAGGGTCAGATCAGGGGCTGAGTGTTCCATCCCCCGGGGCTTTGCAAGAAGCCCGGGTGATCATCTTGAGCTAAAATTCCAGCACAACCGCGTTCTTGCTGTATTATCTGGAGCCAATGACTTAAATTCCCTAAGCCTCTGTTGCCTTATCAATATGATAGAGATGATATCTATCTGAAAGGACTATTGTGGAAATGGAATAAAACAGTGAAATAAGGAGCTCAGCCCAATGACTGGCCCATAACCAGTGCTGGATAAGTAACAACTGTCGTTGTCGCTATTATTATTGTTTTATCTTTGTTGTTAGTATCATTTTGTGAGTCCCTTACAGCAGGTACTGCAACTTATTGAGCTGCGCATTCATTCTATCTTGCTCAATTCCAAGTTCATATAACACGGATAACAAATATTTATTGAGCTCTTCCAAGGCGCCGGGCAGGTTCTAGGAGCTGGAGATATAGCAGCGAGCAAAGTAGACAAAACAATGAAATCCCGGCCCTTATAGAGCTTATATTTTGGTGGGAGGAGACAGAAAATAAACAAAAATCATAATATTTTTTGTTAGAAGGTTGTGAATGCTACAGGGAAACACACACACACACACACACACACACACACACATTTGGGTCACTGGGACACTTGAGGGAGATTGCAAGCTTAACTGGGATGGTCAGGGTAGAACTCCGTGAGGAGGTAATATTTGAGCAAAAACGGCAAGGAGGTGGGGAGGTGAGGCACGTGGCTACCTAGAGAATTTCCCAGGCTACCTACAGCCTTTTCCCAGCAGTAGGAATTAATAATATATTGGCTAATAACTACCCAGTGATACTCTTTGATGCCTACTTAATTTTTATATTATCTCTTAACTTCCAGGCTATGCACATTTTACCGCACGGTAGGCTCCTTGAGAGCTTAGAGGAATATATTATACTTTACATTTGTGCCAGTTCACAGAGCTCCCTCCTCTGTATTGTACGTAGGTTAAGAAGTCAGTAATTGTTTATAGAAAATAAACCCACACCTATCTTTCCTAGGAATAATTTCTTTTAAGAGAAGAAACTGCAGTGTATAGGCTTCGAATAAAACATACCCCTTTCACCTGTACCTTTATAAAACACTCATCTTTTCTAAGTTTTACTAGCTTGATGTTTTCAATTAAGCTAGCTCGGGACAAAACAGAAATTAATTGTAGGGAAATCTGTAGCTCATGAGAACTCTTGGAGAAGTGAAAAAGGCCAGGGTAGAGGAGGATAAGGGAGAGGCACAACAGGTGTCTTTAATGCAGTCCCAACTGCAACAAAACATTTAAGAAGAATTAACGAAAATTAAGAATTGCGTTTAGACATTATGTGACCTTCATTGAAAGCAATAGTTCCATTTAGATTTGATTCCAAAATTCCAAACAAATGACCAAAGACTGCTATTAACAAGCTGAAAAAAAGATACCTTGAAAACATTTTTTCTTATGATGCAGTCAGCAAGATTTTCTGCCACAGAAGTACCTGACAGGTGAGACCTTTTGTCAACAAGGCCCAATCAGTACTCAGGTTCTGTAGCGACCAAACCTCCCAGAACTGGGTCCAAGACAGGCCTCTGGCCAAGCCCCTGTCCACAGTGAATGGCGTAGAGAGATGGCCAGATGATACATTCGGTTGTTCCTAATCTCTTCCAGACAAGAACCACAGCCAGTGATGGTGAATTACCTTCCGGATGGTAAATTACCTTCAGGCTTGTTACAAATCCAACCAGTCAGAGGTACTGATCTGTCCTACTTAACACAGGCCTGCTGTGTCTGGTGCGAAAGAAGCTTTTGATTTTTTTTTCTTCCAGAAACTGTGTCAATATCACTGCTTCTTGACTTCGGATCTAGACAACGGTGATCATTATATTAAACAGAGGCCCCAACAGTCAGATGTTTTGTCCTCACAGAGCCTGATGGAGTAACGCCCTCCTCCAGAGACACCCTCACAAAAGCAGGCTGTCTATCTCCTGTCTCCTAAGGCAACCTCATGCAGAAACCATTTTAACGGGAAGTCATGTGTGTAAATAAGTTAAGCCAGGCTCATGAGGAAAAAGGAAGGAGAGTGTGTGGGACACTCATCACACCAACAGTAGTCGCTCAGCCAAAGTTGGAGAGGGTCCTTGGAGCTTGGTAACAGGTGGTACATCCATAAGGTTCAACTAAACAGAAACTCCATTACATCGTATTGTCCCCTTTCTAGAACGTGGCTGACAATGGATGGGGACTGATACAATTCTAAGCTCCCTAAGAACGTTCCCATCTTTTGCTCTTTGGGAGGCTGACTCCAATGTAGAATGACTAGGGCAACTTTCCTTCAGATGTGAACATGGGTCCTTAACTCCCTGGGCGGGTGGCGGGATGGGCAGGCATCACTGGTCTTTTGAATCTTTCCATTGGGAGGCTGCAAACACTATGGACAGAAGCTTGCTTCTCTGGTTTGTGCCTGTGTTTCTTCCCTCACTTTTCCTCACTAGGCTGGAGTTACGTGGCATTTCAAAAATGTCCTTTCAAGCCTATTTACCCATCTGTTTCCTAGGTCTGTGCCTATCCCTCAATCTTCTCCTCTTCTACGTATATTTCAAGTTTAGCTCTTTCTGCTTATGTCACACTTTTCTCCAATCTCGTTCCCTGTTCTTTGTCAGCCAGCAAGAATCTCTCTCTTCCCAGCTCCAAAACAGCCTACGCACCATCTGTCGAGGTTGGCTGGCTCCTGTTCTCTCCTCTCTTTCATCCCCTGGTGGGAGTCAGTCAAGAAAAGCATGTGGGTCCCCTTTGAAGCAGCTCTAAGCAAACTGAACCCCTCTCTCTGATGGTTCCTTCTTCACTAAGGAATGGCAGTTTCACAGGACAGGAAACGAGCGTTGGGATCCCAGTCTGCCTACCTGAACCCAGGCAAAGTGACACACAATAGGGTGTGGTTAGAATGGACTCCAGGGTCAGGTGGCCTGGCTTCAGGTCTGGGTTCCACTAGTTATGTGATCCTGCATGAGTCACTTCACACATCGAAGCATCCTCATATAGAAAATGTAGACGGTCACTGTGTCTTCCTCATAGGGCTCTGGTGAGGGTTCCATGAGATAACTCACAGCTGAGCACAGTCGCCTGGCCTGTACATATTAGCTCTTATTATTACAACATCCCAAACCAATGAGCAGAAAGCCCAATATTTCCCTCAACCATCAAGAGAAGGACCCAGCGCCATCATATCACAGAGGGCCCCTGGCTGTGCCACTACCTGCCCAGAGAGCATCATCCCTTCAGGACAGTATAATGTCTCTATTGTCTTCTTAGCCACAGAGCATTCCTTTACTAATCCAGGATCTCATGGCTAAAAAAGCCCTATCAAAGCATGTGTCCTAATTGAATAAGCAGTAATTTGCACATAGAGCATTTCTGGGGCTACATTTCAAAGAGCAGCGAGGGCTTGTATCTGGAAGGCCTTCCGATGGCAAGCTCTGCTACCCAGACCTTTTCCTCTGGGTAATGTACTGATGAAGACATTTCAAACAAAACTGAATAAAACTCTGGAGTGTATAAGGATGGGAACAAACCGCAGTAGCGCTTAAGGACACAGGACTTAATGGCCTGGTGGTCCCTTTCCAAATCCTGTCATTTGATTCATGTCTTTCACTTCTAATGTGTATAGAGGAAACCCAGACTGGAAGCACCACACGTTTACAGCTCTCCAGCTGCAAATTTTGAAGCCAAAAATTTACAGTGAAGAACCCTGACAAAGATCAGATTGATTTTCTATGTCATATAAAATATGCATTTCTTCTTATTATGTATTTTCTTTAATACATATCTTGGTTTAATCTTACATTAAAAAATAGGTTCTAATGAAAGGCCATATTTCTTTCAAATAGGTTTAGAAGTGGCATCGATCAATTGGAATAATGAAAATAATGGGGAAACAACTTTAAGTATGGGATTCGTGTTCACAGTAGAGCAATTACTCCAATAATTGCTCTGCTGTGAGCGCAGATAATAGAGGTCTCCTGTGAACCCCATTTCCGCTCATTATTTCCCATGTTTGATTGAGATGCCTCACCATCTTACTTCTTACTTAAAGTTACAAGTGTTCTGATTTGAACCCTCTTTAACAAGGAAAGGGTAGGTCTTTTGCAACTGAGGCAAGAGACCTGGAACCTTTAATTGACAGCCCACTGCGTGTGCCATTACATCTCTCACGGTACCGGTGTATGCCCACTTTGGCTTTGGGTGGACGGGCCTGGTAATTATAAAAGGATTCGTTTCAGAGGAAAGTGATTTGCAGAAATCTAAGTGAAATTAGAAAGACCCACTCTGAAAACCGTCTGGCAACTTAGCCTAACTTATGTTATCACACAGCCTGAGTCTGCGCGTATACGTTGGTTTGGGGAGCAGAAAGGAGCCCATCCGAGCTTGATTCTTATTAAGAACATCACTCATCTCCCTAATACAACTGAGTTTCAACTTTTATTACTACCACTGACCAGCGGCCAGGCCTTATGTTCGACTTTGGATTATTTATAGTGGGGGGCTCTGAACATGAATAAATGCAACTCAGAGAACACCTGAGACTTGTTTCCGCCAAGCTGTCCTACAGGTATCTCAATGGAGCATGAATAGGAGCAAAGGAGGTTGGGTTGTATGCTGCTCGGCCAACATGCTGAAATGAATGAGCCACTAGGTAGTTTCAAAAGCACAAGGTAAACAAGCAAAGACATGGAATAACTTACAAACAGACTAGATTTAGCAATAGCTAAGGCGGAGTGGCACAAGAATAGCAAATGTTTGACTGAACGGTCAGAGCCAGCTACATGGGCTGCAGGGTGAGCCTGTTTCCGTGGACGTAATGACCCAGCAACAGCAGAGCGCTGCCCATGGGGCAGGAAACCCACCTGGGCTGTGAGGCATACGCTGCTCGTGAGACCAGTCTCGTGTCCACAAGCAGGGCGGTGAAGACTGGGACAGGCTCTGTCTACCTTTATCCTTCCTCCCTATAAGCTTCACTGTGGGGATGTCAGTACAAATGGTGCCTTTCACCCACCTGAAGACAAGAGCATGTGATGGGTGAAGGGAAAAGCCAAACATCTTCAATACCACGGTCATGTTTTCAAAGCCAAACATCTTCAATACCGCGGTCATGTTTTCAAAGCAGCTTTTGATCAACAATAATAAATGCCTGGATTTGAGCAATCGCAAGCAATTTCCCAGGCTGTGAGGGGGAGGGATTAGAGAGACAATTAGGCAAAGTCATCTGTGTTATCATATTGAAAGCAAATATCTGCCTTATGTTAATGGCATTTATAGGATCCTCCAAGGTAATACTAATGGAATTATAGGGGACCTGTCCAGGGATGCCCAACAGGCGCCTCCGGTAATTCAATTAGATAAACCTTCAGGACCCATATAATTGCACGAAATTCTTAGTTTCCCCCTGGTTGGGCAATTTAACAAAATCTTTACTTGTCTCTCTTTGCATGGGGAAGGAAATAAAAATGTGTCCTTTCTTGAAGTTGAGCCATGCCATTAAAGCATCCCTCAGGTAGAATTTAAGAGGGAGAAACCATGCCGTGTCCAGCATGTGCCCTCAACAAAGGTGAAGTCTTTTTAGCAGACGCAGCTGGGACACTTACAGAATTGCATTGTTCTAGGCTTGTCTTTCCCATCAGAGGGTGAAACTGTGTTTATAAAAGTATCGGCCTGCCGGGGCTGGAAGAAGACCCAGCTGTTTTCTACTCTAATCACCTCATTTTATTCAGGAGGCAACTAAAGGTCAGGCGGGTAGCTTGGTCAAGGTCATAAAACTAGTTATTGCCAAAAGCCACAGCTTGAACTCAGGCCCCATCCTTCCCAGTCTATGACCCCGGACTTTGACCTGTTACTATTGCAACAGAGTTGCTGGTGTTAGGACTGGATAGAGACTGACACATGAAGAAGATGCTAATGTTTAGGAGATGTATAGCTGTATATCTTAGTGTTTGTATCATGCAGAAAGGAATCACACTGGCATTCTTTATCTTCCATCATTATTCGACAGGACAGGCATGAGAGAGTTCTTTTCTTTTTGTATTCTCTTTTCCCCAGTAACATTTATAAGGTCACTTGTAGGAAAGCAAATTTTCTATTCCTCCCAGCACCCTAAAAATCTGTCTCTGTGTGATCTTAGTCCTGTTTCTTTCCATAAACAGGATATTTTCCTTTCCCATGGTTTTGTCATCCACAGTTCAATAAATTGTTTCTGAGAACCCAGGTCTAGGCTCAGGACGCTGTGCTTTCACCTGGACTCCACCTCACCAGGATACCTAAGGTTTAAATGGACAGGATCACAGAGAAGATGAGAAATGATTATTTGCCTGGTATCAAAAAGAGGGATAAAATATATTGTTAATTTGCAGGCAAAGCCTTGTATCTAACCATTTAGTGTATCAAATCCCGTTCTATCCCCTTTTGATTTTAATAAGCCTTCATTTTCCCTCTCTCCTGAACAGCTACCCATGACTAAGAAGATTTAACTCTCTTTCCATACATATAGGGATGCCATGCACCTATTTGCATATGGATAGAAAAGGTAGAAAGGTAGGACTATAAAGTGATGAGGCTGTGTGTGCACGTGAGGACATGAAGCATTTTTGTTGTTGTTGTTTTGTTTTGTTTGTTTGTTTTTTATCAGGACCTGTGTTACTCAATAAGAATTGCTCCTCAAATAGCCTTTAGTCTCCTTGAGAGGTTTACCATTGTCTTCAATGATACTCTATTAATTAGAGTATTTTGGGGGCAGTCTCTTTAAAATAGCATCTTCTGGGCCTCTGACCAATATATTTTCAATTCATTCATTTCATCGTTGTTTCATCAAACACATATTGGTCACTTACGGCAGGTCTGGGGCAATGGCAGAGCCAGGTATAAAATAAAGAAGGACATTCGTGAGAAGCTTATGGCCCAGGTTTTCCAAAACAAATCCCAATCATCTTCACTGTCTTTTTTCTTATTCATCATATTTGGTTCTGAGTTTTTATGTAAATATACATTATCCCCTCACAGGACAAATATCTGTCACCCTTAATGACATTTACAAGGATGTGTTTCCGTCCTGGAGGCCCATCCAGAAATGTTTTTGGGTCATTGCCACATCCCTGAAATAAAACAGCGTACCCTAGGGATTTCTTTGATGAGCAAAATGCTTTTTGGATGTTTAAATTTAGCACATTTAGCAAACTATTGCTACTATTGATTGTATAGTCTAATCTTATGCCCACACACCCAGAAGCGGCCCTTGGCCGACTTGGAAAGGGTAAGGCATGGGTCCAATGCCATCTTTCCTTACAGCAGCCTTCTCCCTCTCCTGTGCCCACTCCCGGCCACAAAGCTCTGAGTCTTCCTGAGTTGTTTCCTCATCTGGGTTTGAATCCCAGTTGAGCCTCACAGACTATGTGCCTCCAGGCGAGTCATTTAATTCCCCTGAACTGAATTTTCTTAACCCTGACATTGGGAAAACTGTGGGATGCTGACTGTGGGCAGAGGGAAGTCAGCCCCACACCAACGCCCACGAACAGGGGAGGGAGTCAATCCCTGAAAAGCCACTGGCACAGAGCCAAGCCAACCTGGGAAAGCCAAAGAGCAAAGCAGGAGTCACTGATCAGCCACGGAACAAGGTGTGCCAAAAGCCAAGCATTTGGAATCCAAGTCCTAGATGAGCAGCGGGGATGGCCCGGAGGTAGCATCCTCGATGAGACATAGGCCAAGAGCAAAACAACCTGGCAGATGGCATTTTGCTGATTTGTTGCTTCTTTTAAAAGGGTTTGCTGTGTGCCCCCCTCCTTAGGCTGTTGCATTTGTAAGGAATAATGATACCTTCCTCACTGGGCTATTTTAAGAACTTGATGACACACCAAGTATGGAAAGTGCTTTGAAAACTGTAAAGTGCTCTACAAATGCTAATTTCTCTATTTACCCCTTTTCAAAACCGCTCAAAGCCAGCAATTTATATTGGGATAAGAGAAACAAATTCATGGTTGGGAGTAGAAGCCGATAATGTTGAATGAAATACACATTTTAATAGATTGCATCCTCCAAGCCCAATTGTTTTCAACCCTAGCTGTACATTAGAATCACCTGATGAACTCCGAAAAGTTACCAGTTACCCAGGTTCTCTCCCCAGAGATTCTTTAGTGATAGGTCTGGGGAGGGGCTCAAGTGGCATCTTGGTGGAAAAGGTGATTCTGTGATTGATCATCATCATCAAACTGTGACTCTACTCCCCACACAGGTAATCTTATATGTTAGAATTTAGGTGAAAACCTCGATGATAGCCAGGCAATTTGTCCTTCCTTAGCCGAGCCAACCCTGCATATGTACTCAGAGATGCATGAGACTCTCGAATTAATGTCTTCAATCAAAATATCCTCATTGGCCATCTGTTCTGTGTCAGGCATATTCTGGGAAATTGAAGATAAATAATGCAGAGTTCCCATTCTTAAGCAGTTCAGTCCATGGAAGCCATAGGCATTCATGTAAGGTATAAGTCGCTACGGTTCCATGTGGTAAGTTCTCGAATGGGGTAGGAGGCTATAGGCATAAGACTACAGATTCTGCCAGTGTCAGGAAAGCATTTAGCAAATGTGAAATTTAACATGCGTGATGACAAACATGCACAATTTTGCCAGGCAGAGAATAATAATGGCAGCTAGCATTCATTGGACAATTGGCATTACCAGTCATTGGTCTGAATACTACCCTGTAACTCATCTAATGATTCCAACAACAGACTTAGGAGCTAGGTGCTACTATTAGCCCCACTTAATTACAGGGGAGTGGTTCCCAAAACGTGGCACCTCCAATAGCAGCATCGCCATCACGATGGACCTTGTTAGAAATGCGAAGTCTCAGTCCCCACCCAGATGACCTATTGACTCCAAAACTCTTCAGGAATCTGTTGCCCTTTAAAATTGGCAATTAGGAGCTTTCTGAGAGTAAAAAAAAAAAAAAGAAAGAAAGAAAATTTATTTGTATTTTCTTCCCTCTGTCACTTCTTGTATCTGACATCTTCCTTCCTAATCCTGAAGAAAATGCACACTCATAGATACACAAACACACCTTGGGCTGGTTCCCCCTAGATCTGACACATCATGCAGAATGCCCTGAAAGCCCAGGTGAGAGATGATCGTTTGGATTCGGGCGGTGGCAGTGAGGACAAAAACTTGTGGTTTATTTTGAGCACTATTTTAGAGGTCATTTGAGACATAAGACACAGGTAAAGAACAGCTTCATTTCTGAAAGACACGGGGAGAGACAGTGACCTAGATCTGGAACTAAATCAGGGTTGGACAGCACGTGCTTTCCACGGCTATTCCTCCAAAGCCACTGTGCTATAACAGAGGCAGGGCTGTTATGCTGTTTACTGGATGACAGACAGCAGGCGGGACGCACATCCAGAGAAAGGAGTCTGGAAATAACAGGGCCAGCCCAGCTCCGGTCTTCTCTCAAACTCACAGTACAAACAATTCTCGGTGAGGAGAGGGACCAGGAATACTTCTCTCCGTGAAGTCTCCCCGCTGTGTGGTCACCAGCCTTCAATGGTTCTCAGTCCCTGATACCCACACCCTGTGTCGTCCCCGCCCACAGCGTACCAGGGTCAGTTTACATGAATGACAAATACAGCAGAAATGATGGTGTGTGACTTCCAAGGTGAGGTCATAGAAGTCAGTACAGCTTCTGCCTCGCTCTCCTTTGGATGACCAGCATTGAAGGGAACTGGCTTCCATGTTGTCAGGGTACTCAATGCTCTCACGAGGTGCATGTGAAGAGGAACGGAGACCTACGAACAGCCAGCACCAACCTGCCGACCTTGAAAATGAGCCAACTTAGATGTGGCTCCTCTGTCACCTTCACATGCCTGTCACCCGAGCTGACATCATGACTGCAAACTCCTAAGAACTCCTAAGAGACCTGGAGTCAGAGCTGTCCAAATTCCTGACCCACAGAAACTGTCAGGTAGTAAATGGTTTTGTTTGTTTGTTTGCTTTTTTATTGGTTTTGGCTGCTAAGTTTTGTGATAATTTGTTACACAGTAATAGATAATTAATATACTTTGGAAACATAAATGGCACTTTCTCTGTCCCATTGCCAACCGATAAACATCCTTGTAGCTAAATCTTTATGTACGTCTTCTGAACAACTGTCCAGGTATAGACTTGCTGATGAAAAAAAAAAAAAAGAAATGCAGAATTCCAAGGTCATAGGGTTAAAATCTTAAGTGTGTTATTTCAGACGTTATGAAATGGGCCTTAAATTGTGTGGTCATGCCATCACTACTCTCGCCCCACGCACACACGTGCCTGCAGAACGGTCTTTGTTTTTTCTTCAGGGAGACAGGGAGTGAAACAGCAGTGAGGACAGAACGGTGATGGGAGGAAGCACCCAGGGCAGGTGATGCCTCGGAGGAGCAGCTCTGTAAATATGTCAGAAAAACACGTGTCTGTAAATATGTGTCGAAGGATGCTCAATGCGGCTCCATCGACAAATGAGACTTTATGCCAGAAATATTCCGTGTGTTGAATAGAAACACATGGATAGATGGAAATTCGAAGATTCCTAGAAAGAAGAAAAACGACAGATGTGGAGACAGGAAAGAGGCCCGTGGAGAGAAGAGAGAGAAAACAAGAATAAAAGAAACAAAGAGCCTTAAGCAATCGCTAATGCATATGGTGTCAGAGTTAGAGGAAGACACAGCCGAGGGAGAGGGAGAGCTCAGCTAATGGTCCCACCCATAGCAAGCTGCCGTCCACGGGCGGGAAGCTATAAAGTTCCTACGGCGGCAGCAGCATGCTCTTCAAAGGCCTAATTTTAGACCACTCCAACGAATGCCCCAGGAGTTGCTAGATCGGACTTACAAACTCCAGGTCCCATCCTCTCCGCTTTTCTTAATAAAGGGTTATTGATTTACTAATGGCCTTTGTGTCCGGCTGGAAACAACCCTGTAGAAGAAGAAAGATGTTTACCTAGAGCCCAGTGGCTAACAGCTTGGCAAAACCAAGATCACAGGGGAGCAGGGAGGCAGAAGACAGGCCCTGAACAAATTCAGAGCTTAAGACAAAGGAAGGCGGAAATGCAGGGGAGAAAGAAGAGGCTTTGAGAGGGAAGAGGGGGGCTGTGGAAAATAAAGGTTCCCCTAGGATCCGGATATGAAAGGGCGGGCATACATCACAGAAGTCCTATGTGGATCACGGGGTCCCCTGGGTCTCTGTTAGGAGCTTAGATTTGTCAGAGGAATGGGGTGCAATGAAGGGCTCCGGGCTGGGTGGGAAAGGCCTGCCTTGAGTGTGACCCCAGCTCTCCATTACCTGGCTGTGTAAGCCTCACCCTCGTCACCACACTCTGGGTTCTGGCTCTTCCTCTCCAAAACAAGAGGCCTTTCTTTCTACCAGTCGAGAAGTCCGGGTGTCTGTGGCTGATGTGGCAGCCATCTCCTGGATTTTTTCTCTATCTGGATCACTTGTAGTTTTTCTCTGGTTGGTTCCCTTTCCCCATTCCCTTAAGAAGGCCGGTTCCCAGAGCTGAGAATTAGAACAGGGCCACACTGAAGGGATGGAAGCTGATATGAAGTGACGGGGGTGGACGAGGGTCCTGTATTTGGAGGAGGAGGCAGGCGAAGCAAGAGGAGGCAGAAACCCAGAAGCAAGGGGGAGACAGAAGTCAGGTGGAGAGGCCGCTGGCAGTGCCAAAAGCTCTGGAGAAGTCAGGGTGATGAGGGAGAAGTGGACCAAGGAGGGAAGAACCCAGCGTTACAACCTGAGCTCTGGGCCCAGACTACCCAACTGGCTGTAAAATGCTGCACCTTGAGAAATTACTTTATCTCCTAATTTCCTTATCCTTAAAAAGAAAATGACCGTAGAGCAATGCTATTTATTGTCCTGGGGATCCAATGAGACAGCATATGTAAAGCAATGAGAACAACGCCTGGTACCCAGTCATTACTCAGTAAGTATTAGCCACAAGTACTAAAAAGTCCCTCTGGTCTGGAGGTTGCAAAGTTGCCGTGGGTTTTGTAGAAGTCAAACTTAACAATGTTTGTGGAATGGCGGCGGGCTATATGTAGGTTCTTGAACCTACAAGAACAGTTTGAGGAGCAGGTTAGGAGGAATAGTTTTGTGTCTCTGAAATAAATCAGACAAATAAAAAGGGGAAGAGAAGCGTTTTCAGAAGTATGCTTACCATTCTTATCCCAGTGTGATGGTAATTAGGCCCCACTAACTGCTGATAACTGCCCTTCAGAGAATTGTCTCCCAAGTACTGAATCTAGAAGCGGTTGTGGGTTCCTCTCGGGCCCCTCCTCTATGGCATTCTGTACTTGTATCATAGCCCCAAATGTGTTAGCCCTGGCAAGCCCCCTCTCGGGGTGTGTTGATGGTACCCAGAGATGGCCTACGTGGGCAAACACATTTGACCTTTACTGTTTTCTTTGCCTTTTGGGTCTTTTCTTGCAAATGCTCCCTACCCCTTAACAACAATGCTGCATCACCAATAGGGTGGCTTTGTTGTCACTCTGGAGGTTAAGAGAAAATGTAGGATGTGGCAGGGCCCCAGGTATGACCACAAAGGCTGTGTTCTGCTCAACAACATAGGATGACACTCAGACTAAAGTGTGAGTGGTGTCTCTAGGTGTTGTGCAAAGACAATCTGAATCATAGCCTGCAGTGTCCCTCGAGGGGAGGGGTTCTAAGTCAGGATGAACAAACAAACGACAAACAAGCAAACAAACAAACATACACATGAGAACTGAGAGCAAGTTTCTTGAATTGAAACTTCAGGGGACAAGTTCAGAAAGCATATGGCTAATTGCTCCCAGCTGCGATGTCAGGAGGGCAGTTTCAGCCTTGGGGCAGCTCCTTAGGGCAGAGAGTGAGGATGGGTGGGGTGTGACAGAAAGCCCCGTCCTGCTCAGTCACCAGTGACAGTTCCAGGATCTGGAGGGGCCATCCCCACAGGCTGCCTGGCCAGGGGCTGAGTCAGCAGAAGGCAGTACACTTGGCAGAATGTCAAGGATGGCAGGGACAGGCGATAGCTGAAGGAGCAACGTTTGTGAATGAGCGTGATGAGTTGTTTCTGTGTTTCAACTAAACCCCAGCTCCGCCTCACACAAGTGGAGCAACCAAGTGTGAGGCGCTGAGACAGTTGGAAATGAGAGGGTTGTCTGACCAGCTGTTCAAATCAGTAGCTGCTCTCTAGTGAGAACCGCTAAGGCAGGTATCACTCCATCGTATAAATGATGAGAAAAATGGAAACAGAAGAGCCCTTCTAATATCTCACACTCACTTTTTTTAAATCAGAAAAAAGGTGGATTTTCAGTTTTCTTTTTTGTTTTTCTGATTACAAAAATAATGCGTTGTTTTGTTAAAAAAATAAATCCCTTCACCTTTTTAACCTATTCTCCGACCCCTCTACCATCTGGCAACCATCAGTTTGTTCTCTGTGTCTATGAGTCTGTTTCTGTTTGGTTTGTGCATTTTTTTCTTTAGATTCCACATGTAAGTGAGATCATATGATATTTGTCTTTCTCTGTCTGACTTATTTCACTTAGCATATAATATCCTCTAGGTCCATTCATGTTGTCACAAATGGCAAGATTTCATTCTTTTTATGGCTGAGTAATATTCCATTGTATGCATGTACCACTACTTCTTTACCCATTCGTCTATTGATGGACACTTAACAAGTACAAATTGAGAGTTATACAAAATAGTCTCAGGGGTGTAAAGTACAGCATAGGAAATAGAGTCAATAATATTGTAATAACTATGTGTGGTGTCAGGTGGGTACTAGACTTATCAGGGGATCACTTAATAAGTTATATAAATGTCTAATCACTACGTTGAACACCTGAAACTAATATAACATTGTACGTTCACTGTAATTGAAAAATAAATTTTAAAAAAGAGTGTATACTTCTTCTCTTAAAGTTACAGTGTGTCTCCATGTTTGGAAATGGGGGTAAGCAATGTGTGTGCACAGGAATACATAGGAGCAGGTGAATCATGGGTCTGCCTAGCCCTGTGATGGCCAATATGGAAGCCACTAGAAACATGTGGCTATAAAGCACTTCATAAGTGGCTCATGCAACCAAGAAACTAAGCTTTTCCATTTTCTTTAATTTCAATTAATTCAAATTTTAAAACTTACACTCAATTCTGTTATTAGAAAAAATTGAAGTATGCTTGGAATACCTTGGGTATGCGAATTTGTTTTTTTCAACTGTAAATTATTTCAAGTATAAATACAGCATCAAGTATTTCTGATGAAGAATTGGCTGTCTATATTTCCTTGTTTGAGGAATGGAATATCTGACTTAATTTTTAAAATTCTTAATAGAGTTACTTTATACTACCTTCCCAAAGATGTGGACTGAAGATCAATGATACAATATAAAATTAGGCTGCAAATAATTTAATCTTAGTTTTGATTTGGAAATCACTGATTCGAGCCTCAGTTATCACTGAGTTATAGATGTATGCAGGTTCTGGTCAGCACAGCGTCTTCGTAATGTGACTCTGGCTAATCAGGCTTGTCATAAGAGAATTATAATAAGAATTTGCACTAATGTTTTCTTTCAAAGGAATCCAAGCATTACCTTCTAGTCTTTTCTCCCACCGTCTCCTTCATGCATTTTACATTTTAGCTAAATGGATTGTTCTTTGCCCAATAAACATTAGTTGGATGAATGAGTAGATGTTTATTAAGTTTCTTAAAAGGAAGGAAGTGGGAAACTTACTACCACATCTTGCAAAGGGTTTGATGAGCCAGAATGAAGTCCGAAGTGATATGTTTTAAAGAATAACCCTAGTCCTTCCATTGGAGGCTCTTAAACCTTTTTGCACAAGAGTGCCTCAATCGCTGCCGTCTATGTCAACAGTTCCGCTTTTTACTGGAGAAAATCCTTGGTGTTAAAGAACTGGAGAGGAACCCAGCAAACAAACAAACAGATAAATAAAACTGGCAACAACATAGCGACTGCATAAATCCCAAATGATCAAACACAGGAAAACCTTAACTCCTTAAGACAACACCGAGGTTGCCGTGAGGTCACAGCACCCTTCATTTTGCAAGGGTTATGGCAATCTGGGCAGGGCAGTGGGGGCTTTGCACTGATGCCCAGAATGATGAGGCAACACCGTCTCAGCTGAAGACTGAACAAGCGCGCTCAGTAAACTTCTCCAGTGTGCTGACTGTAGTGTAGGAAAACCAACTTCAGGTAACCTGCCATTATGAATGTAAGAGGTGGCTAACATACAAGCACCTGTAGAAATCAACGTAAGGGAAGGAGAGTCATTTGGTTCAAGAAATGGAGAAAGGACACACAGTGATGGACATGCTTGCTCTCCATCATAAGGTCTTTCCAAACAACCACCAGTGGGCCTCGGACCACATCTTTAGAAACGTGCCCCAAGGCCAGCAGTCCCAAAGGGCTGACTGGGGTTTCCTTATCTACCTGGTAACCTCCAAGCTGGCTGGCCACCACCCTATACACACCAAACCCAATGCAGCAGCCTTACCAATTATACCCACCTTGTCTGCTCCCCCCCTCCCGCTGCCCACCAGTACCAGTCAAAAACCTATGGGGGGAGGAGGACAGTCTATGGGGGGAAAAGTCACTTTCTTCAAAGCAAAACAAACCAAAAGCCCAATAACCTAAAACACAAACAAAGGAAAGCACTTAGGGGTGGATTCTTTGGACTATGTTACAAAGAGGGGTAATGGTTCTTTCTCGTGTACTGATTGACATTCATTGAGCAGCATATAGTTTATTTTAGCTAGAGTTTGTGATGTAGCATCTATATTTAATTCCACAAGCTGTCGGGCAACTTATATATTTACAAACACAATCCCGGAAACAATGTGTTTGCTGGTCACAGCTGCATTTGTAACCTCTCAGGAGCTCCATGCTGTTTGGCACAGCTCAGGGCATTATCATTTCACATTCTGGTCCATGCCAAGGCCCGAATCGGGCAGAGCTTGGGCTAACAGTTCAGGTTCGATGACAGGCTTGGCAGAAAGCCAAGAGCAAGAGTAACATTGCAGACCACGGGCCAGAATGGAGAACCCCCGCCTCAGGTCTGCAGCCGGCACAGGGTGAGCAATGTCTGTGTGATTGGTTTAGGTTTATTGGCTTTGCAGGCCTGAGAGAAACACTTAAACTATCCTCTGTGTATACAGAGGCTCGCTCTGCTGCGGCCTGAGCTGGGGCTTAAGCAGTGGAAGCCAGACTGGTGGGCAGGAGGCTGGGAAAGAGGAAGTTTCCTCTCCAGCTGCCCACTGGGGGCATGAGTGGATCACTACGCCAGCTTCAGGAGGTGGGTTCAGGGAGAGTGGCAGGGCACACCCAGAGGCTGGGCCAACTGCGTGATTCAGGCTATCTTGGTAACAGGAGGACCAACCTGTTGTCCAGAATATATAAAGAAAGAGGTGGTGGTGAGATTCAGAATCACGTAAAGGGGCAAGCAAGTCTGACAGGTCTGTCTCCCTACGACAGGAAGTGGGGGAGCTGAGAGCAGGAGCCTGCAAGGGTGCAAGCGGCTTATCCCTTAGGAGACACTCTGAGACTGGGCAGAAAGTGGGGGATGGGGAACTTGGGCACAGGCTGTGCTGGGTTTGAGGTCTGACGGAAGAGCACTGTAACACAGGGGCACACAAGGAACCAGCAATTGTAAGTTGTCCACCAGCACCCAGATTGGAGGAATATTCTAGACTTATCATTTTAAGACAGTACAGTAAAATATAACTGCCTTCCCATCAGGCTGTGCTGACAGGCCATCTAAACAGGAGCCACACAGCTTCCTCCAAAGTAGAGGCTTACACGTCCTTATCCAAGCCAGGAAAATGATTTTAGGCAAGTCCTACCTTTACACTCTAAGATTCTAGACTTTTCATCAATCCGTGGTAATTTTTTAATGAGAGTGACTTAGAGGAATCTAGGATAACCTCCTGTGACGACAGCACCCTTATGAGAGAAAAGCCCCTGGATCTTAGGTTTATAGGTCATTTAGAGTACAAAGGACTTTCTTGGGAGAACATTATTGGCTTCTCTGTTCTTGCGTTTTCTCCTCTGTGAAATGGGAATAACTCAATTTCATGGGGTTTTACAAGAATTAAATGTGTCAGTGAATGGAACGTTTTTGGACCAGTGTCTGGCAGATAGTAACTGATACCTAAACCTGATTGGCAATGACGATGATGGTAACTCTGGAATTCACGGGATCTGGCTTATGGACATTTCAATTTACCACTGACATGCATGAAATAAATAGAGGCAGAATGAACTCTGGACGAAGTATTGAGAGACGCAGGTTCAAGTCCTGGTTTGGCCCCAAATCAGTGGCGTGACCTTGAATAACTCACTGCGCTTCGGTGGCCCTTCGTTTTCTCATCTATCGTACAGCGTGAAGGGGATTCCATTACCGGAGAGTCGTAGCAAAATCTCCTTAAGGGGTTTTCAAAATATTCCAAAATACAAAAATATATCCCAACCCGAGATATCAGTTACTGCTCTCCTTGTCGCCATACGCCTCCCCTCCATACACACACTCCAGGCTGCTGACCTCTGCTGGGCCAGGCAATCTCTGGGACGTCAGCCCTTCCCCCCAGTTCCATGACATGACAAGTACAAATTAATCACAGACCAGAGGCTGTAGGAGCACAAAGTAATCAAGTAATCAACACAGAGCCTCGCTTTGGAAGGTTTCTTGGAGAAAATGAGCCAGAAAGACATGAGAGACGTATATAGACTCACAGGGAGGAAACAGATGGAAGTGAGTACAAAGGTGAGGCCCATCGCCAGACAATCTGGGGTCAAGTGTCGGGGGTCACAGGCTAAAGGCACAAGGGCCCTGGCCTGCCCACCTCTGCAGTCATTAGCTATGGAGGAACATGGGACGAGGACCAGTGAGGCCACTCCGAGTGACCTATAGGGACCCCCCCAAAGGCTAACGAGGACACATTTTTCATCAGAGAACTGGACCTTCTCAGGCTACAGCTTTCTCACCTGTAAACAACAATGACAACAAAACAAACCCCATACTGGATGAGGTGGTGCCGAGGGACTCCTTTGGGATTCTTTGTGGCTCTAATAGCGTATGTTGAAGCATTGGAAGAAAGCATAGCCGACACACACACAGCACTCAGCACGGGTCAGGTGCTTCTTAGGGCCTTTACCAACATTAAGTCAATCTTCACAGCCCTACGAGGAGGCACTAGTATGATGAGCCCTATTTTTAACAGACGGGAAGCTGAGGCAAGAGAGGTGACGCCAACGTGAGAAGCCAGGCATTCTGGCTCGGTGGTCTGTGCGGGTGACCGCTGCCCAGGGAGCAGCTGGTGGGGGTCTCAGTGCCTCAGAGGAAGGCAGATCGGTTATCAGGCCATGAGGAGCTGCCGGGCTTCCTTAAGGAAGGAGTGTTACGGAAATGTTTTGGAGAATAGTTCATCTGTATGGAGATCGGGTTTTAAAGACTCTGAAATGTGCAACTTTCCATTTAGAGGTTCCACTTGATTGGCAGTGCCCTCTTTCTCTTTGCTGGAGACCCGTGTGACCTCAAGGGAAGCTCTGGGGCAGCGGGGCCTCCCTGGTCTGCACACTGTGACCTGGACTTGATCACGCAAGGCTCTGGGCAAGCCTGTCAGTTAGTTTGTCTCGCCAAGAAAAGTGCCAAGGACGCCCGGCTGGCAAGTATGAGGACTCTGCAACTGACAGATGAGTCTGTCCTTGATGAGTGAAGGGCTGGTTATCACATAGCAGGAACCTATAAATATGGCGCCCTGAGGGGATGGAGCCTACAAGGTCTCATAAGAGAAGAGGGAGGGAGGGAAGGAAGGAGAGGGGGAGGGGGAGAGGGAGAGGGAGAGGGAGAGGGAGAAACACACATATATACCATTCTTTTAAGCTCATTCCAGGATCCTCAAGTCCTATGTTGTGTTCCAGCCCGATATGGGCAAATGCCAGGTTTGTTTCATTCATCAGATTTTCTGCCATCAAGCAGTACAGCCCTCAATGCATAGAAATGGCTTAATACCTGACTGGCTAACAGGCAGAGGTGAGTGAGGCTGAAGAGAACTGCATGATGGATCTTGGAGTCAGAATATTCGAGTTTCATTTCTGTTTCCTTGTGGAGCTGCCTCCAGCCAGCCCCTTCACCTCTCCCAGCCTCTCCTCTTAAAGGCCTCAGATGAATGTAAGGACATTCAGTAAATAGGAATTATGATTAGTGCTCACCTGTGCGCAAATTATCATTAGTATTGTTAACTTAATGCAAGGACAGTATCCATGTGCCTCACCTATTCTAAGTCGTTTCCTGACTAGCAGTGGGGAAAAGCAGCCACTAGCTTGCCAGTCCACGCCAGTTCTGGGGGTGGAGCCGAAGGTCGTATCACAGAGCCCGGAGGGGAGAGTGGCAGTTGGGGTGTCACACTGCCTGGGGTCACATGGGGGAATCAGGGGCCATGCGGAAGCTCTCTCAAGTCCAGCCTGGGGCTCACTGTCGGGTTGGCCCCTCTGTTGAGGCTGCAGGTCACCCCAACACGATGGGAGAATGGCACTCGTTGATCTTGTACCCTTGCCCTGTTGGAAACTTCACCCCGGAATATCCTGTCATTTCTCCTGTCCACCCTCCCTTTCTAGTCAAAATAGGAGGTTTTGCATCAAATTGTTATGAGGACTAGAACAAATAACACTTTCTGTGAGTTTTTACCATGGACGCCCTCAGATTTATTCAGGAAAACATCTCCTCAATAGAGTTGGCCAATTAACCACTCAAATGGCTTGAAAACTTATTTAATGTCACTGCCTAATCATTTTATTAAATGTCACTGCTCCAATAGGCAGGAATTTCTGCTTTATACTTCACTTCTCTTATGCTTCACTCCCTTTCTGAAACTCACAGCTTCCTCTCCCAAGAGACTGAAATCTCGATGCCTCTTCCGTTACATTTGTGGCCCTTGTGTTCACATAGGATTATGGAATTTGGCCATTGGCAGGATCACAGAGCTCATCTTACCTCTTAATGCATTTTCCTGACGACCAAGGGGAGGCTCCCAGAGGGAAGTGACTGGCTCCCAAGGCACCGGCTCGTAAGTGGCAAAGCCCTCACGTTTTCATAGCTATAAATCAAGTCAGTGGTGCAGTGAGGTGTAAATAGTATAGGATCTAGAGTGGGTAGACCACTGAAATACATGACCTTGTGCCATTCACGTATCCATTCCTAGCTTCAGTATTCCCATCCATTAAAAGGGGAACATAAGATCTGGGAGATAAAGATTGAGTTTATTATCCATGCTTCATAAGCAGGCACTTCCAGACAAATACTAAATGATTTATGATAATTGTTAACATCATTAACAATTTTGTTAATTATAATAATACTTTCACACCTATTTATCCTTTTCTTCTGGCCTCTAACAATAGCTTAGCCATATTCTTAACTCCTCCAACATACAACCCCTGCATTGCCACAGTTTTCAAGAGGAAACTCTACTTCTGTCTGACTTGTCACGATTTAGTAGACGAGCAGCTGATGCCCCAAACCCTAGCGGCTCTATCTACTGACACATCCTAGTATCAGTGGAGATTGAGACCAACAGGAAGACACAAAAGAGTGCCCAGAACTCCTCAGTGGGGTGATAATCTCAGGGTGGTGAAGACAGATTTCTTATAAGCGCCCCTATTTTGAAGACTGTGCTGGCTACTTCTCATGTGACTTCATCTATATAGGACGTTTTCTCTCTGTAACCCATTGAATTCGTAGTTTCGTGAACAGATTTGAGCTAATGTACTCACAAAGTAAAACCCATGGCTTCTTTTACTTGTACCTTGGGTCCAAAGCTAATTTATTATTTCGGTAGGTGTAAAACGCTGCCTTAAGTATGGTTAAGTAAATGCAATTATTTGGCTTTTGCAAGTTATAACTTTTTCATCAAAGAGCTAGGCTTCACTATTACTTTACTCTACTCACAGGTGACATGGAGGTTTAGTTACACAGTCAGCTTTGGGACAAAAAGGACACCTAGGAGTGTCACGAGGAAGGTGCTAAATATAACCTGTTGAATATTAATTAGCGATACCACCAGACGCCATGAGACTTCCACCAGTTAAAATTTGCTTGACAAGTCGCTGTTATAAAATTTCTGGTGATGTGATTTGTGGAGCATAAACAGGAAATGGCCAAAAACTGTCCCCCTTAAGGAGCCTAATGTTTATACAACTGTCAATGCAGCAATTATTTTGTCTTTTTTTTTTTTAAGTTAATGGAACATATCCTAGGGCTTTCTTTAAAAAAGAAAATTTTGAAACTTGTTTAAAACTCCTCTTTCTTAAAAAGAGATTTTTTTAGTTAAAACAACTTGCGATCCTGAGGAGAGCCAATGAAGCGGAAACCATGTGACCCAAGGCCAAGTTTTTCAGAGGCGCAGTCAGCCCGGAATCCGGGCGCTCTCGCTGTGCTCAGCAGACTGGGCCCGACAATCAAAACCATTTGATTCTAAAGCTGATACTCCTAAAACCAGGCAGGTTCCAGCACAATGAGAGCTCTGAAAAAGTATAATTACAAACAAAGCATGACAAGCAGCTACATTGACTTAACAGCGGTCGCTTCTCTCCAAGAGCACACAGCATTTCACATACGCTCTCGCCTGCCGTTAGAAAACCCTTGTTTCATAGGTGAGGTGGCGGCCACCACCCCTGTATTACAGCACAGGGCACCAAGAGGTACAGTGGCTGGACCAAGGCCACACGGGTGCCTGGCTCACAAGGATCCCTCGATGAAATGCATGCAATGGATGCATCACGTAGTTTTGAGGACCAGTGGCGTGAGAGTGTTAGAATTATAAAACAAAGCCTTGGCCTCTGACCCAGAGAGCTCCGAAGTCCAGGTGGGGGGTATGGAAATGGTCACATTTAGGGGAGGCGATCAGCATCACTTCTGCTCGAGAAACTGCCATGCTGGCTTTTTCCCCCGCAGAGGGTAGCAGGTAGGCTTCCCGCTGCACGGAGAACCCTCACCAGGCAAGGCCTTGCACAGGATGGGGGAGGGGTACCCTTATCTTTCAGGTCTCTGTGTAACAAATTACCGCAAACTTAGTGGCACGAAACAATAAACAACAACTGTACTATCCTGCAGCTTTTGCGGGGCAGTTCCAGGTGTGGGTTTCCGGGGTCCCCTGCTCAGGGTCTCACCAGACTGACATCAAGGTATCAGCCAAGGGGTCACTTCTCAGCTGGGGCTCAGGGTTCCCATCCAGGTTCCTGTGGTTATTGGTGAATTCATTTCCTTGGGCTCTATGACTGAAATTCCCATATCCTTATTGCTATTGACTGGGAATTACTCCCCACTCCTAGAGGCCGCCCAACCCCTTGCGGCTGGCTCCCATCGGCTGTTCAGAGAAATGGCGGTGTGCTTCCTCCCAGGCCAGCAGGAGCTTGTCTCTGACGCATCAACCACTTGTAAAGGTTCACTGGAGTAGGTCAGGCCCACCCAGGATACATCCCCGTTGTATTGGGTCGTCGGGAAAGTCATGTCGTATTTTTCTGTGTTTTTCAACGCAAAAATGAGTCATGACTTTCCCAACGACCCAATATGAACTCCAAGTCAACTGACTAGCGAGGTGACCATGGGAGTGGTGTCCTATCATAGCGTGAAGTCCTGTCCACACTTAAGATGAGGGGATTGTACAGGGCACACAGAGGAAGGCAAGGGAAACCCGGGGCCACTTTAGAATCCTGCCTTTGAGCGTGTCCTCACCATGTCCGTGCACATTCTCCTAGCTGGGTTTGCAGCCACGGCCTGCTGTGTCAAACAGCCCCAGTCTCTAAAATAAACATGCCTCCCTCCCCTCCATAAACAACGCCTTTAAAAACAGAAACAATATTTTAGGAAGGAATTAATCACGAACGGTGGAGTTTCTGATAATGTCCCGAGCATTTGCTTCCATGTTATCAATGCTTAGCATGGCGTCTGGCACTTAATTCTCAATTTATGTTTCTCGATAGATGAATGTGTGAATGATTAAATGAGAAATATTTTGGGCATCCTCATCAGATTATATCCCATTAAAAAAAAAAAAGCCTATCCCCATGTGCAAGGCTGATTTCTCCTTTTAGTTTATATCGCTTTTCCCTCTGATTTAAAAGTGACGCAGGCTTATTATATAGAACACTTGGAGATTTTTCTTCCTTCTACAGTTTTACTTTTTATATCTAACTTTTTAAATCCATCTAGAACTAATTTCCTAACATGATGTATAAAATAGTCCATCCCCTAACCAATTAGTCTGTAATGCTTTTTAAAATATATAAGTTCTTATGTATAACAGGCTCTGTTTTGGAGCTATCTGTTCGACATCATTGATCTGCCCATTTAATTTGTGTGCCAGTATTTCATATTTTAATTATTAGAATATTATATCTTTTAAGATCCAGTAGGGCGGTGTTGCCTCATTATTTTTCTTTCAGCCCCTCTCAACCAGTCCATTGAGTGAGGGTCTGTCTTGCTGCCCACTCTAGCTCTTGGGCAGCACAGCTTTTTTGGCAAGGTCTGGACATAGAGCCAGATCTAGGGTCACCTTCTGTCTCTGCATCTTCCTAGCTCAGCTCCTCTGAGCACCAATGACATGTAAACCTATACTAATAATGCCTATATAATAACAAACTAACTGTGAGAGTTAACTGGAGCAGCTTGTAAGAATCACCCAGCATAGTAGGTGGTCAACACCTCCTGGCTGGAGTGGAAGAGTGACTCTGAAAGTCCATGCACTCATGCTTGTATGCCTCCATCCTTATAAGCAGGGACTGCAACCCTTTTGAGAGTGTCCTGTACAAATGCTGAGGCTCGGGACCTCTCAGGCTCAGGCCAGACTTTAGGCTGGGAGTATTCAGGGTTTATATACTTGGCCCCAGCCTGTGGGCAGCCACTTCAGGGTTTGCATTGGTCCAAGGCACATCTGGTGGTTTTGTTAAACTGGGGCCATCCCAGAGTGTGCTGGGGGACTCTGGAAGGGGGCATGGACCAAATGCCAAGGCCCACTTTGCCTGCCCTTACAGGACTCTGGAAGTGCCAGGGAGTTATCTCCCCTTGCTTCATCCCCAGAGAGCCTATCTCTGGGGTTTGAAAGCCAAAGGAAGTCTTCAAAGCCTACAATTACAGGTGCCATGGGCTGGAGGTCATTCTAGCATGCTGAAGTGGTGCTGGTGAGGTGAGATGGGCGAGACTCGCACAGCATGTGCTGGAAATTAAAGACTGAAGAAATGAATGCAACTGTAAGAACCCCCACAGTAGTGAACCAGCCCCCCCTGCATCTGCCCAGAGGTTGATAAAGGTGACTGGTTATCCTCAGACCAAGTGCAGACACTGGAAATCAAAGGCCTGTGATAAGTCACAAGGAAGCCAAGGTTTCTGAAAATCAAGGTCACCTTTCCTGGCACCTTCCCTTCTACTAAGAGAAGACAGGGCATGCACGCATTCATTCCTTCGAGCAGGGTCTCTGAAGGCCTGCTGTGTACCCTCAGGAGCTAGGATAGAAGGAAACAGCCCCGCCCTCGGGGAGCTTTCAGGTTCCAAGGCGGGGAGAGGGACACCGTAACAGGTATCCTTGTATGCGCGTGTCTGCTCCCTGATGATGGTGTTAGGGCAATTGGGTTTCTTGTTCTGACTCCATCCCTGCAGGGCCTGCTGCAAAATAAGGATCAGATGTTCAAAGCCTCTGTATTTTCACTAAGAGAAACCTAAACCCAGAGAAGGAAGGTGATTTGCACAAGTTCCCGCAGCTTCATAGCCGTGATGGAATGTCACTGCTTCTCTCTGCCTTATGACTTGCTCTTCCCCGTAACATCAGGTTTCTAGGGGCAGCACACAGTCTCTGAGGCTATTATTGAAACATTGCAAACATTTCTGAGAGGAAGGCAGAAGCGAATGATGTGGAATCAACGTTGGAAACACGGAAGCAACAGACTAATAAAGGCTAAGAATCAGACCACCTGAGTTCAAAATTCTGCTTTCTTCCCATAGAAGCTACTGGAGCTTAAGCAAACTTTCTTCTAAATCTCTCTAAACCCCATCGTCTCATCTGCAAAATGATGAGAGTGGTGTTTCCTAGAGGATTACTGTAACACGAAATGAAATACACGTCCACACTTAGCTCCACGCCTAAATGGAGATGCGTTGCTAGGAGGAAGGATGGCTAGAACGGGCCCAGCCCAGTGCTGTTTGATGCTCACAGGCCCATGGGGTAAGATCAGGGTGTTCGACTGACACGTCCGTGTGTACTTTTCTAGGTCCAGGGGCCCTGAAGGAGCGGCACAGAGCGGGAGAGTGTGGTGAGAGAATGAAGAAACCAACCGGCCGGGAGAAGCATGAGGTGGCAGTGTGGCACTCGGTTTAGAGGGCTGCGGCCGGCAGCAGCCCCATGGGCAACCCTGCTGGCACTGGGCCTCCCCGGTTGGGTGCTGGCTGTCTCGGCCACGGCTGTCGCTGTGGTCCCAGAGCAGCATGCCTCCTCGGCCGGCCAGACGCCCCTGGACTGGCTGCTCACCGACCGGGGCCCCTTCCACCGCGCGCAGGAGTACGCGGACTTCGTGGAGCGGTACCGCCAGGGTTTCACCACCAGGTACAGGATCTACAGGTGAGTGGGGACGGGGACTCCCCCCCTCCCGACTGAGACCGGGGTCTCCCCCAGAACCCAACCTGGGCAGGCCCGCCGGTGTGCCGCTCAGCCAGCTGGCACGCGGCCGACTGAACGGGGGGTGAGAGCTGGAGGAGAGGCCGGCAGGGAAAATAAGCCTGCCATGATGGTGTTTAAAAAAAGAAAGAAGAAAACACATCCAAGCTGGAAAACCTGCTGATGCCTCCTGGGGGAACTTAGCAAAAGGGTTTCTATTTATAGGCTGTGCTGCTTATAAATTGAGGACAAATCAGGAGGCACGGAGTCAGCGTGGGGCCGGTGCTGCGGCAGGAGGTTAGAGGCAAATGCTGGGGCCGGGTTTTAACTAATGGGTTAGATACGTTTATGAGTTGTAATTACCTAGACATGCAAATGAAGGCAAGATAGCTCCAGCCCCTCCTTCTGAGGACTGGGGAGCCCTGCGGGGGTCAGCAACTCGCCTGCCCTCACCCTTGTCGTCACCGCAACCTCAGCTGGCCTTGCCCTTGGAAACGGGCTGCGCCTTCCTAGCCCCTTAAGCCCGACCTCAGGAGCCTCAGAGCTAGCAGGAAGTCAAGCACGAGACCCTCCGGTCCACCTGAGAGGGACAATACAGGGACATACTCCTCACTGCCGGACCAGCACTTCCAAAGCAGAAGGTGCCTCGAAACCCTCACCTCAGGGCTCCCATGAGCATGTCCCCAAATTCAAACTTCCCCTTCACCCCTCTGTCCACTTGTCCTCTTGTCATCACATCCTTTGCGACCTCACCTTGCCCTCATCTTCAGACAGCCCTGAGAGCGTCCCTGAATTTTGTTCTTTTACCAAAGACACTGGTTTTCCAATGACAAATTAGTTTGTAATGTAAACAACGAGAGAGGCTATGAAAAAGCACAAAGAAAAACACAACCAGAAAATCACCTATTCTTTTAGCATCTAGAGGTTGCTATCGTTAACCATTGGCACATGCATTTCTAATCATATGAACATACTAAAGTTTTTGGCCATCTTGCTAGATCGAGCCCTGTACGTGCCTCATGTACATTAACTCATTTAATCCTCGTAACAACCGTATGTTGAAAACAATTATTCTCCCTGTTTACAGATGAGGACATGGAGGTCCAGAGGAGTTAAGAAACTTGCTGAAGGGCACACAGCTAGTAAATGGGGGAGCTGGGATTAACTCCCAAGTAGTCAGACCCCCAGAGTCTGGGTTCTTAAAATGTATTTAGAGACATTTTTTTCTATTTCTGAGAGTTTTTTAAAAATTTTTTCATTTAACTCCTGAAGGAACCACACCATCTGTTGAGGTTAGGATGGGGTCTCACTAATCAGGTTTTGAGGTTTTGAGCACTGAAAGAGTCCCAAATGGCAAGCGCAGCCATTTACAGAGGCCATTCTCCTGGTCCACGAGTCCCACAGGCAGATGCAGACCAAGGGATGAGGTCAGGTATCTGGGGGGCTGGTACTTGATGGGTGCAGAGGTATACAGAAACAAAGCCCTGCCTGCAGGAGTGGCCTGGCCAGCTTCCCTGTCAGGCCATGTCTCTTCTGCCGTGCTGAGATCCTGTCTGGTCTCGGGAGGGACTGCAGTGCACCCTCCCTGCTTCTGTGGCTCTGGTCCTTGCCATCCCCCAAAGACTACAGTGGAAATTCACACAGTGCCACTGAGGCAGAGTGTGGCCAACTCAGGCTGGGAGTGGCTGACTTAACACCTGCTCAGGTAGAAGCAGATGAATGGAAGAAGTTAACTGGACTTTCAGGAAATATATAAGAATCTAGACATATGCCCCCTGCAAATTCTCTACAAGGTAAATTCAAGTGATGCTTCTCTTTATCAAGGAATTATATTTCCATTCCTCGGGAGGCCGAGGGGGTGGGTAAGGAGGGAGAGAGAGAGAGACCACCCTTGAATGTGTTTAAGGAGCAAATTCCTCCAATCCACGAAAACAAGATTTAATTTACCTTAGACTTTTCAGTTTGCCCCAAATCTTTCAGAAGCACTATTATTACCAAAACTATATTTTTTAAAAAGTATATTGGAACTGAAATGTCAGGCTGGGAATCACAACACCACTATCCACTTCAAAGGGCTATAGGAACTAAAGGGAATAAACCATCAGTTTCCTTCTCCCCTCAACAGATTTTTCTCCTCGTCAAGCCCCAGCTCTAAGCCTGGCAGCCACTGAGTGCCTGGGCGGCAGCCCTGAACTGGCCCATGGGGAGTGTCTGTAATCACTTCTGCACCATCAACCATTCTATCAGTCAGTAATGGTTTTCTGATCATTTAATGTGACAAGCTCTTACACTGTGCCATTCTGTTTCTCTGGGGTCAGTTATTGCACATGAACCTGTACTTGGGGAAACAGTAACCAGTCATTCTGACAGGAATGCAGCATTTTGATTTGTGACTCTTTGGTGGGGCAACGAGAGAATGGTCACACACGACTGCTCCAGGAGCATTCTGGGAGTTTTGCCTGTAGTTATTAAGCAAAATGGTGGCTCCGTGGATACTTGTTGCAGGGCTCTCTATTATCCCTATGGCAATTCAGTCTTATCCCTTCCCCTTTTGTTTCTAGTGGCAACTCCCTCTGGTAAATTATAGACCTTGCTTACTCTGAGTACAGTGGGTCACAGAAAACTGGTCAAATATACACTAAAGGTCATCCCCAGTGACCAGAAGGGCATTTTATCCAGAAGGGTAGAGAGAGAAAAAGCTTATAGAGAATATCAGAAATGTTCTGTGGTAAAATGTTGGGTCTCGATCAGAATTAGCCTTTCATTCGATTTTTTAAGAAAGCTTTTGGTACACAGAAATCAAATGGTATCCATGTGTGCTTTCCACATAAGAAAGGAGATGAACTGTGATGGGGGAAGAATAAAACTTGCGAACGGGGTTAGACTATTTGGTACAGAATCACATGAAGCTCTCACAGCAGGAGAGAGACCTTCCTTTTCCTCTAGCTACATGAACAGATCACGAGATTACACTACAAGGTTCTAATATTAAGCTCCAAATCCCACCCATTCTTGTTTGGATATCAGTGTGTGCTCTTGCTTTGAGGGGATGGCTGGCCATTCTAGAAGAGCTCTGGGCCTCTCTAACTCTGGGCCCCCGAGGACTATGGTTCTCTCCATCTCACGTGTGTATTCACGTAGGCATAGGTGCTTCAGAGTAAAGGCTCTGCAGCCGGGTGACCTGGGTTCTAAGCCTGGAATTGCGGCTTACTAGCTGTATAATGTTGGGCAAACTATTTCATTTCTTTGTTCCCCAATTTCCTTATTTGCAAAATCAGGACAATAATAGAGTCCATCTAATGAATTAATGGGAAAATTAAATTAGTGAACTGATGTAAAGCACTTAGAACAGTGCTTAATTCATACTACCTATCATTATTAGATTGTCCTCAACAAATGTTAGCCAGTGCAAGAACAGTAATGAGATGAGAGCCATGGGCTCTATCTTTGTGATAATGTCTGTTGGCTGGCTTAGCATCCACCAACCTATACAAGAAGGAAAAAAAAATATTCTCTTTCTATCCATTTTAAAGCATATTGACCTTTACCCTTCAATCTATCTCTCTGCTTTGAGAGGAACCCAGCTGCAAAACGAATGCATCTTCCCTGGGCACAGTCTCACTGGTCTCGTGGGCTTACCTGAGGGAGCAAGATGGCTTCCGGCATGTTTTAGAGTTACCACAGGTAAAGATCCTTCTCCTAAAGTCAGGGATTGCCAACTGAGCAGGTCTTCCTTAGAATGTCCTACAGAGGCCACTTACTGCCAGCTCCCTGGTCCCAGGGATGAAATGCACAATCTCAAGATGGTGCCATTATGAGAAGAGAGACAATCTGTACCCTTATTAAGCCTTCCTAAATAACAGGCTGGGCGTGGCTATCTCGCCCAATTTTTGGCAAGCTTTTAAATTCCATTAACCAACCTCTCAGCATGTCCTCAGCCCTGTCAGATGAAGTAAGCAATCAGGCCACTTCTCAAACACGTCTTTTAACAGGCTAGTGATAAGAGCTATAAGTGCAGGTATCCCATCTCCAGTTCCATTTGGGACACCCAACCCCCCTCCCTTGCTTCACTCCATAGCCCCCACTATAATAAACACTTAGGTGATCAACCTCTCACAACAGCCCTGTGAGGCAGATGGGGGCTATTAGGGTCCAAGGCAACCAGATGGACTTGTTCAAGGTCAGACAGGTAGCAAGTCACAGCCAGAAATAGCACTCGGGGATACTGACTTGAAGTCGCCTGCTCATTACTCTAGTCCACGCCACTTCCCTTTGACTGGTAAGTGCATCTTCATCATAACACACAACCTAATCAGGCACCTAAATTGAGCTGATGCAAATGTAAATATGGTTTCTCGAAACACTCTAGCAGTAATGTTCCATTCTCTCTTTGCTACAAATCAAAGTAATGAGCAGTCTGGTTTTTTTTTTTTATTATTTCTTTTTGTATTAAGGCTTTAATAGAGAGATAATCATGGGATTGGAAAAAATCCAAGCCACTATGATGAAACACTTAAAACTTGGAAAGAATAAATTAAAATTAAGAGAAAGTTAGGAATCATAAGGAACAATGAGTATACCACTGTGGTTGGGAGGAAAGCAACACTAGGTCTAGTTCCAGATTGTTGACCTCCATTAGCACCCTCATTTGTAGCTGCCTCTATTTTAGAAAGGAAGGGTTGGGGGTGAGGGGATGGGATACATTAGAAGTCTTTTGGGAGCTTGTAAAAATTACAGACCCTCAGGCCTCACCAGACCTACAGAATTGGGACCTGCATTTCCACAAGAGCCCCAGACGAACAGCATGCATGGCATTAAAGCTTGAGAAGTATTATAGTTGATCCCTCTAAGCTTGGGAGATGAAGAGGAGGGCAGGAATGACCAGGGTAGAGAAGGAAGAAAGCAGCATCTCCCATGATGCACTTCAGGCCATGCGTACATTTACGGAAGATGTTACCATTGAAATAGAATCGCAATCAAGCGAGGTTAAATTTAGGAGTTATTAGTGCCAAGGCACATGAACTCATAAGAACAGATCCAGCAGCTGGGAGAAAAATGTTAAAGCAGTAAAGGCTGGAGGGCCTAGAACCAGCCTGTGGGTGCCTCCCAGGAGATGGAGAGGTGAGGAAGCGGAGAGAAGCTGTGGACGCATTCACAGGAGGAACCCCAGAGCTGATTTAGCATCCCAACCACTTCTCATGGACTAACAAACACTGATTTGGATAAACAGCAAACCCTGGGAGAGGAACCATCTCCAATTAAGATCACAATCCATGTAAATAGACAGCAACCAAAGGCAACCTCAGTCAGCCTGGGTAAATCCCAGTGCCTTCCTAGGCATTCATGATAGCTATGGGGTGGGGAAAAGTTGTTATCACACAGCTGCAGAGGACCACAAGGGGAGCCGTGGTCCTCAGGCCTCTGGGACAGGCGGGGAAGGAGGGGGCGCTCCTGGAGAAACAGCTGTCACCTTTGTAAACTGGTTGATCTCTGAATTCCTCCCTGGGCTTATATTTTGACAACAAGGGAGGTTGTTGGGAGGTTGTTGGGACGGAAGGAGGGAATGGCATTGTGCATAAACTAGCAAAACAAATGAGGGCAAAGTGAGAGGCAATGTGGCAATGATTAGCCTGCAGTTCTGGTCACAGGAACCATTTCTCAGTCCGCAAAGGTGACAAGGTGAGGAGGGGCAGAATAAGGTGGTTAGAATTTGCTGTAATCAAGAGTTCAGTGCTGGCTAAGTGTTCGGTACCTTTGACATACAACATGGAATCTAGACTACAGACACAGCATAAGGACTTCATCCAAGGAATTTCATTCCAGAAGTGTTGGATGCTGAGCCTTTCACATCCTTGTCCTTGTGCAGAGTCCCACCCCCATCTCTGACATGGGAAACACCACATAGTGCAACAGACCTACAGGAAGCTCCCGCAATGTACGAAGAACTGAATGGGAAAGAGTCCTGCTCTCCTGGAGCAAGGAGAAATAGCAAGTAACAAGCATCTACAGTTCAAGGGTCTACAAAGAACAATATTCAATCAGCATTTTGGAGAGCCGACTCTGTGCTTGTGCTTCTACGAGATTCTCATAATAAACGATGGACAAGGAGGATACAGGTTTTGATCTGATGGAACTTACAGATCTGTCCATTTGGAGAACGTGCTAGGTCACTCAGCAAAGAAAGGTCAAAGAAAGCTGGAATAAAAGGTGACACACAGGCTAAACTCAGGTGGGCGAGTGGAAAGTCTCTGGGTGCAGAGCTCGGGGAATGGTGTGGCAGACCCAGGAGCAGTAGAACCAAAGTCATGGGAGCACAGGTGTGACTTAGCAACTGGGCAGCCAGTCCTGTGTGTCTAATGTCAATGTCAAGATGCACGTGACTGTGTTCCTCTTCCCCTGCTCAGCCCCACTGTGTTATTTCCACCATATCTTGTCCCTCCAAAATGCCAAAAAGCTCTTGGGGACACTGATTTCTTCCAGGGTGCAATTTCCAAAAGCTCCCCTGGAGGCGCATGTCATTTCTCTGCATGAGGGGTGAGTAAAATGAAGTAAAAGTAACTGCATGTCTGAAGAAGGTAGGACCAAAGGCTATCCCTTTCCTTTCTACCTTGGAAAAATGAAGTGTGAATATTCTCCTGCTGAGGACATGGTAGGCGGTGACTTAAGGTCCTATAAACCCATTGGCTCAACTGAAAGCCAACATCATTTATGTTGAAAAGATCGAATTCAGGGTCAACTTACCGCACCTTGTAGTCGCTCACTTGGTCCTCTCACGGGACTTTATCGAGCCTTTCCTTTGCGCAAAGCATTCTGGGTAGCGTAGCAGGCTACAAGAGATACAGAAATTGGTTTGACTGATTTCTGGAAGCTCAGCAGTCTAGCTGGAGTGACAACACACACATCAGAAAACATTGAAATGTAGCATGGCAAGCGCTGCGGAAAAGAAGACACTTAGTACTCATTTCCAACGGCCGATGGATAGATTTGGCCCTCGAATGCCAGGTCAGAGTGAATTCTCAGGATGCCAGCCCCAGGTTCCCCCAGGACACAATGACTCTTGGCCCAAATTTCCCCATGTCTTTTGGGGCTATACCCAGGTTATCCACCCTGGCTGGAAATAAGATTGCAAAGGTGGTGTGTGAAAAATAAATGGAAAAAACCAAAAATGTGCATGAAATGAAGGGAGAATCCAGGATGGCCAAGGGGAGAAGGTAAGATTGGTTTTCTTTTCAATGAGGTTTAGTAGACAGATATTGAGTCAATCAGGCAGGGAAAAAG
>NW_017731356.1:7074152-7077241 GCF_001890085.2 Hipposideros armiger
TATTTATTGAGCACCTGTGTGTGCTGGCCATCCCACAAATGCTGGCGACACAGCTGTAATTGAGATACAGACCTCAGGGAGCTCTGCCCTCAAGGAAGACCCCTGGAGCTAGTGACGGGAAGTGGCCTGAGATCCATGAAGCTAAAAGTAAAGTGCTGTACGTGAGGAGTCAGGTTCCCAAGCCAGTCATCTGTCCTCTCTTCCAGGATCAGAAACAGGTGAGTGTGCTCACAAGGCACTGAGGACAAGTGGGACAGATTTGTTACCTAAAGCTGGGCTGGAGATGAAGGTTTGGACCTGTGTCTGAGACAAGGGTTCCTACCCTCACAATCCATCCCTGGCTCAAATTACGGACAACTGGATCCCGCTGGTCCATGGGACTGATTTGCCGAATCCTACATGAAGCAACTGGAGAAGGCACGGCTGGGTACTGTGGATGGGCTGGCCAGATGGCCTCAGAGGGAGCTCTGCCATGGGAGCTAATGGCGAGAGGAGGAAACCCTCGGAGGAACTGTCCACTGGAGGCCATGGATGCCCAAGAGACAAGAGCATTTTGTGGGCAGGAGTCTCAATGCATCAACTCTACACAGCATTGAAACATGGACCATAGGCTGGTAGCTATCTCCTAGATTTCCCCATAAGACAAAAGGAGTAAGGAAGCCAAGAACACAGATGGTTCTGAGCGGGCAAACAAGTTGGCCAAAGTTTCTATTTAATGTAGGGAAAGAAAGCAAAGAATTCTCTCTGTACTATGAAACATTAATAATGTAAATAATAAAAGCTAATCTATATGAGTGCTCATCATATGCCCAACATTTTACTAAGCGAGATATATACCGGTGGTGCCAAAAAATGTATCCAAGTGGACGTTTGTCAACGTTGCTCAAACAGTACTTCACCATCATCAGACGTGTCTGGGCACTGATGGTAACCACTCTGAGCACCTCTTGTAATTGCAGAAGTCAAATGTGACTTGTATTCACCTTTTGTTATTGGCATATATTGAGTATTACAATTATAATAGTTTTCCTTTATTAAAATGTGTATACATCTTTTTGGCACCCTCTGTATATAATTACTCTTAAACAAGGGAGCTACTATTTGTACACACACACACACACACACACACACACACACACACACGCGCAAATAAAGACACTGAGATTTAGAATGTGTCACATGGTGGTAAGAAGAAGAGCCAGTATACAACCCATAAAATAGAGGACTTGACCATTAAATTATTATTAGTGAATCGAGTCAATAATCTGAGCCTGGATGCTGAACGCTCCGAGGAAAATGGCACCTCCAGTCATAACCACCTGTGCTCTCTGGCCGTCCTCCTCTCGTTTTTGGCACGCCATAAGATCTTTGGCCTCAAGGGGCTGGAGGGTGGCTCATCCCACTCACAGGCCCTGTAGTCCTGTGTTTCTACCAGAGTTCTCCATCTGCACTTGGGCTCTGGGGAGCCCTCAGTGGGGGGAGGCTACAGATGAATCTTCCTGAAGCAACTCACCCATGGCCAAGTCTGTGTGTCAGCCTTGCACTGCCAGTGTATTTCTGTAAGGTTGTGGGGGTAACTTGAATTTCCGTAAATCAAATCCTCTATTGGAGAGACACTTAATGCCATTTCCCAAATGCAGTATCTTAATTTTTGCCTGGCGATGGCTTATAAAAATTCAGTGTTAAGTCAGTTTCTATCCCCTGACTTTAGGATCACATAGCTCCTAATTTATAAACACAAATATCTACTTGGAAATGACTTCTATTTCAAGAAATATTTTCATAAAGCCAGAAGAAACCTTTGGTGCTGCAAACTGGGCTGCTTTGTCATTTGAAATTTGATAGATCCGGATGGATAGAGCCTCTGGGTCACTCCCACCTACGCTTTGCATGCACAGCACACTATGGAGTCAGGTGAAGCAGTGAAAGAGGCCTACAGACTATATCCAGCTTTAGGATTTGCAGGTATGGGTGTGGGCAGATTAGGGCTCTTATACCCGGGACATGGTGTGGGGAAGATGCAGTAACCTGGCAGGACTCCCTCTGTGCCTGTTTAATGCTCCCTGGTTCTGCCACCATGCCAGGCTCTCCCCTGAGCCCAGCAACGTGCCTCTTTCCCCTCGGCCTGCAAAGCACAAACAAGCTCTGGACATCAGAATGAGTCATAGTGAGCACGTTTCACTGGCCAGGCAGGAGGCCCTGGTGGGAAAACAATGCGGCAGCCAGAAGCAGAACACTCCAAGCCTTCATTACCAGCCCCAGTGCCAGGGGGAATTCTCCTTTGCCTTACCTGGGGACAGGCTAGTGACGGAGGAGGGACAGGAAGAAGGACTCATGGGGGAGTGAGTTCTCCTGGCTCCACAGAGGCATGTAAACACCAAATGATCCCTTGACGTAAGCTACATGGTTAGTTTATAGCGACAGAGGTAAACTTGAGCATGGTAAGCCAGCCTCTTACTCAGCTGGTCCTGTGTGTGTTCTGAATTGTTTGATGAAGACCGCATGGAGAGGAAGGCAGGCTTGGAGAGGAAGGCGGGCTGGGCAAGTCCTTGAACGTCAGCCTCAGACACCTGGAAACTCATGCCCAAATGAGACTTGCTAGAAAAAGTACAGCTCCAGAGGCTGAAAATGTCCTCTTTTGCTTTCTGTTACCACTGAGTGAGGCAGTGCCTGTTTTGGTGCCCGCAGGCCAGGAGATTAAACCTGGGAGCCACAGATTCAGTAGACGGCCTGGGCCAAGAGGTCAAAGCTGCAAAGACTGTGTCTGGGTGAACAAGGAAGCCCACTGACGATGGTGACAGGACAGAACCAAGTGATGTTTGATGCTTGACTCTGAGAATTCGTAGGAAACTTTAAAATCACTTATTTCCTACGCAATGCAGATGAGCACTCTACAAATTCCCAAGAAGGTGACCAACCAGCCCCTGGCTTGAGCAGCTCTAGTCGTGTACCTTCGCCAAAGCCAACTTCCATTCAACAGCCCCAAACACTAGAAAGAGCTTTCTGATATTGAATCACAGTCTTTCTTCCCTAAGTCCACTTACTGGTCCTGACTCCGATTTCTCTTCTTTCTCTAGAATAAGTCTAAA
>NW_017731356.1:7084985-7087851 GCF_001890085.2 Hipposideros armiger
GGGTTCCTAGCACTCGGGGACACATTGACACCGGGATAGGATGGTGTCAAGCCTGAAGGGGTACCACAGCGGGAAGAGGGGGTAGGGCTGCATACCCAATACACCCATACCAGTGGCCTTGGAAATGGGCCAAAACGTGCTTCCCACACAGATGGAAGACGTTATCTATTAGAAACTAGGAACAGAGTAAGCTGGCTCTTAGGATCTCAGCACAACCACCCACACTGCAGACTGCATACTTGTCACTACCAGACATCAGACTCACTGGAGCAATAGTTTTGTTTTTGTTTTGAATCTATGGATTTGTTTGTGTTTAAATACTCTCTCCCTTAAGGCTTCATAGGTAATGATGCTTCATTGGGGCCAGATCAACGTCCTAAGTTTCCAGGCCTGGAAACTGTGCTTTGCCATGCAGCTGCTGGAGAGAGCACCTGGGGCGGGAGGCCCCACCTTGCTCTTTCTGAGTCTTTCATGGCAGGACCCTGTGGGGGCCTGTCCCTGGCAGAGATCTTGTGTAATGTGAAGGAACACAGGTGCTGCAGGATGCTTGGTGACATCAGAGCCAGTAGACATGACTCGAGGCCTCGCTTTTTATTTGCATCGTTCAAATTAGGAACACCTTGAGCCATTTCGTATTCTCATTGAGACTCTTTTGCTGCAAAGCCAGAGCTGGCCCAGGCCCAAGTCCTTGCCAGAGCTTCTGTGGCCTAAGGCTTGGTATGGCTGTTTGGTTCTCCCCAGGCAGCTCCCTTTGGATTCTGGGAAAATCCCTAAACTCATGTACAACCAGAAGCATGGTTCATTGACAATCTGGACCATTAGTGTTTAGCAGTTTGGGACAAAGATGACTACAATCACATCAGAATAGATNTGGTTAGTTAGCTATGCTTCAAGCTATAGGTCTGCAAGGAGGCCATTAGGTCTCTACTCCAGTGATGTTGATTTGGAGGCACAGGCTGAAGGGGCAGCACCTGCAGCTACCTGGGGAAAGCAACACTTAGGGGAGTGCAGAGATGCAAGCGAGAGAGAGCAGACTCATGCAATGCCTCCTGAGGTCTTGGCCCCAAACGGGCACAATGTCACTTCTGTCTGTATTCCTTTGTCCAAATCAAAGTCACACAGCCAAATCCAATATCCACGGGGGAGGAAATTAGGCTCCATCCATATGAGTGAGTGATGCTGCAAAGTTGCACATCAAAGGGCATTGTAATACATAGCAGAATGAGGATTCAATCTACCACACTGGCACTTGTAAGATCGTGGTGTGATTAAAAAATATGTAAAGCATCCAGTCCCAAGCCTGGCAACACAGACGCCCAGGAAAGAGAGACTCTAATGACAGTTATAATGATGACGGTAATGATGTGCATATTCAGATATTGTATCCTAGTGTCCTCTTAGTGATGCAGGACACATCTGCTGGATTGTGTGTCATTTTGGTTGCCATTTTAAAAAGAAACGCGTAGACTGGCTAGACTGCAAGCAGAGAAGGCTGAGCATGAGGACCAAGGCATCTGGAAGCCGTACTGAAGGCACTAAATATATTTAGTCCAAGGAAGAGTGGTTTACATAGCAAGTCAATGAAATGCACCCAAATATCAGAAGGGCGATCTCACTGCAAAAGGAATAAGCTTGTAGAATAATGGAAGGAACTGCCAGTCTCGGGGAATTCTCTTAGGGTTAAGTAGATAATGGGAAGCCCATGGACAATTGCTGGGGAGAAGCATAGCATGGGCTGTCCACTTGCTGAGCAAGGACAAGCACAGTGGGGGCATAGAGTGGTGAACAGAGCCATTTTCTCCACAGCTGAACAGAGGCGCTGTGGGGAGCGGTTTGGGAGGTCAGGGCAGAGCTGGGGTTTCTGTACCCGGGAAAACAGAGATCATAGCTCCCTCTTCAGTTCCTTCTTGTCTCATAGATTTGCTGGCCCTCCATTCCCACGGGTCTGTTGTACTTCATGTTGATTGCAGACCATGCCTCAATGCCCTTCCCGAGACCCCAACAGGGCAGGGTGCGATTCCTCAAACACTGATCTCTTCATCTTCTTTAAGCTTGAGTCTCCCCTCCCCAGCTCTCCCAATCAGCCTTAATTAAACTGTTTGAAAGCTGCAGCTTGATTTTTAATTAGAGCAAAATTGGGAAGATTAGAATGAAATTGGCCAATCATTGTTTAGGGCCGTTGTTTGAGAACACAGCAGGCTGCTAAACTACCTCCATGCCAGGCTCCTTGATCCTTCCCGACAGCAGGGGGAAAGGGGCGCTAGCCGTCAGCGGAGGGCTGGCGTCCATTTTGCACTCATGCCTCCTAGAGTTGCAGGGGCCGGGATATTGTCTAACCGAATGGCTGGATTGAAGGCTTCCTGCCTGAGGATTTCTGCCAGCCACAGTGGTAAAGAAGACAAAAGAATTTCCTAGGAAGTATGACAGAGGTGTACAGTGGTCTCTGAACTTGATACCGGTCATAGGTAAAGGCAGAAAATCATCTGTGCCATGGTCTGGGTCGTTCTCAAACTCTACCATGGATCAACCGAGGTGTGGGTCACTTCTCTGTCTCTCTCTCTCTCTCCATTTGTTAACCTGTGAAAGGTTAATGATGAGGAGTGATATTTCCTCTTTCTCTTTCCTGAGGTCCTTGAGTAGACAAAATTGTGGAGCATGTGTGAAATTGTGAACAAATTTAAAAAACTAAAGGAGAGTTCTACCCCGATATTAGAGATGATGGTTTTTATTATAATTTTTTTTATAGCTGAGATCAATCATGTCTTATTCATTATAGCAGTAGAGGCTCTAGTAGCCAAGTACATTACAGTAATCTGTTGTTGAGATAGAAATCTCCTGATGATGTGATGTGTCTAGAAATACTGCC
>NW_017731356.1:7089891-7091822 GCF_001890085.2 Hipposideros armiger
ACAAATCAGATTTTACCCTCCCAACTGGTTGTACCTCTCCTAAACTTTGTTTTGTTTGCTAGTAATCATTTTATGGGTATGTTAACCCTTTGGTAGAAATATATGTTGTTCACTCTAAGCTAATCTAAACTATGATGGAAAACGAACTCAACTTCCATTAATTATAACAATCTATGGAAGCATCATTTTGAAGTGTGGTATGAACCCCTTTTATAGGTAAAGTCCACATTGGAGAGCTCTGGTCCCCCGTTGGCTTAACCTGTCAGCCCTTATAGAGTGGCCTCTGCTGTTCTAAAGGCCCTTCTTCCCACTGGGACTTTACCACTGTTGGAAATGTTTGCTTTCTCCGACTGTTTACTGCACAACAAACACAGTGGGAGAAGCTTTGAAGAGAAATGGCTCAAGTGAAATGGAGATTTCCTTGATATCTTAATTGCAACAAAGATGACGGCTTAATTGAAGTGTGTGTTAATTAACTGATATATAGAAAATATCCTTTTCCTAGAGAAAAAAAGAGCCTTGATTATTTTATTACTGGAAAAAACTACTAAGTGAAAAATCAGAATCCAACATTTTTTCCTTTGACTAGCTCAGGCTGCCTTCCAATATTGCCTTCTGAGGTTGTCAGATGCCGGAAAGAACCAGGTTAATTCGTTCTCTGAGCATGTTTGTATGACTTTCTGACTCAAACTCCACTCACAGGCATTTCCCCCATTATTCTGATTCCATGAAGAGCCAGGGAAGAAAATAAGGGAAGTAAAAGAGAAAACCAATGGGCACTCTCAGAACCTGAACCTTCCTGGAGACAGTGGATGCCATATGCCTAATTCTAACTTGACAGCATCCTTCTGCATCTTGTCTTTCTCCATTGAAATTCTCTCTCTCTCCCTCTCCCTCTCTCTCTCTCTCTCTCTCTTTCTCTCTCTCTCTCCCCTACCCCCCAACCCCACACACACAAAATCATGCCTGCCCCTTGGTGTTTCACAGGAGAGGTGGTATTAGCATATTAGCATGGTGGTAAAGACTGGATTGTGGAGTCCAACAGCCTGTGTTTAAACTCTCACTCTGCCACCTACTGGGTATTACCTACTGGGAAATTAACTTATTTGTGCCTCAATTTCCTCATCCATAAAATTAGGATAATTATATTTCCCCCCTTATAGTGATGTTTTGAATATTATATTGGTTGATACTTACAAGATGCTTGGAATGCCTGCACATACTAAGAATTCATTAAATGTTAACCATTATTTTTTATTTGCTCATAAAAAGCTTCCTAAGACAGTATCATTTATTTTCCTAAGTTATTTCTTGTTCTGTGTTGTGATTTTCTGAGCAGCCACAGGAGTTGGAATCAGGCCCTTATCTCTAATTCCTCCCTTGGCACTCTGTGGATGGACTTGATTTTTTTCTAGGTCTTAATTTCTCCTCCTGCAAATGGGTGTATTGAAACTACCATAAAACATTGCACTGTGTTTTGGTTATACAGTCAATTCATGTTTTGTATAGCTAATTAGAAGACTGGAATGTTCCAAGTAATGAAAATATTTTTGTTAGAACATTTAAAAAGAATTAAAATACAATAAAATACACTTAACCTAATCTTCACCAGGAAAAATAGTGTTATATAGCTGACCTGGATTTTAATCTCAGCTCTGCCACTTACTAACTGTGTGATTTCATGCAAGTTACTTTCGTGACCTCTCTGGGTTTCATTGTAATTGTCACCATCACCAAGGTTGTTGACAATAGCACTAAGGGAGGGTCAGGACATTAGCTTTTTGGGTCTGGTACAAACTGGTTATATTGCTTTAGGCAAACCATTTCCTTCTCCACTTCATGGTTTTCTCACAACATAAGATTGGAACTAGACCATCTCAGCTAGTTTGCATGCTGGCACTGGCGGCTGTGAATGGATTACATGTGTGTCC
>NW_017731356.1:7095027-7096712 GCF_001890085.2 Hipposideros armiger
TTTTTTTTTAGTTTCTACATCTTTCATTTCCACTCTGATATTTGTTATTTCCTTCCTTCTGCTAAAATTGGGCTAGGATTGCTTTTCTTTTCTAGTTCCTTAAGGTGTAAAGCTAGGTTGTTAATTTAAAATCTTTATTTTTTCTTAATATAGGCATTTATTGCTATAAGCTTTCCTTTTAGAACTGCTTTTGCTGCATTCCATTAGTTTTATTATTTATGTTTTCATTTTTAAGATTTTTTTTTAAATTTCTCCTTTGACCCATTGGTTATTCATGAGCATGTTGTTGAATCTCCATGTATTTAAATTTTTCCAGTTTTCTTCTTGTAGTTAATTTCTGATTTAATAACATTGTGGTCAGAAAAGATACAAGATAACATTTCAGTCTTTTTCAATTTATTAAGATTTGTTTTGTGGCTTAACATATATAATCTATCCTGGAGAATTTTTCATATGCACTTGAGAAAATGTGTATTTTGCTGCTGTTGGAGGGAATGTTCTGTAAGTATCTGTTAAGTCCACCTAGTCTAACATGAAATCTAAGTCCAGTGTTTCTTTGATAATTTTGTCTAGATAGTTTATCCATTGTGGAAAGTGGGGTACTGAAGTCTCCTTCTATTATTGTATAACTGCCTATTTCTCCCTTCAGATCTGTTAATATTTGCTTTATATATTTAGGTGCTCCTATGTGGAATGCATAAATATTTACAAATGTAACAATTACCTTATTTGTCTATTACAGTCTTTGGCTTAAAATCTATTTTTCCTGTGATAAGTAGAGCGACCCCAGGTTTCTTTTGGTTTCTATTTGTATGGAGTATTTTTTCCATTCCTTCACTTTCTTTATATGTGTCCTTAAAGCAGTTAGTCTCTTGTAAGCAGTATGTAGCTGGGTCTTTTTTTATATATATAAAAAAAGGATCTATTAAGACACTTAATGCCTTTTTGTTGCCCATCCAGCCAGTTACAAATGAGATCAAGCAACTGTTGTTTACATGGCAGTGGGATTTCAGATAGAAAACACTTTTGACAAATACCCAGTACTTTAATTAAAGTTTAGCATATCCTGCACAAAGGAAATAAATGATAATGTATTATTATGAACTTGCCTGCTTAGATAAATAAAGCCACACAGCAGGAATTTTAAAAGGCCTTGTTGGAATCATGAATTATTAGCTATCCCTCTTTTGTTTGTTTGTTTGTTTCCATGGTAATGTTTGGGATGTGCCCCTCCTCTCTGTCTTAGCCTCGAGTTAATGGTGAAGATTCTATAGTCTCGCATTAGGCATGAGTATGTATGTATGTATGTATGTATGTATGTATGTATGTATTGATTGATTGATTTTGAATTATTTTATTCTTCTGCAGCCCTATCATTTGTACCCCATGGATTTTGGCGGGGGCAGGGTGAGGGGAGGGAAAGAGGGAAGGGAGGTTAGACCAAGGCTTAGTACTGTCACGGAAAGAAGAATCGGTATGGGTGAGAAGGCTGAAAAGACTTTACATTTTGTTGTTTCCTAAGGCAGTGGAACTGGTCCTGACTAGTATAATTTAAGAGGCCATGGAAAATTTCTTCCTTACTAATTGATATGACCCTTTAAATTTCATCCCAGGACAAAAATTCCCCTTGGAAAATGTGTCCCCTTTAAAATACAAACATTTTGGGCCGGCTGAGTGGCTCAGTT
>NW_017731356.1:7098648-7099523 GCF_001890085.2 Hipposideros armiger
TTTTGTCTAATTGCTCTGGCTAGGACTCCTAGTACTATATTGAATACAAATGATCTTAGAGAAAAAGCTTTCAGTGTTTCATCATTGAGTATGATGCTGTGAGCTTGTCATAAATGGCCTTTATTATGTTGAGGAATGTTCCCTCTATACCCGCTTTGTTGAGTTTTTATCATAAATGGACATCGAATTTTGTCAAATGCTTTTTCTGCATCTGTTGAGATGGTCATATGGTTTTTATTCTTGGTTTTCTTAACGTGATATATCATATTATTTGATTTGTGGATGTTACACCATCCCTTCATTCCTGGAATAAATCCGACTTGATCATGGTGTATGATACTTTTAATGTACTGGTGAATTCAATTTGCTAATATTTTGTTGAGAATTTTTGCATCTCTGTTCATCAGGGATATTAGCCTGTAATTTTCTTTTCTTATAGTGTCCTTGTCTGTTTTGGTATCAGAAGTCATGCTGGCCTTGTAAAATGAGTTTGGAAGTTTTGGAAGTTTTCCCTCCTCTTCTATTTTTTGGATAAGTTTGAGAAAGATTTGCATTAATTCTTCTTCAAATGTTTGGTATAATTCACCAAATTGTCTGGTTCTGAACTTTGTTTATTGGGAGGTTTTTGATTACTGATTCAATCTCCTTACTAGTAATTGGTCTGTTCAGGTTTTCTATTTCTTCATAATTCAGTCTTATATGTTTCTAGAAATTTATCCATTTATTTTAGGTTACCCAAATGGTTGGTGTATAACTGTTCATAGTAGTCTCTTGTGAACATTTGTATTTGTGCGATATCAGTTGTGATGTCTCCTCTTTCATTTCTAGTTTTATTTGAGTCCTCTTTCCTTTTTTTCTTGGTTAGTCCAGTTAAT
>NW_017731356.1:7101300-7125398 GCF_001890085.2 Hipposideros armiger
GCTCTGAGCAACAGCAGTTCGAGTCAGCCTGAGCTGAGCAGCCGTGAGCTGCCAACAGGTGGCGGGATGGCTCAGCTAAAAAAAAAAAAAAAAATACAAACATTTCAGGGAGGAGAAAGGCATGAAGATTAAAATTCTAGAAGGAACTAGAAAGGAACTTTGTCATGTTCTAGAATAGGGCTTTTCAAAATGTGGGTCCTCTTAGTTCCTTTCAGGATGTCCATGTTGACATTTGCACTGAAGGTACAAAAGCAATGGTCAATCTAACTGCTGCCATCTCAGTTTGAATAAAAGCAGTCTCATAAAATAACACTAGTAGCCATGATTTCTTCAGCATTACATACTTGCACCTACACACACACACACACACACACACACACACACACTAGCTTTACATAAGAATGTCCTTGAAAGAGTAAACTTTATTAATTTCATTGAATATTGACCCTTGAGTATATGTTTGTTTGTTTGTTTTTTTAATATTCTGTGTGATAAAGTGGGAAATACAAATAAAGCAGGTCAGAGGATACTAAAAAAATGATAATTGTCTGAGGGAAAAATACATTTGTTATTGAGTTGTGAGCTGAACTAGCCACTTTTTTTCATGTGACTAATTTTTTTCTTGAACAACCAACAGACAAACTATGATTATTCAGACTTTAGTGTTTGGCAGACATTTTATCAAAAGAAAAAAAAATAATGACGTGAACCTGCCTATTCAAGGAAAACAACTGACAATATTGTTACCACTGATAAAAATTTAGGCTTTCAAGCAAAATTAGAATTTGGAAAAAGTCATATTTGTCATCATGAGCTTGAAAGCTTTCTGATATTTAAAGACTTTTTCTGATGAGATTGGTGGTGATATTAATGAATATGATGTTTTGATATTACATAAGGAAAAGTGTCAAAATGTGGAATATCTGAATAATTCAGTGATCCCATATTTTCCAGATGACTAATGCATGATGTTACAAAATCATGAAGGGTAAAAAGATCTATTTAAATTACAATACAAAACAGTGGATTTTAAAGTAACAGTGTATAAAAAGTTCATCGCATATGATTTCAGATGCTAGACTCTAACTAACCTTTAAGAAACTACATTTGTTGAGTTTAGTGTGGTACCAAAGAAGAATATCTACAATTATCACAACAGATTGAATGCAGAAGCACATACGAGAATGCAGCTCTCTTCTGCTAAACCAGATATTAAAGAGATTTGCAAAAATGCAAAGTGATGCCACTCTTCTTGCTAAATTTGTTTTGTTTCAGAACATACAGTTACTGTCATAAAAATATGTTATTTATGTTATATGTAATGGATTTACTGATGTTATCTTTAAACAAAATAATACATTTAAATTTTCTCAGTTTTCGTTTCGAAAATGACAATTGTCAATAAATACAATCCACACAAATATGGAGGATTCAATCATTTTTAAGAGCATGAGGGGTCCTGAGGCCAAAAAGTTTGAGAACTATTCTTCTAGACCAACCTCCTGACTTTACAAGTGGGTAACTGAGGCCATGATAGATGATGTGACTCATCCACTGAGTGGCAACTGTGACTAGATCGTATCTCTGCAAACCAGTGTTCCAATGTTGTCATTGTTTGTTTGTGTCCCCCTACTACGCTAATACCAGGACTGCCTTCACAGGAATGAGCTGAGTAGCTCCTCTCCAGTGAGAAAGTTGGGCGGGAGGGAGTTATGATGAAGGTCAGCATAGGTATGGCTTTCTCACAGCCTGGGAGTGAGGGTTCAGGTGAGAGTCCAGAAGGCCTCTTTCAGGCAGTGGGTGCCTCCATCTGGAAAGACGTGGGCTGCGAGGAGATGAGCAGATACCAGTGGAGGAAGAACATGACCTACTTCAGACTTTATGCCTCTTGTTCCGAAATACAGCGAGCTTTTCCTTATCCCTTGATTTTTCCTCCAGGGAGTTTGCACGTTGGAAAGTGAACAACTTGGCTCTGGAAAGGAAGGACTTCTTCAGTTTGCCATTGCCTCTCGCTCCAGAGTTTATCCGGAACATCCGCCTCCTGGGGAGGAGACCCAACTTGCAACAGGTTACTGAAAACCTGATCAAAAAGTACGGCACTCATTTCTTACTTTCTGCCACCCTCGGAGGTAAGCAAACTCGTGATTCTATGAATCCATTGCCAGATCACTGCAAATAGCTTTATGGCCCACTGAGTATAGCTTCCGTAGCCTTCCTGGGTCTTTTGTTTTTCCTGGCCTATTATTGCCTGAGGTATGTTTTCTTGCTGGTGCCTTTGAGAACAGTATAGGGTCTCAACATCCAAATTCACTCCAGCACATTGCTGTGTGCTTCTAAGCATCCTTTCGAGGGAGAGTATGGTAAGGAGCCTGGGGGACAGACAGACAGACACCCTACTAAGCACGTGTCAGCAGGGGTGCTCCCACTTTTCTTTTGAGTGAGCCACTTAACCCCAAGGCTTCTCCACATCCCAGTATTTGCTGTGGCTACAGTTGTCAAATCCAGGGGCGAAGAAGTAAATATCTGTTGAGTCCCTGCCTCCTGCTTCCTCTTTATAAAGACCAGTAACCAGACAAACCAAGTCCAATGATACTGGGCTGGACGGCGGAGAGGGTGGGGGTGGGGATAGTGCGACCTGTGGCTAAGACCCAGGGCAGAATGAGAAGCTCTGAAGAGGCAGAGTTCTCTTTGCTCTGGGAAGGAGACAGCAGGATTTATTATAACATTTAGCTCACTGTCTGATGGGCCAACAGGAGCTCGCCAAGGTACAGGCCAGCTGCTGGCGTGTGGTAGGTGCTGAGTGTTTGATGGGGTGGAGCTGCAAAGCTTTTGCCCTTTTGGAGGAAGCTGACATATCCATGGCAACGTCTCATAAACAACTTGAGAGGAAGAATTTTATCTCCCCCATGGAGGAAGACTGCCTGAGATACAGATCAATAGAGGATGTTAAATGGGCAAGCTAGATGGGAAAGGGATGAGCTTTGGGGAGACTTACAGAACTAAGGAAAGGGCGGAGGGCCTCTCAGGCAGTGATGCCTGTTATCCTGTGGCTCCATCTGATGAGATTGTTCTAAAGATGGTCAGGGATGGGGAAGAGGCCATTAGCAGGAGTCATGGGCTCCTTAGTTCCACCTATCCTGGCCAAGAGTTTCATATACTTACTGGTAGGGGATTAGGGAACAGAAAGCCTCACCAATGAACCCACATTGTTTACTATAGGAGAAGAGTCCCTGACCATTTTTGTGGACAAGAGGAAACTGAGCCGAAAGACAGAGACAGCAGGAAGCGCCCCTATAGTCGGGGTCAGTGGGAACAGCTCCGCCGTGTCGCTGGAGACCCTGCATCAGTTGGCAGCGTCCTACTTCATCGATAGAGAGAGTACACTGCGACGGCTGCACCATATCCAGATAGCCACAGGGGCCATCAAGGTAATGGCCTGAGAGGTTCTGGGAGAGGGGGTGGGGGGCAGGCGGAGAGGAACCAAGGAGGGGAGGGGCAGAGTCTTAAGGAGCTCCAGGTCGGCCAGGCCCAACTGACTGCAGCGGGAAGGAAGCTTTCTGATGGAGGCACAACCAGCCCTGAAACATGGTCCGGGGCTTCATTCTATAGCAAATACTCATATCGCATCTGTTCTAGGGCTGGCTCCAGCTGAGGGACTAAGTGAAAGGTGGACAAGGTCCCTACTCTCCAGAGGTTATGTTTTAGTGGAGGATGAACATCATAAACAAGTAAATATCAACAAAACAACTTCATATAATGATATACAGAAAAAAACAGAGTCACAAGGTACAGATCACAAGGTCCTGGGGTGAGAGAAGGGAGCTGCTAATATTTGCCATATTGGTCAGGGGCAGGGCACTTTGGGTTTTGATTTTTGAGGCTGACTTCTGAATGAAAAGGAGCTGACTGTGTGTAAAGTGGTCAGGCATAGGGACCAGAAAGTGCTAAGGCCCTGAGGCAGGAACCAGCTTGGTGCCTTGGGGGAACGCAGAGAAGTCTGCTGTGACTGCAGTGAGGTGAACTAGAAAGGCGCTGGTACACGATGAGGTTCAGAAATAGGTCAGAGCCAGATTACGTGGCCATGATAAAGAATTCTAAAGCAAGTCCAAGTGCAGTGGAAAACAACCAGAGAGTTTTAAGTGGAGGAGTGATATGATCTCTTATGTTTGAAAAAGATCAATATTGCTGTAACTTCAATAACCATAACCTCCATCCCATCTTCTCGACTTACATCTAGGAGATTTCTAGGAAAGTTTATATTGTTTTAGGAAAGAGAAGACAAATAAAAATACTTAAGAATGCTGGATTTTAAAAATTCTCAATATAAAGTTTTGGTGGTAGGTAGAGGTCAATGTCGTCTTATATCCTGCTTTTATCCCACCCAAAATTCACAAGGAAGCTCTGTTCATTTATAAATATTCAAAAATAGTCAATAAATATTTATTGAACACCTGTTATGTGTCAGGCATTGTTCTGGGTACTGAGAACCCAAGAATGAACAAAACATATGAAGTCCCTGACCTCAAGAAGCTTAAATTCCAGTCATGGAGACATAATTAAATAAAATATGTGATGTCAGGTGGGATTAACGGTATGAAGAAATGAAGCCAGGGAAAAGGACAGAGAGTGCTGGAGACTTGGTGCATTAGCAAAGACCTGTCTGATGGAATGTCCTTTAAGCAGAGATCTGAATGAAGTGAGGGAGTGAGCCTCATGGGTATTTGAAGGAGAACATTCTAGATGAAGGGAAGAGCAAAGGGAATGGCCCTAAAGTAGGAATGTGTGCTCGGTAGATCCAGGAATACCTTGGAGTGTAGCTGGAGTAGAGTCAAAAGAGGGACAAAGCGTGAGATGAGGCTACACAGGTCACAGGGGCCAGATCATGAGGGTTTCAGTGACTATCATAGCGATCAAGGTGGAAAATAATGGTGGCTTACTTCGACCAAGCTGGGTGTAAAGAGGTAGTGAGAAGTTGGCAGATTCAGAATATATTTTGATGATAGAGCCTACAGGATTAGCTAATGAATTGGAAGAAAGGAGTCAAGAGTAACAGCAAGATTTTTGGCCTGAGCAACTCCATTTATGACTAAGAAGGATAACACTGGGGAGAGGTGCAGATCTGAAAGGAGTAAATCAAGAGTTTGGTTTTTGACATATTGAACTTGACATTTCTATTAGACATCCAAGTAGAGATATCTAACAGGCGTTGGATATAAACACCAGGATTTCAAGAGAAAGGTCATGATTGGAGATATAAATTTGGCATACAAATATAAACACATGCATAGTCGGTATTTAAAACTATGGGAAAGGATGAGATGAGGCCACTCGAGGAGTGACCGTGGCTGGTAAAGTGTCTCTAAGGCTGAGCTGTGAAACACATCGATATTCAGGCACAGAGAAGAGGAGGAGGAGGATCTGACAAAGGAGACTGAGGCAGAGCATCAAGGTCTGAAGAGGACCAAATTCAGATCGCAAAGCCATGTGAAGAAAGTGTCACAAAGGAGCAGGCAACTGTGCTAAATGCTGTTGAGCAGTTAGAGAATTGACCTTCAATTTGGCAACATGAGGTAACGAGTAACGTAAATGAGAATAGTTTCAGGGCTATGAAGGGTACAAAAGGCTGAGTGGAGAAGGTTCAAGAGAGAAAGCAAAGGGTGGCATCAGAGGGGTGGAGATAATGCTATAGGATTTTGCTGTGAAGGCAAGCAGGAAATGGGTAATAGAGAGTGATGTGGGGTCCAGGGAGGTTGTGTTTTTGTTTCTCAGATGAGTGGTAGTCCAAAATATTGGCATGTTGATTGAAATGATTCAGAAGAGTGGAGAAACTGATGATGCAGGAGAGACACACGGGAGATAATGGCAGGAGCAATTGAGTGGATGAGAGAAGCTGACATGCCATGCACAGTGCAAGAGTAGGTCTCACATAGGAGCGTAAACACTGCATCCTGGGTATAAGAGGCAACACAGAGTACAGTAGGACAAATGCAATGGGATGACAGGTAGACGTGGTGGTGGGGTCGGGGGTAGGGGGGATGTAGGCATTATCTTCTGATTGATTCCATTTCCTCCATGAAACAAGAAGCAAAGTTCTTAGCTAAAAGGATGAGGGCTTGCTGAGGAAAACAAAACAAAACATGAAATGGTCCTTTCAGCGAGTAGGAGTTAGGTGCATCAGGTGACTAGATAAACATGGTGGGTTGTTGGGCAGCACCGAGGGCCCCTGTGACACTTGTGGTCATAACTGTAACATGAGATCAGTCAGCAGAGCCATGAGTTTCATCAGCTACATTCAGCACGTCATGTTCAGCCGGGCATGGAAGCGATGAAGAGTTGGATTTAACCAAGGGTGTGCGTGTGTGTGTGTGTGTGTGTGTGTGTGTGTGTGTGTGTGTGTGTACACACGATGAAAGAGAAAAGAGGCCTGGGAACTGAGAGGATACAGAAAGGAGTGATTACTGTGATGGGCCAAGCAAGGGATTTGAGAGCATTAAAAAATGATAGAAAGTGAAATATTGAAAAGTGAAAGAGGCTTGATCACTGCACTGTACACCTGAAGCTGATGTTGTATAATATTGTATGTCAACTATAAGTGAATATATATATATATAGTCATGGGACGTGGAGTATAATGTGGGAGTGGAGTCAAGGGATTTGTAATAGATATGTATGATATTGGGGGGAAGTGGGGTGGCGGATTGGGGGAGGGGGGTTGTCACTTCAAGGGGTAAAAAGTGTAACTATTGCACTGTGTTATACAGCTGAAACTAATTCTAAAAACTGTGTATTTCATAATAGAAAATAATTTTTAAAAAACTGACCTTAAAAAAAAAGAAAAAGAAATATTGGTCAAGTCAAAAGACTGGGAGTCTAAGTAGGCTTTTTTTAATTCACTTTTAAATTATTGTTGACATTAAGTAGGTTTGCTGACTTGTGAGTGGGAAGAGACTAGCGGAGGTGCAAGTGTGTGATGCTTAATATTGAGATTATAGAAAGAGTGCCGTGACCGAACAAATCAGGTTCCAGGGCATGGCCAAGGGTGTGGGTGGTGAAGACAGGCTTCGAAGACAAGCTGAGGAGGGGAGGGGAGGAGGCCAGGGACCTGAGAGGCCAGGGGCTTAAAGGATCATCTACATGGATGCTGAAGTCAACAGGAATGGCACAGATCCAGGGGTACCAAGAAAGGTGGGGGTAGGCAAGCCTAATATTGAAAATCCTCGATGAGTGAGGGGGAGTAAAAGAAAAAATAGACTGCAACAAGGAGGAATGGGTGATAGAGTCCTGATGGTTCTGGCTTCGAAGGAGCCAGAGAGGATTTAGAGATGGAGAAGAAACCCTGTTCAGGGTGTCACATGGCAGGTCCATCTCACTTCCACGCCCAGGAGTGTGAGGTGTGGGGAAGGAGACGGCCATTGCTACAGAAGACTGCCTGGAAGCCATGCCCTCAGGATCTGCTAGGCTGTGGCGGGCATGAGAAGGTGAAGAGGATGCTTGAGAAGAGGCTGAGGATATAGGAGATCTTGCTGAGGACCAACTAGGAGATTCAGAGAGCATGATGGGAGTTACCTGAAGGAGAGGTGTCAGATGAAGGATGGACAGTGTCTGGAGAGTCTGAGAGAGGAGGGTGACTGAAGTTGACGGAGATGGTAGGGTACATTTGGGAGGCTAGTACCTTAGGCAACTTAAAATAATGAAACAGAGCTGTTAGTAGCATGGAGTGGGTTTTACCAAGGAGACAGAGCTCTGTGAAGCCCCTCTGCCCCTTCAGTCCTGTAGTGGGCTGTGTCAAAGTTGGAGAAGAAACAGTCTTATCTAGAAATGCGAGGTAGGCTTGGGTCAACAACTCAAAGGTCCCACTAATGCTCCTTCTCATCCTTTGGCCTGACCAACTTTTCATTTTCTATCACCCCTTCATGGCCTCAATTCCCTCTTTACTGTCAATTCCTTCATCCATCACTAGAATCACGACCCTTACATAGCTTCACCTAGCCCCTGCCTCCTCTTCGTGCCCACTGCCATCCTGTAATTCAGGACCTCTTCAACTCTTACCTGACCTTCTTGCATTACCTTTTAACTCATCTCCCCGCCTCTATTCTCTTCTCCCTGATTCTCCCTGATTCACTCTCATGTGCTGCTTGCACGAATGCAAATCATATCATATCATCCCCCTGCTTAAACTCCTTCAATGGCTCCTAACTGTACATGGAGCCCAAGCCACTGTACCCCAGCCAGGGTGGCCATGTGACCAACAGAGGCTCAAACCCAAGAGTCAGCTTTACCACTCATGGCAGGGCTTTGAACAAGTTACGGAACTTCCCTAAACTTCAGTTTGCTCATCCGAAAATTGTTGATTATTAAATAGAATAATTTCTACCTTGAAGGATTTCTGTGAAAATCAAATAAGGAAATACATAGAAAGCATGAGCTACAGCCCAATTGGAGACTAAAAAGGGATAATTCCTATTCTTCTTCTTAATAAAACTATAAGGCCAGTGAAGATCCACCCTTGCTGTCTTTTTAGTTTCAACTCCAAACAATCCTTTTACACTCTTCCCGACCCCTTTCCCCCGTCAACCCTTCACGTACCATTTATATCATGTAACCCAGTCCTATCTAACTACCAGGCTTTATTCAAATACAACCTGCTCTTACATCTCCCTTCCTGCTGTTTGTTTTGCCTGCAATGCAAGTCTTTCACCTGACTTCCTCACCCTTCTTTGCTCAGATCAAAAAGGTCATTTTTATGAAGCCTTTCCTGACTCCCACGTTAGTTAAATGCTCCTCTTTATTGTTTCAAGCCCATATCTCTTTTATAGGGCTTATCAATTGAACTATCATTGCTAGCGAACATGATGACCACTGAGACTATAAGATCCGATGAGCGGGACTGGGTCTTATTCATTGTTGATTCCTAATAAGAGGACAGAGCTTGCTACATTATGGGTAATGAATGAAGGTTTGTTGAATGAATTCATGAGTGAATGAATGAAGTCACTGACCCCATTTTCCACATGGGTTAGGCTCTTCCCAATGTGTGTGCAAGTGCATATAAGCTTGTTTAGTTGGAAGAAACAGATCTACTCAGGGTAGCCTGAGGATAAAGGTGGTTTACTAAGAGGACTTTGGTGAAGAATATTCCACATCTCCAAGGATAAGACACTAAATCCAATCCAGACATGTGGGACTTGTGAAAAAACAGTAACACTCCCAGGTTGCTCTCTGATTCTTGTTGCAACACATCTCTGCTTTTTCATTTCCACCTGCTTCATCTACCTGCACCTCTTGTCGCAGTTCTTGCCTCTGTTTATTCCAGACTTTTCTGTATATAAGACTTCAGCTTACACGTAGCTCTGCCTCATACAAGGCCAACCTCTGGACCTGACTGAACTTTGTCTTTCTGTTTTGTCTCTCGGCCAATGCCATCAAGGCAGGCTCCACTCTCTTGTTCAATGTCATGTCCTCAATTCCTTGAGAATTATTTACTCTGAATTTTCTAAGTGTCCACAGTCACCCTTTGAAATTTAAAATTCAGAGTCTGCCCTAGTCCAATAAAAAAGTGTAGGGGCTGCATGGTCTCAACCATGGCTTACTGGGCTCACCTCTTTTGTAAAGTCTGTGGATCATGGAGGGAGAGGTGGGCAGGCACCCCAAGCCACATCTATGCTAGTGCCTGTGGATGCACTTTTCCAGAACTAGAGCCACTGCCCATCTCCCCAAAGGAGCGACCACCATCCTTGGAAGCCTCCTTTTGAAATTCCTCCAGTCATACCTGGGCTGTGAGATGACTATTCAGCTCCCACTGGGCTGGCTGACCTGGAGTTTCTCTGTGGGGAGTACAATGGGTTCCCCCATGGAATGTCACCAGAGAAGCATGAGAAAAGTAGGATCATTTGGTGTTTTCCCACCTCCACTCCTCCAAGTCTTCATCTGTACACAACTTAGTGAGGTCTAGAGACCAGCCTGGCCTGTCCAAGGACACACCGCTAAGCTAAGGAGCAAAGTCAGAGTTGGCATCGCATCCCGTGGCTCTGCTCGCTTGACGGAGTTGGCCTGCCCATTTCGTCTGGACGGGAAGGGTGCTCCACCAGAGACCCTCTCTTTGCTCTACACACTTAGCATTTGCAGATCCGCACAGCAGGGGCCAGCAGACTGGAGGCCATCCTTCCTAGCTAACACTCTTGTTGGTGCCATAGCACCTGCCACTTACTTCCTTCACTGATATACCTTTGCGGTACTTGAGCTGGCTTCCAGCACTGTGGTTACCTGGATGGAAGTGGGTTGGGGTGAAGGGCTCTGCTCACCTGCTCAGCTTTGCTGCAGGAAAAGCCCTCCACATACCAGCCTGTTTCTTGTTTCCCTAAGCAGGTGCGCTCTTCCTTTTTACTCTTTGTTAACAGCTCCTTTTCACTAACCCAGAGAAAGAGACTCCCTGCCCCTTTTTGTTTATCCAGCACATTCGCTGAGACCCCACTGCAATCACCGTCTATGGCAAGATTTGCCCTGATCAGCGCCCACCTCTCATACTGGATTTGTCACATTATACCACAGCTGTTTGCATGCCCATCTCTGTCTCCTCATGGCCATCGCAGCAGGGGGGCTTAGAGCACTAGGGTCTCTGCAGCATGCATCCAGTTCCGGGTCCCTTCAGCATCTGGCACATGGTGAGATGTTCAATAAAATACTTGATAGGTGAGGACAGGCTACATGGTTTAGTGAGAAACAAACTCAAGTGAGAAAATCTGGGATTGGGTTTCAGTCTTGATGCTTACCATTTCTATGACCTTAACAAGTCATTGAACGCTTTAACATGGAGTTACCAACTAAATGGCTTACCTATACCCAGGGCTTACATTCAGCTGATATGGCTATGGAGTTATTAAAATATGAAAACATTTCTGGGCCAGCTGGTAAACAGTCTTCACCCCAACCACCTGGAACCCCCAAACCCCTTGACAGTAACCAAAGGGATAATGCACCTTGGGAAGCTTCCAGAACCCTGCTTTGGCACCTTTTCTGATAAGTGAGCACACTCCTTTTCTGCTGATATTGTGAATATCACCCCTGACTTGACCACAGGGTTGGGGTGACATCAAAAGCTATAGTTCACGTGAAAACACCGTGCAGACTGTAAAGGGCTGGTTACACATCCATCCTGTCCATCATCCCGGGAAGGCAGCAGAGCCATAACGGAGGGGAGGGGGCCTGGTACTGAGTTGTAGCTCCCCCTCTCTGTAACCGAAGGCTGAGGGAGAACTTGGAGGGGAGGGCACGAGATGCTCCTGAGCTGACGGAAAAGGGCCCACACAGAAGTGCAGGTGCCTCCCAGGAAGGCAAAGGGCGGCTTCTCACGAGCCTCCTTAAAACCACCTGTGGGAATTCCTCACCGCAGCTGCCTGCGATTCAATCTGCAGCTCTTTTAAGCACACACACACCATCAGCCCCGTTCTCCTGCTGAGGCCCTCTCTCTCACAATTAGAAGTCCGTTGTACTGGCCCTGAGCTTCGCAGGTGTGCCCCTCAGTAGGACAAGAGCAGCGGGGACGTGAAGGGCAGGGCGAGGAGAGCAGGCTTGCTGAATGAGGGTTCACACGATCTGGTATTCATGGAAAATTGGATGTGCTAATGAACCTGAGATCCATCAGGGCCTTCTGATGGCAGGCTGGTCTCTGTCAACAGACCAATTAGCACACAATTATTTCTCTTTCTGAAAGCTTATCGGAGAGGCTCTTTGAACAGGTGCGCCTGAGTGAGCTGCACTTTCCTTTACCTCCTTGGGCCCTTTATAATCTGCCGGAGCTGTCTGCCTCTTCGACAGAGAGCAGCACAGGGCTCTCTGGACCAACCCTGCAGGGACCTTCTTCACAAGGAGGGGCCCTTAGCCATCCTGCTTATCAAGTCTGGGCTCAGGCAGTATCTGCAAGGAGACCCTCTCCACTCCGTCTCTCCTCCCACCTCCGGACTTGTTACTGGTCAAGGGAGGCCCGAGATGGCACAGAGCAGGATAGCAGTGGGGACGGCAATGACTCTGGGACCCAGGGAAACCACAGAGGGCTTTCCTCACTCGTGGAGGCCCACCCTGGAGCCCTCTCTCGAACAGGAAATGAGTGTGGGCACCATGGTCTGTGCTTCTTCCTCATGTGCCATAATTAATAAAGAGAAGCTACTCACTCTTTCAATGGCTCACCTAACTGTCCTCTTGTGGAACTGACCTCTGGAAATAGCAAAGTGAAGGTCAGGAGAGAGTATCAGAGGCAGCCCCCTGAATGCTAACAAGGTGGCCATGGGAAAGTAGATGAATTGGCAGGAGGGTCAGAGAGAGGGATGGAGGGAGGGACAAAGGAGAGGAAGTGGGTGTGGTTTTCCTCCTGGTGGAGTCATCCTGTTCTTACATAAGGTGTGCAGCGCCCTCCCTGCCTGGACCTGATGCTGCTGAGGGACTGACTCAGGCCTGAGCGGATGGAAAATCCAGTAGAGAACGCTGACAGCGCGCTGGCCAGCTTACCTGGGGCCGGGGACAGGCAAGCCTCCCAAATACCCCACCTACCACCCCCACCTGTGCTTCGGCCCACGCCATCCCAAGAGGGGCAGGGATTTTCTGAACGAGTGGGCTAGTCCTTAGTCACGGCTCTTCGTATAGGGAGTTTTAGACCTTGCAGGTAAAGAGCACTGGCCCTGTCACAGTCTTGGTCCCATTCTTCATTCAGGCTAAGTCTTGCTGCTTCTCATGGACTATGTCTATTGTTGCCGCTTGGTCTTTGTCTGCAGTTACCTTTTTCCCTCTGAATTCCCTCCCCCATCCCTCCCACTCCTACTTATCCTTCAAGACCAATTGATGGCGTCCCTCCTCCATGAAGCCTTCTTTGAGTCCTTTAAGCTACAAGGACCTCTCCCACCTCTATCCCCACTATATATGAAGTCAGTAGCCACCATCTCTCACGTGATTACTCTGTTCCACATGTATTTTTTAAGCCTGAATATCTAAAGTCCCTGTAAGGATGTCACTCATATTTGGTGTTCACCATGGTGGCCAGCAGGGTGCTAGACACACGCATACACTACACACTTTCACGCACACGTGTTTTAGGTCATGCTGCCCCTTCTTCCTTTTCGGAGTGCCTGTCCCTTCTTGTCTTCCTGTTCACTTCTGACTTATATTTAAGGGTTAACTCAGCTGGTATCTTCTCTGCTACTCTATCCCTGTTTCCCCTTGGTTAGAGCTAGCTCAGCCTTCCTCGGTGTTCATGACACGTGGCTTCTGCTCGACTTGGGTGTATGTACCTGCCTCCCCTATAGGTTGTAGTCTCCTGGAGGATATAGTATATAATGTGTATATCTTTGTGCCCACCCCTCCACCCCCAAAGCTATTACTCATATATTATCCAATTTATTGAGTACCTACTATGTGCCAGACACTGTTAATTGCTGTTGACAACATGGTGAGCCAAATTAACATGAGCTTACATCTCTGGAGCCTCTAGTGTGCAGAGGACCAGACATGAATGAAATACTCGCAGAAAAGGATGGAAAATTGCAGCCCTTAAGCCTGCTGCCAGGCAGAGGTGTCTGGAGCTGGGAGAGGTGGGTCAGAGGGCTCAGGTGGATTTCCTTGAAGAATTTGGGGAACAGCACTCTATGAATGTTTGATGAATTGCATGGAATTGAAACAGTGACTGCTGGATAAATACTCGTTGATTGGTTGATTGATTGTTGGTAAAGCCCTCGGAGATGTCGAGAAGAAAGGCCTCTGGTCTCAATCATTCTTATTACATAATTATTTCACTGCATGTAAAGCGCCCCATTTTTCATCCTCTACTTTAAACATCAGGGAAAAAAGCTGATAGGCCAACTTTATAATATTTTTTAATGACTCTATGGTGTTTTGGAATATTACATGTCTATAAGAGTTTATGTATATTTAATACACTTATTAAAATATGCAGTAAGCCCATGGCTGATGTTCTCTAAGGACGTCTCAGTGCCGAGGTGGGACTTAAATGTTTAATACTAATAATAATACCCATAACTCATATTTCTCTAGTGCTTTTCATCTTTGGCATCCCCAAAGCCTGTACGCAACATGTCAAGTGGCAGCAGCTGGGCTCCCCAGCAGGCTGACAGCGTCCATATCTGGCCTCCTGTCTTCCTCTGGAGGCGGAGAAGGGGGGACTCGAGCTGAAAGGTCCAGCTTCCTCTGCCTATGTTCAATTTTCTCCTCCCAGACACAAAGTCTTTTTGGCTCCCTCTGAAAGGCTCCCACTATGTACAAATGCTGCTGCCAGCCATCCACCACTGATAGTCACTGTCTTAGAACAAGAAAGCAAAGTGGCTTTGTACTCCTGGGGCGGAGGAACATATGCCATCCTTCTGTCCAGTCAAGGACAGGTCATGGGGCCTGAGAGTGGATGTCTGGAGAAGAGACTTGCAAAGGGACAGTCTCACCTTGTTACCTAAACCCACACTCTGCCCGTCCTTCTCTAGGTCACGGAGACCAGGACTGGTCCTCTGGGCTGCAGCAACTACGACAACCTGGACTCGGTCAGCTCTGTCCTGGTGCAGAGTCCGGAGAACAGAGTGCAGTTACTCGGTAAGTCATGCAGTGATGGCTGTCACACTGTTCACACCTGGTGAAAAACTCGGATCACCAAAGAGCAAGAAGTCCTGCCTGCCCCATTTGCTCAACGCAAATGTCTTAAGACAAGAACTACCAACAGTTCTGGGACTTGTATTTAACAACTTTTCATCGTTCTTCTGAGACAACTTCTTCCATGGTTTGCCCTACATTCAAGACCCGTTGCTCGTACAACTCAATATCCAAATCCTGCCCCCCATAAGTCCTTCCAAGAACTCTGTTCCAATCCTTCAGCAACAGCATATCCATCCTTATAAGCCTTGACCTATTGTAGTTCAGTGATCTCCTTTGTTGTCCAAAGAACCCTCTGCTTTATCCTAAGACTACATTGGGAATAGCTGGCCTTTGCAGAATGATTATGGGGCCTCCATCTCTAAGCTGAGCTAAGAACTATACAAACTGTGGAAGCACTGGTTACCCTGAGAACAGTCCCTGCTTTCTGCTATTAGTCTGCAATCTTCCATGGGAGATCAAAGCCAAGACAAGAGTTTGAGAGGAAAGGGATCCTCCACTGGAGGCAGAACAGGAAACACAAAACAGGAAAACAGGAAAGTGAAAGGAAAGGGGACTACACTAGGTCAGGAGGCTGGGAGAGAAGGGGTGGCACTCAGCTCCTGCTCTCTGTCCCCAAGCATCCTGCGGGCAAGGCTGCACAAAGTGATTCCGACAGAGCTGTTTGGCAGTGGGAAAAGTCCATTTTTCTTAAGGCCTAAGTGAACTGGACTCTGCTAAAGATATTATTGTCTCAGTATTATAAAATCAATAGTCCTCACCCAGGATCTATGATTACAAATTCCAGGCAACCTGAGCCAGAGGTAACCCATAAATGCTTTAGGAATCAAGGAATGGTTAATAAAGAGGAGTAAAAGACTCCCTTATTTAGAGGCACCTAATGCAGTTAGCATCCCTCTTCTCCTATGTCCCTGGATGGGCTGGATGTGCGTCTGGAAATTAGTGATGAGTGAAGTTCAGAATCTCTGGCGGTTCATTTGGAATAGTTTATGCCATTTAATTTTATAGCCCATCACTCATGCAGACATTGCTCCAGGCACTTACTTTACAGCAATGGGAAATGTGATGGCGAGGAGGAGGGAGTAACGGGGGAGGTGAAAGGAGCGGACTTGCAGAGGGGTGGGCGTTGAAAGCGAGCCTCTGGGCAGGATGGGTGGGGAGGACCGCCACTGCGGCCACAGCGTGCAGAAAGGAAAATTCAGGAGCAGTGCGGAATAGGAGGTAAACCTCAAACAAGAACACCCAACATCTGCGACTGCTGCAATTCTCAGTTGTATGTTGAGGTCTGCTGAGTCGGGGGTACAGACTTTGGACCCTCTGATTTCCTGCCAAGGACAAGGTCAAGGGTGTGAAAATAAAGAGCTGGCAGGCATTTGAGGAAAGGGGAGCTCGCCATATCCAGAAGTCCCCGTGTCCCTCACTCTCCTGGCACGAGCTCTCACAATGTCCCTACTGGGGGCGCCTCCTGCAGGTCTGGCCTCCAACCTGTCAGGCTGTGTCCAAAGACATGCTTGTCCTTCCTTCATCCCTTGATTCCCTTCCAGCAGCCACCCCGGTGGCTTGACACCAGGTGGGAGTATATTCTTGCTATTGGTAAACTAAGATCCACTACAGATGGGTGGGAAACCGGAAGCAGAAGTGTTAGTGGATTATATCCAAGATCAGAGGGCACTAATGCATCCCTCTCCAGGCCTGACTGATCTTGGGGTATCTATCACTATCCTACTTTCAAATCTCCTCCAGAGTTAAATCATATGGAAATGAGGAAGCTAGTTCCAGTTATGCGGTGTGACTGGACGGGACAAGGGCAGGGTGTGACATCAAGCCGACCTTACTAGTACTGTGGCTTGGGCAGGTCGCTGACGTCACTGGACTTGGGTTTCCTCTCCTACTAGAGCCTCAGCATAACCAAAAGCGCTATGCCACTACATACCCACATACCTGCCTCTACTTCCTCACCAGGGTTAGGATGGGAGGCCCAGGAGGATCAGCATTCGCTAACATCCTAGGATGCCTGCTGCTAATCTCAGTGAAGCTAGAAACAGGATGGCTATCAGAGGCAAAGCAAAAAGCCCATCAAGGCTTGATTCCTCCCCCATGAGAGCTGTAAGCTCTTCTTTTATCTGAAACATCTTCCTGTTTCCATCCTAGAAATGCTGATGTGTAGCCAATAAGCCCGTTCATATGATATGCACGCTCTCAATTTGGCTGATGTAAGGGGTTCAACTAAGCCTTGGGCTTCGATGTTCCCATTTGCATTTTCAGATCCTCCCCCATCTGTCACTGGGGTAGCCGCAACTCTCTCTCCCAACCAGCTCAGCAGGATCAGGCCCTGGGGTGACCATTCTTGGGCCCAGGATGCACAAGGCAGCAGAACCCCAGATGGGGCTCCTGCAGCCTTGCAGGAGGAGAAAGGGCTCTGCCTGGTGATTCCCTGACAAGTCCTTTCCCTAGGCCTGCAGGTGCTGCTACCCGAGTACCTGCGGGAGCGCTTTGTGGCTGCGGCGCTCAGCTACATCACGTGCAGCTCTGAGGGCGAGCTCATCTGCAAGGAGAATGACTGTTGGTGCAAGTGCAGCTCCACCTTCCCAGAATGCAACTGTCCTGACGCTGACATCCAGGCCATGGAGGACAGCCTGCTGCAGGTCCAGGACTCCTGGGCGACTCACAACAGGCAGTTTGAGGAGTCAGGTGAGCAGTCAGTTGGCCCAGAGTTCCTCCTTGTCGGTGGGAGGTGGCTGTGAGGTGCAGAGAAGGTCAGGGGGAACTCAGCCTGGATCCTGGCTCAGCCACTTACGGTGTCTATGACCTCATGCAGGTCCTCTCACCACTCCGAGTTTCGAGTTGTTTCTCTTTGTTCTATATGCACATGGACATAATGCCTACCAAACAGCTGTGTTTTAAGGACCTAATAAGCTAAGCTAAATATAATTGAGGGCATAGGCCTTGTCTGTCCTGTTTGCTATGGATTCCACTGTGCCTGGAACCATGCCTGCACAGAAGATGCATGGTAAATACTTTCTGAATTAATAAAGTACATAAATAGTTCTAGGAGATCCAGTACATGCTAGGTGTTGCTTGTTGGTGGCATAACTGATATTAATGTTACCTTGAGACCTAGATTTTGAGGACTTGGTTTTGCATTCTTGCTTCATGTTAAGGTCTAAATGTTGATGTCCCCCCAGAATTCATACGTTGAAAATCAAGTGCCCACTGTGATGGTATTAGGAGGTGGAACTTTTGTGAGTGATTAGCTCATGAGGGCAGAGCCCTCGTGAATGGGACTAGTGCCCTTATAAAAGAGACCCCAGAGAGATTTCTCACCCCTTCCTTCCACCATGTGGGGACACAGTGAGGAGTCAGCCATCGGCAGCCCCAAGGAGGGCTCTCACTAGAACCTGACCGTGCTGGGATGGTAATGCTGGACGTACAGCATCCAGAACTGTGAGAAATGCACCTGTTATTTATAAGCCATCTCGCCGATGGTATTTTGTTACAGCAGCCAAACAGATTAAGACACCCCAATACTGACTGACCAGCTCTATGACCTTGCGTTGGCCATGCAGCTTCTCAATGCCTCAGTTTCCTCATCTGTTAAAGAAGAAAAGTGATAATAATAGCTGGAGAGAAAGGCTGTATGGGGTAATTTAGATAAAAATTCATGTTAAAAAGAACTCTGCATGGTATATTCATACATTTCCATACTAAATGAATGTCAGTTATGTGGAGATATCTCAAAAACATAACATTGGATAAAGCAAAACAAGAAGAAAAAGGTTGTATATTGTATACATAGTTATATACTATTTATACATAATGCTATAATTTACTTAAACATAATGCATATTTAATACTATTTATATGATGTTTAAAAACATGCTAGCTAATACTTAATTTTTTTATGGATAAATACATTGGTAGAAAACATTAAAAAAAATGTGATAATGATAAAGAAAACAGCCAAGAGAGTGCTTACAACTAGATGGAGATGAAGGAAAAGCTTGGGATTTTCAAGTATATTTGCTTTGCCTTATTTCCTAAAACAAAACAAACTCTGAAGCCAATATGGCAAAATGCCAAATTGTAAGTGCTGGGCTCATGGGCACTTACCCTATTACTTTCTATATTCTTTTATGTGCTTACGTGTTTTATAAAGAGAACTATGCACGTGCGAGTTGTAAGTTTCCTTACTGGGGGTGATGCCCAGTCTTATGGGCGGCTGTAGAGCCAGGTGCTCAGGAAATCAGAATGAGCTGAGGCTCCAGGCCTTGTTATTTCAAGTCCTAGACAAGACATTCAGTAGCCAAGGAGAATATCAGAATCCAATCCTCCAGCCCCAGTTGCCTTGGGCTTCTGTGGAGATGTGCTTGCTAACTCCTAAGTGTGTGGGAATGACTCGGGGCGTTCACCACTGCAAGTTACTGCTAATGAGTGAGGACTCTCTGGACTGCCACCAGGCGACTGGGTGGCTGCAGGTCCCAAGTCAGATCAGAGCCACGGACAGAGGTCTGAGCCTGCATTCTGAAAACGTGCTATGCCAGGGGGCTCTGAGAAGAGCTCAGACTTGCAGTAGGAGCCGAGAACCGGAAAGCATGTTGTTTCTGGATGAGCTACAGGAAAGAACAGGTGTCTGGCCAAGAGTCGAGGCTTGAAAGGAACGAAGTGTATCCTAGAGTCAGAAAAAAGTTTGGGGAGAGGGGAGGCTGGTTTCAGAGGCCGAAAGGCTTACAGGAAGAGGTCCGAGCTGAGTGCCCCAGCTCCACTGTGTCCACATTGGCTGGCCTAGTGAACTCTCATCTTCACAAGTGCCTCGCATTTTCCATAAGGGTGTGGTGGTGTTAAGGGAGAAGACAGGCCTGGGGCAGTGAATGACTGACAAGGAGGTATAACGGGGAACAGAGATGCATCCCAAGGTCACTGGCAAAAGAAGGACCTCTGATCCCCGGGGTGGTGACAGAGATCTGTATTGAAATTCAGAAGCATATTAAAGACAGGAAGGGTGGGAAAGAATCCTGAGTCAGAGTTTATGGTATGTTAATTATTTCTCAATAAAGCTGTTGAAAAATAAATAACTAACTAAAGGGCCCAGGAGAGTGGCTGTGAAGCCGCCTTCTGCACACAGCGACTCTGAAGGGGCGCTGGGGCTGGGGGGGGGGCACCGGCCTGCCCCTCCCAGGGTCTGCATGGCTCCCCCTCAGCTCAGCCCTGTGTCCTTGCCCTCAGAGGAATTCCAGGCCCTGCTGAAAAGGCTGCCTGAGGACAGGTTCCTGAACTCCACAGCCATCTCCCAGTTCTGGGCCTTGGACAGCGGCCTGCGGCACCGCTACCAGCAGCTGGGAGACAGCTTGAAAGTGCTGTTCAAGAAGACGCATCGGATGGTCCGCCGGCTCTTCAACCTCTGCAAGCGCTGCCATCGGCAGCCTCGCTTCCGCCTACCCAAGGAAAGGTGAGCACCCCGGGATGCCAGAGCTCAGCACCTCCCCTCAACAGCTGTGACCAGGAAGGACCCTGCGTCCGACACGGGAGACCTGGGGGTGGTGACCCACACACAGCCTTTTAGATTCTCCTGTTACCTTGACCTACTCGCATATCATTCTCAATGATGGGTTGTATCTAAAGTGAGAGAGTGAAAAAAGAGAGGCTAATTTTACGTTTATATAAATGATAGCAGATTCAAACGTTAATTAAATAATACTCTAATGCTCACCTATTTCCATTTCAGTAAGTATTTTAGGAAAGAAAAGGGTCGAGTTAACACTCATACACCAATTGCATGGGATGAGAAATACACACACTGGATTGTTTCAAACAAGCGACCACTCTGAGTCTCAGCTGGAAAGAGAGCGAAGGGCCAGTGCCCTCGGGAACGGGCGCTCACTCATTCATCTGCTCATGCACTGATTTACTCAACACGGTTTTATTAAGTCCATATTGCATGTGCTATTATTAAGCTGTGAGGGATATTTATTAATTGCACAGATTTACAAATGGACAGAAACATAAAAGCTAGAGAATTATAACTATGTGACTGCCACTCAAAAAAAAAAAAGCAGGATATAAGACAACATTGACCTCTACCTATCACCAAAACTTTATACTGAGAATTTTTAAAATCCAGCATTCTTAAGTATTTTTATTTGTCAGAAACATGGTCATGTAGAAGCGAAGGCCAGAGAGAAGAGCCACCTTGGACAAGGTGGTCTTGGCCAGATCATGCGGGAGGAGATGGAGACACGTTGATGCACATGAGACGGAACATTCTAGAAGAGCAGAGCTGCCCTCACAGCAACCCAGATGGGCCACTCCAACTGAGGCATGGGTGATGAGGGAAACACGAGTGGAGAAGACAGACCAGCAAGGGTTTCTAGGACGGGTTCATTTCTTTTTCAACGAATAATTAATGTTTACCAAGCACCAGAATATGTCTAGTTTCTGAGAATGTGTTAGTGAATAATGCAGTGTCCCCCTGCTCTTGTGGCATTTACAGGAAAGGCATCTGTGAGCAAGTCAGCAATAAATAAACAACAATTCCCAATACTGATCACTGCTGTGGATTACAGAGAGACACAGGGTGATGTGACAGCGATGACAGGGTGGCTCTTCTGAAAGGGGAGTCATGGAGGACCTCTCTGAGGAGGTACCATAAGAGCTGAAATCTAAATCTTAAGAGGGAGCCAGTCATAGAAAATCCCTATTCCTGCTGGAAGAGTGACCAAAGCAGAGAGAACAGAAAGGGCAGAGACCGGCAAGTGGGAAAGAAGCCGGCAAGACGTTGGAAAGTTTGGAGAGCCAGGTGTTGGAAGAGCTTACTTAGAAGGCTGCTTTGATAGCAAAGATGCTGGAGAGCTTCTGTGGGCTTTTGAATAAGGGAGTGAGGTGGTCCTTGGGAGGCGTGAGCCTGGTTGCTACCAGAACAAGGTTAATTGAAGCATCTTTTGGTGCAGGCCCATCAGACACCGGGCCCCAGACCCTACGCGGTCTTTCCAAAGAGCTCCTGTGGGGTTTCGATCACTCAGAGAACTTGGGCTTCTACCCTCCTCATCGCCTTCCCTGCCTATTAGCCAACGTCCTGCTACCCTCGGGGAAGATGGCAGTGCGTGGCTTCCTATGACTCTTGCTTCATTTTTATCTCCTCTCCCAAAGGTCCTTGTCCTACTGGTGGAACCGAGTCCAGTCCTTGCTCTACTGTGGAGAAAGCACCTTCCCTGGCACCTTCCTGGAACAGAGCCACAGCTGCACCTGCCCCTACGACCAGTCTTCCTGCCAGGGCCCCATCCCATGTGCCTTGGGGGAAGGGCCTGCCTGTGCCCACTGCGCTCCGGACAACAGCACGCGCTGCGGGAGCTGCAACCCGGGCTACGTGCTGGCTCAAGGGTTGTGCCGGCCGGAGGTGGCCGAGTCCCTGGAGAACTTTCTGGGGCTGGAGACAGACCTGCAGGACCTGGAGCTGAGGTACCTGCTGCAGAAGCGGGACAGCCGCATCGAGGTCCACTCCATCTTTATCAGCAATGACATGCGTCTAGGCAGCTGGTTCGACCCCTCCTGGAGGAAGCGCATGCTGCTCACCCTCAAGAGCAACAAGTACAAGCCTGGGCTGGTGCACGTGATGCTGGCCTTGTCCCTGCAGATCTGCCTCACCAAGAACAGCACCCTGGAGCCTGTCATGGCCATTTATGTCAACCCCTTTGGGGGCAGCCACTCTGAGAGCTGGTTCATGCCCGTGAATGAGGGCCGCTTCCCTGACTGGGAGAGGACTAACGTGGATGCCACTGCCCAGTGCCAAAACTGGACTATCACCTTGGGAAACAGGTGGAAGACCTTCTTTGAGACAGTCCATGTTTACCTACGGAGCCGAATCAAGTCCCTGGATGACAGCTCCAATGAGACAATCTACTATGAGCCCCTGGAGATGACTGATCCCTCCAAGAACCTGGGCTACATGAAAATCAACACCTTGCAGGTCTTCGGCTACAGCCTGCCCTTTGACCCGGATGCTATCCGGGACTTAATTCTCCAGTTGGATTACCCGTACACTCAAGGTTCCCAGGACTCTGCCCTCTTGCAGCTCATAGAGCTTAGGGACCGGGTCAACCAGCTCTCTCCACCTGGCAAAGTCCGGCTGGACCTTTTCTCCTGCCTGCTCCGGCACCGGCTCAAGTTGGCCAACAACGAGGTGGGCAGGATTCAGTCCTCCCTGAGGGCTTTCAACTCCAAGCTGCCAAACCCCGTGGAGTACGAGACAGGCAAACTCTGTAGCTAATGGGGGGCCCACTCCGGCACTGGGCAGGGAGAGGAGCCAGAAATCAGGGTGCAGTGGTCATCCAAGCCCTCACCTTGGTGCCAATAAGGCGCTCCCTTGAGACTTTCCGCACCCAGCAGATGGGACCTCGGGGCTTGGACTGAAGCAGGCAGGAGAGAAAGAAACAGCCACTGCACACATGCACACACTCACCTTGCGTGTGCACACGCGTACACACACATGCACACGCACACGCACACACTCCCTCCCTTCCTTGGGGAGGCTGCAGCTCAGCAGCCTGGCATCTGCAAAGTCGGTGCTTTCTAAAACGAATGCAGTTGAAGGAAAGGAGCCAAGGGAGAGATTAGGCAAAAGAACCAGCCAAACCATGAAACAAACAAATCCTTAAAAGTGATTCTTATCATTCGAGGAAGCAAGAGGGGGCAGAATGGGAGGAATAGGCGTTCTCCCTCTCCTTCTGTGGAGTCACTTTTGTATTCTTTTTAACCAGATTTCTTAAAATGGCGTTGTTTCGTGATTCCCCACAGTGGTTCCTACTTTTTGTACTCTGCCTCCTCTCTGCGCCCCCGGACACTGACTGCTCCTCGAGCCGGCTCCCTTAGGAAGCAGGAGAAGTGGCACCAACAGAGGACCGCTCAGGGCGGGCAGCTGGCCTTGCTCCGTCTCCCCTCCCCCCGCCCCCCTTTGGCCCCCTTCCTTCCATGGCCTCCCCAGTTCCGGGGCCCTGGCTTGGCCCACGTTCCCTTGTGGTCCAGCCAGAGTCCCCCTTCCAACAGCACCCTTACCGTCTAAGAAAGCAGCCCTGTCAAGTTAGAGAGAGACAATGTATAGGGAAATGTTCTTTTTTAAAAACAAAAACAAAAATATTTATTTTGTGATTGTTTTCCTTGTCAATCTGCTCCAGCTACATGAAACATACGAGTAAAAATTTACCTGGTTTAATATATTTTTCAGAAGGCCTTTTTTAGGGGGAAAACATGAAAGAGAAAAGAGAAAAAGAGTCTAGTTCCCTGGGTTGCCTGGGTTTTGTTTTGTTTTAATTGCTCTGTGGGTGACACGTGGGTGTCCATAGATGGTGGATAATGCTTTGTGGGAGGCTGGTTGATTATTGTGTACACAAGCGAACACATGCCTGGCTTGACTGTGTGTGTGCGTGTGTGCGTGTGTGCGTGTGTGTGTGTGTGTGTGTGTGTGTGTG
>NW_017731356.1:7125453-7160139 GCF_001890085.2 Hipposideros armiger
AGAGAGAGAGAGAGAGAGAGAGAGAGAGAGAGAGAGAGAGAGAGAGAAGAGGGGGTGGAGAATGAAGAATGAAGTGAAACAGAGTGAGGCAGAATTCTCCCAGAGAAGGATCTGGCTACCAGACTCTCCTTTTTCCCAGCAGTGAGGACTCACATGGGTCCTTCAGCCAGGATTCCCACTATCAGGACAGCAGTCTGAAAGTCTGTGCTCTTCGGCAGAAAGGCACGCGTTGTGCTGGGCAAACGCCAGCTACAGGGAGCTTCTCTTTGCCTGCACTGCTGCTGACACCAGGAGAATTTCCCACACTCTGCCTCTTCCGGTCTGGGGTCACCCTTTACGGAAATTGGGACAGACGCAGACTTGGCATTGGTTTCCTCCATTCTGTCCGAGTACCACCTTCCCAGCCCCCAGGGCAGGTCTGACAGATGCCACACAGAACAATGCGCTACGCTCCCCTTAGTGCCTTCCCCAGGCGGTATGAGATCCACTTCAGAGCAAAGAACCACGTCTCTGTCTATTCTCCACAGGTTCTAAGCACAATGCGTAGGCATGACAACCCCCATTTTATTCAAGCAAAAGTCACCACATAAATACTAAGTACCTCATTCCCTGCCTGTGGTACATCTCAGTTGGTACAAAATGAGCTGGGAGACAGTGAGAGGCCGGTCAGGTCTACCTGCCCAAGAGCCTTCTACATTAATTGTTGCATAGAGAAGAATCCGGCATTATGTATTTAATCACTGAGCCATCTTTCAATCCACGAGGACCTGAAATCCTTGGTAGATAAACAGGCTGGGGCCTTTCTTTCTTCACAGCTCCCTTGAAGGCTTCTAGGGTGGAAACGCAGAGTGATGGAGGAGCGAGGGGTGAACAGTTGTTGGCTGTCTATTTCTAGTTCAGCCACAGCTTGTGTTGGGGGGTTTGCATCAAGCCCTTCGTCTGTGGGAGATGGAACTGGCAGGTGTCATCTTCATCTGCAGGGCTGTTGATGTGCCAGAGGAGGGTGAAGGCTTTGCTACCTCCCAGGGATGGGGTCTGAGAGCGCAAGGCAGACATGAGAGTCTGACTTCGGGACTCTGAGCACACATATCTACATGCCGTGGGAGTGGGCTGGCAGAGCCTTGCACCCACAAATGAAAGGTACACAGAGCACAGCAATATTCAGAGTGGAGAGGAAAGCAATCAAAAGTGTGTTGTGCACAAAGTTAGTAGTGTAGACCCTCAGTAGCCCAGAGGTAACTGACCTCGTGGGAGCTCACATCCCACCTGGGCCAGTCTCACAGCTGAGCGGTGGGAAACCTCAGCTCAACTGTCAGTCTCTGATCCGAGACCAGACTGGGGGAAAGCACATTTGCAGAGTTATTAGGAAGGATGCTGCATCTTTTTTCTTTCTTTTTTTTTTTTTTTAAATCTCAGGCTCCTTGTCTTGGGAAGGGTCTGGGAAGAAGATGGTGTAATGTATTATGGTTTTAGAAATATAGGAATCCAGTTAATAAAGATTTCAACTTCTTGCCTGCTTGAAGGTTTAAACCATGAAGCTGAGTATATCAACTCCATCTAGAAGTACTATTCTATATTGGTCAATATTTAGGCGTGTCCTTCTGAGCCTAGATGCAAGTACCATGTTGATAAGGACGAAAGGACATTATGAATTAATCAGAGTAGCAGAAATGTTTATATTTGGCCTGTTCCTCCGTTATCTGTGATGGACGCCTGACTCTTCCATCCTGAGGCAGTGATGGGGTGGGGGGTGTAGAAGAGCTTGTGTCGAAGCAGCAGACCAAAACTGCTTCCAGGAGGCAGGTGGGAGAAGACGGGGAAATAAAGGATGGACAGGGGGGAATTAAAGGCTTGAAACCACGAATTCAGTATAGAGTTTTTCAAACAGCAAGGCGGAGAAATACCATGATAAGAAAAGGATGCCCCCAGTCAAAAATGTCACCTTAAAAGTCTACAATAACCAGAAGATATGAACCACCTATTCTCAGACACAGTTGCAAATAAATAATTGTCATTAATTAATTGGCAGTGGGTTGCCAATGTTGGTGAACTCACTGTGGAATTAAGAGGTAAATCATAATTTAGTGACTGGATATAACAATCAGGAATTCAAGCCTTAATTATAACTCCAAAGAACTAAATACATCAAATGTAATCTGCCCTAATGCCAGAGACTAATACCTCTAATACTAAATAATATATTTAATACCTGCTGCTAATAATGCAATGCTCTGCTCTGCAAGCATACCCATGCATCCACAGCCAACAACATATAAGAAGATTGCTTCAAATACCGGGTATCACAAATAATTCATTTGGCTTCCTTTCACAAATATGAAAATAGTCATCACAATGGGCAGAGATGCCTTCTGTGTAGATGAAATACGCTGCTGCATGCCCTACGCAAAAATGCCATCTCCAAAGCCTTCAATTTCATCATGTAAGTCTGTTCTCTTACCTGTAAGAGACAGCTTTTAGCCATTGTGTTTTGTATGAAAGTTAAAATGCCCTTAGGATGAAATCAATCTTTGACATTCACCCAATAGCAAAAGAGAGGATTCAATTTTTGGAGTTGGGAGGTTTTTATTTATTCGTTCTACTCATTTCTGATGTGAGGAAGGAGAGGTTAGAGAATTTTCCCAAGGTTGTATCTATTAGCAGAGCTGAGACGAGCAGTCTTATCTGCTTCTTTCTCCATCCCTCTCTACCAGTAAATGACATTCGGGTCCTGGGAGATGACAGGGATCCAGTTAAGGGCTTGGGAGTGTGAGGGTGGAAGAGGAAAGACAATTTTCCAGGAAAGAGAAGAGGACTACTTAGAGGTGGGAATATCTTTGCATCTTTCCCTGAGATTGGTTCTAGCAAAAATCACCGGCTTCTCTAACAGGCAAAAACGCCTCTGAGAAGCTCTGAGCACAGACTGGACATATTTCCATGTAGGCTGGAGATAGAAGGATCACCTTGCTGAATTCCTGATGACTCTTGTCAGCTCAATGTTTTTTAACTACAACATCCTGCCTCCAATCTCTCAAAGTTTTCTATAATCCGCCAATTGGAGTCTGAATATCTTTATAAATCTGAAAACCTTTGCAAAACATCTTTCTTGTCTGGTTCTGCCACCACCAATTCTGTACCTGTGAGCAAGTCACTCCACTTTTCTGGGCCCCACTTTGCTCCCCTGTGCACGAGGGAGTTGGATTTCCTACCCAGGTGTTGCGGGTCCTTCTAGCACTATCCCTTTATGGTGTTATAAGCAGTGTGACACAGGAGACAGCACAGGCCAGAAGTCAGACTGACCTGGATTTGCACGTTGGCTCCACACTTACATTTAAGTGACCTTAATTCTTGACTTGTCCCAATCTGTAAACCAACTGCTTCATCCCCACCGCCCTAAGACTGTTCTTTCCTTTTTTCTTTCTGAGCACTCACCTCTCCGCATACTTTTGCTCTATACTCTCCACCTTCCAGAATACATGGGTACTTTAAAACCCTCAAATCTCAATCCTATTTCTGTGCTTTCTCCTTCCCTCCCTCCTGCCTTCTTTCTTTCATGTGTTAAGTGCTAGGCTCTCAGCTACGGTGTGTGGAATATTCGAAATTCTATGAAACGTGTTCTGGGCTGCAAAGATTTGCACAATATCGTGTGGGAGGGTGGGGGACATAGACAAATCAGAGTGGTGCCTTCTGTATTAGAGATAGATGTACAGGGTACTGATGACGCACAGAAAGGGAGTAAACCACTCCCTGGAAGACACAATGATGGCATCCATTGTGAACCTTCTACTAACTGTGGAAGCAATACTCCAGGTGTCCAGATGTTTGACATATCAGGGTCGGGCAGACCTAACATATAACGTGTGCATCCTCTCTCAGAGAGCAGAAAAGAGCAGCAGATAGCAGGTCTCAGCTGAAGGCACACATTAGGTCTGGTCTGTACCCTCTGCACATCTAGCAAGCTCCCAGGGCTCAGCGTGACCAGCAAGCTCCCAGGGTTCCACGTGGCCAGCAAGCTCCCAGGTGATGCTACTGCTTGCTGCTGGTCTGTGGACCACGTTTGGAGGAGCAAGCTCTTATAAAGTATGCATGTTACCTTCCTGCAAAGATCAGGACTCTAAAACAGGGGCCTCCCAGAGCACCGGGCAAAGACACCAAAAGGTTAATAATAATGTCTGGCTAGGAGGTGAGGGCCTCACTCATGAAAATCTTGGTGCTCTACTGGCCTTTAATCTCTCAGGTAATTAGGAGCCAGGTGTCTGACCTATATTTACCAGTAGGATGAGAAAAAGAGAGCGAGCAAAGAAAGGAAACTTAACTAGGTTGAAATTCTGCAGGCTGAGAGGCATCTTGTTTACGAATGTGGGTACAGATGAGCAGCCCCACAGCCCCACTGAAGCACACTGGCTGAGTAAAGGTCTTTCCCCCGCAGCCTGCCAGACTCAATCTGTTCAGAAGTGGGACACAGAGTATCTGTCACTCTGTGGAAACATATATCAGACGAAGTGATGAAATTTACACCAGAGGCCCACAACACTAGATTGCTAAGGTGCCATGCAACCTCCAGACACCTCATCTAAGAAAGAAAATGAATGAGCTTTGTTTTCGGCTCTGTCCTCCTCGCCTCCAGCCTGTATGATTACTCCTGCCCTTGCATCATTCATAAAAACGGCCACCAGAATTTATGTAGGGTCATTCTCCAAGGATCTCGGGCTTTGGTGGAATGAATCAATCAATGTTATTTATTGAGCATTTTCGGCTAGGCGATGTGGGGAATAAAGCAAACATGTATTTAGCATGTACACTCCCTTAATTCAAAAATTCTGCAGGTGACTTAGAAAAATGAAACTTGCGGGGGAGGCTGTACAGCTAAGTGAAGGCAGACGCTGGACTTAGAATGCTTTCTGGAGTCAGGCTGACTTGGTTCGAATCCTGTCTCTGCCACTTAACACACTGTGAGGGGCTGGATCTGTCATTTAATCTCTGTCAGCCTCCGTTTGCACATCTGTCTGAGGGGAGCAATGGTCGTGTGTATGACACAGGATATTGTGATGGTCGAATAAGGTAAGGAAGGCACGTAAAGGCAGGGGCAGGCTCACAGTACATGCTCAATAAGTGTAGGGTTTTTCTTGTTGCTTTAGGTAGTTTCTATGCTTGGGGAAAAGGAAAAGGGGGGCAAAGGGAGAGAAACAAAGGAAAGGAAAAGAAATACCCATGTTACTCACTTGCAGAGGCAAACTTCTTCCTGGTAACCAAGAGAAATGTATCACCTGGGCCCTTACATAAGGGTCACTGGGTAATATAATGAAAAAGGTCTTCAATTATGGTTTTGTGGCAGGACATAGATAAGCCATTCAAATGGATTTTTTTATATAGACCCTCTATAAAAGCAGAGGATAAAATATTATAACACGCATCACCAAAATGCCTGTGCTGGGCTGGGTCATGTGGCTTAGGTACACTGTTTCTGATGATATAACTTATTACAGTGATAGCGCTTGGAGTGTCGGGGAGAATGGCTAGTTACCATGCCAATTAGATGGTCTCTTTCAAATATCACATATTAAGTGCACTTTTAGCAAGTTCTGGATTGCAGTCAATTCCTGGTTGAATTCTTTGATGGGGAACAAGGGTGTAGTACGGCTGTAAGATTTTTAGATACAGACGCGAGGAAGGAGGAGTTTATATTCCAGTTATATTAGAAGGTATAAGATGTGGATTGGCAGAAAGGAAGGGTAAAATGTTCCAAGAAGCGAGAGCAGCATTTGTCTAGGCACATATCCATACGCACAATGATGGTTCAGCCTAATGCTCATGCTTTATACCCAGCCTCTTGGGCCACCTGTTTCTAAAATAACAGCTTTATTAAGATATAATTCAAAGGCCATCAAGTTCACCCCTCTAAAGTATACAGTTCACTAGCTTTTCTTATATCCTCTTTTCTTATAGGAGTGCCCTCCCCAAATCCATGGTTACATAATATGTGTTGGAGTCTTTATTGATATGGTTTAGTAACATCACATTCAGCACAGTAGCTGCAATTGGGGCTGCTACTTAAGTTTGCAGTAGTGAATCATTTAGTGACTCATGTCATTGATGTAGGGGCCATTCTGGTGAATTTAATGAGGATTTGTCTCAAGCCATCACCCTTGCATTCTTTACATCTTTGAAGGAAGCACTAATATCTACCATTCTTCCCAGGTTGCAATAGTATCTTTTTATTTACCATCTTGGCTTGGGTAAAGGCACAGTTGCAGATGTTTCCATCTGGCTTTCCCTTCTAAATTTCTTCCTCTACAGGTTAAGGAAGCAATGCCAACTCCAAGGGTTTCTGCCAAACTCCAAGTATATGAATTCCAATTATACCAGCAAATGACCATCAAGTGGATTCATGAAACCAGTGTACCCACTGTGAGCCAGACCTAGGATTCCAGGATTCCCTTTATTTCCTGGCCCCAGGCAGCCTCACTGTATGGCAATACTCCCCAAATTGATCTCCAGATTCAACTCTAATAGGAGGGCTAATATGGCATATTGGGTATCAGTGTAAATGCTGACCCTATGTCCAACAATCATTGAAGAGTTTGGGTATTCCCTTTTCTCAAGTGCACTGTCACTTGAGGAAATGAATGTAGTCCCTTGGGTGAAGGACTGGAGGAATTTCAACTGAATATAATTGTCATGAAATTGCAGGATTTCTTCTCCTGGGAACCTATGCCTCCAGTGCTCTGCCTCCAGTGTTTTGGGTCTGAGAACTGACTCAAGTCTGGAAACTTGACAAAGTAACATGAATTTTAATTTGAGAGGCTTCCCTCAGCCTTCTTATCATTCATCCTTGATATTTTTTCTTGTGTAAACGAAGAAATAGCCCCTTTGGCTGCTCATCTAACTTGCCTCTGGAAAACACCAAATTCCATTAATATCTCCATAACTCTTTGAAGGTTAGGGTCCCCCTCCAACTCAACCCAAATGCCACTTGGATTTTGCCACATAATGTGTATCTGTGGCCACCTTGCTTCATTCTGATAGTTGCAACTACCTTGCTTCTGAGGTTGGCGTGCTGCCACCTGGACTTTAATTGTTTGGGGCTCTAATCAGGCTACCAGGAGCCCAGTTCTATGTTAGCCTCTCCTATCATCAGCCTTGACCCATAGAAAACAGCCATCGCTGAGCTGGTCCCACTGTCACCTGTGTACTCCTTATTGGTTTGACACTTGGACTGTCCTTCAGGCCCTCCCATGGGACATACTCAACTGGTGGTTTCCAATCTTATATCGTATTATGCACTCTAGGGTGCCAACTTCTTTGAACCATTGGATCTATTCCTTCCCCATTCTCCATGGTAGTTCCAGCATTTCCACTTCACATAGTGTGGACCTTTGTTCTTTCTGGATCCTAACAGACCTTCTATCAACATATTGGTATCATTCCCTGGGTCCTCGCCAACGTAACAAATCACATGAAAAGGAGACTATTCTCATATTGATAAACGCTTGATTATTTAGCCTTATGCTCTGCCCCTCTTGACCCAATACTCCAAGATTCAGTCCGATACATTTCCTACCAGCTACTGCAAGGATACATTAGCCAGGCCTATAGTTCCTCTGGCGGATCGCCTCTCTCCTTCCACAGTAGGCTCAGCTTGGCTGCACTGAGACTCCATCTTACTTATTGGACTGGTTGCTAGGAGGGTAGTTGGGGACCCGGAGGCAGGCAAGCATTGGCTTGTAAAGTGCATGCCTCAAGAGGTCTCTCCATCATCTGCAAGCAAAGGGAGTGCTACTCTCTTCTGACAAGGCAGGGGGGACGAGGGGACTTCTGAACCCAGCAAGTCCAGTTACTTAAGTCCATTTACTCGACAGCCCAGCCCAAGTCTCAGCATCATGCTCTATCCCCGTGAGGACCTGTACTTGCGCAGGAGACTTCCTGAGACTGAGAGTGCAATCCTATCCGAAGCTCTATTCCTTTAACGATTACGTCCTGAGCCGAGTTTCCTATTCTCTTGGCACTCTGGCTACAGGAGATTAGGGTTCCCTGAAATGCTGCTAAGGAGGCCCTCTAGGTTTTATAGTTTGCCTTGAAATGGTGATTAATCATCTGAGCCTGTCATGATTTATCTTTCAAAATTCAATGGTGCTCAGCAACAGCCACCCAGCGCCACAGTCCTTATAATTACCACTTCCCTTTTCCCTCTTAATCATGAGGAATTCTATGCCAGGCCAAGTATCCCCTTCTGTGGACATCCTGTACCCATCTACCACCGGTGGAAGTTCTAACAACTGCACAGAAATTTCCCTGCTTCTACCAATTACTCTGCTACAACATCTCCACCTACTACCAATGACGGGGTTTGCATCGCCAGAGAGCCAATGACAGACCCATCTCCCAAACCCTATTCTGAAAATCAGCTTCCTAAAACCACTTTTTGTATCAACTAATTTTTAGATGAGACATTGCATGCAGGTTTATTGGGGAGAGTTCTTAAGGGATACATATGTGAAAAAGTGAAGAAAGCATGTCTGGGCAGAAGGAGCTGACGGGCAATGAGGTTGTGACTGAGGCCTTAAGCAGATTCAGTGGGGGTTTGGGAGCCTGAAGGGCTGTTCAGAGTAGTCCCAAATTGAGGCAGGGGGGGCTCAGCTTTGAAATCTCCAAGTAGGCGGTCCCTGGCAATAGGATATGTGAGAGGAGTTATGCATGAGAGGCGCCATAACTTTGAGCAAGGCCGTTCCTGCTGAGAGCCATAGCTGTGAATTGTGAGCAGTCTGCAGTTGATATTCCAAGAAGTGAGGGGATGTGTGTGTCAGCCCTGAAGAGGGGACCTCTGTGGCACACGACAACATCTGCTACAAGGATGATCTCTATTATGACCCCACCTGGACCACTGCCTGTCTTTCACAGTGCTTTACCAGACCAGGGTTTCCACACCTTTGCAGATGATGTTGCTTATTCTAGACATTCAGGGCTGCTTTGTAAGCAAAAGGAAAACATTTTTCTGCAAAGGATCCAACAAAGGGTTCATGAAGGACTGGCAAATGGGGGCCATGGGTGACAACCTGGTGCTCATGAGTGATGAGAAGACTAGCCTAGCCCTCCATGCTGTTGGCACTCTGACTGAGGCACCTTCCCTTCTTTTGGAGAAGAAACTGACAAAATTTGTCTGGAATACAAGCGAGAAGAAATTTTGTTTGGCAATACAACTTCTTGACTATGACATTGTCCTGATTAATAATCACCTTGAAACTCCAGGGCATCACTCTCTAATGAATGTTGCCCCTCTCCTGCGGTCTCCTGACCCTCAAATCTCCAGGGTCAAGTCAGAGCCCAAACAGTCTATCTTAGTCTCATCAGAGAGCAAGAGTGAGAGAGCAAGAGCGAGAGAATGACAATGACAATGACTGTCGCAAAGACCAGCTAGATGGTCAACAAACCTCCCCCCTCTTTCTCCTTGACACGTAGTCTGTATTTGCCAGTCTCTTACGTGAAGTGCCTGAACTCTGGACAAAGGAACTGGGCAGAGATGATGTACTCCCCTCCCAGGATCCCCTGTGGATGCTCCCATGGGCAATTCTCCTTTCCTCTCCTAGGAGAAGACAGGAAAGGGCTGTAAGACGTAAGTGAAGGTTAAACCCATGACATGTAAGGTATGCGGGTGCTTGGAAGAAAGCTGTGCAGGGGAGCTGCTCTTCCAAATCAGACTGTTACCCACATAATCATTTGTTATCCCAGTGGAGTCTGGGGGTTGTTTGTTATAGCAGTTGGCTTATACTGACTAATACAGAGATGGCAAATGCATGTGAGTCAGAGGGAACCGGGAATAGGAACTGTGTTTCTCCCCAGCTCTAGGCACTAATGACTTGGTAATGTTTTTAGATTCTCAGCACCCACCCAGTGACTTCAGCTGATCAAAACAATCATTTTGAAAATAAACACATGCTCATCTGAAAGTCACCTTGATGGAAATAGGAGGAAGGCAGGACTCGCCCGTGATCAGAAGGGTCTTAATGCACCTGAGATATACAGCCTCTGCGCTAGTCTTTGGACAGCCTGCATGGAGTTTTCATGGAGCAGACAATGACCTATCTTCCCTTCCCCCTCCCCTCCATCCCCCCGCCTCTCTCCATAGTACAAGCAATTCTGGAGGGCTGTATCCTGCATCTACTCGGGAACGCATTTTTTTTTCTTCCAAGGCACATACAAGCTGTTGATCTGTGCACAGGGCTTTGGTTGGGGGCATTCCACACGAGAGCACGGGCACATCCACGTAGAGCAAGGAATGAGGGCCCTGGGGAACCATTTCGGCACTTAACCATGCCAGCCTGGCACTCCACAGTGTTCGCGCTCCTCCAATTAAGCTGTTCAGTTCTCAATCATCCGGAGTTGCTGCCAACTGCTGGCTGCTGATAGAGCGGCTGCTGCCGGAATGTCAGCAATTCTGCTCCCCTGCCTCTCCTGGGCTGGCTTCACAGTACTCTGCCAGCCAGCCTCCCCCTGACAGTCAGGCATTGACACCCCTTCACCTAGGGGATATCTAGAGACACACCTGGGAAGGTGCAGTGGGGCTGTTAGGCAGCGACTTCTTTTAGTGCCTTCAGTGTAAGCCTGGTGCCCTCCCACTTCAGTGCTATAAACCCCACCTCATCCAAGTGGACTGTCAATTCTTGTTCCTGGGAGGGCAGACAGCTTGGGTAGTGGGGAGAATGCCGGCTAAGTATGCGTTCCCTGCCAGCCTGCGCTGGTACTTTATATACATGACCTCAAAGAATCTTTACAGCTCACAGGACGGTAAATACTGTATCCGATTTCACAAACAAAGAAGGCGGGAAAGCAGAGTCACTTAAGGAGGTGTCTGTCATCTTCTCTCCGTTCCCATTACCAAGACCCCGGATTACAAACTCCCCATCATCCCCTGAACCTTGCAAAAACCCTGCCTCTGTTTTCCAGCCTCTAGACTCTGTCCTCTAGACACGCATTGTTCAAGACTGTAGCCATTAGCCACGTGTGGATGGCGATCGTTTAGTTGAAATGTGGCCAGACGGACTTGAGATGTGCTGTAAGTGTGAATGACACACTGGATTTTGAAGACTGAGTACAATACGAAAGAATGTAAAATAACTCATGAATATTGTCTAATATTAATTATATGTTGAAATGATTATAATGAATATATTTGGATATGTTAAGTCAAATAAAATATATTATTCACATTAGATTTTCCTTTTCCTTTGCCCTTTTGAATGTGACGATTGGAAAAATTCGAAGTTATACATATGACTTGCATTTATGGTTTCTAATATCTATGAATTGGATAGCACAGTGTCTAGCGGTTGACCAGAGTGTTCTGTTTGAAGCACAAACTGACCCTGTCACCCTCCTGCTCCCATAGTCAGTAGGACAAATTCTACGATCCTCAATATGGCTGACATGACCCTCCATGTTCCGTTCATCTCTCAGTCTCCCGAGTCTCCCAACTTTCCATATTTAATGTCATGTCTCTGCCTCCTTCACATGTGGGTAGATCTTCACCCCCACCATAATCTTTCTAGCACCTCTGCTTCCTTTATGTTCTTCGCTCTGCCTGAAATACCTTTCTCTCTAAGAGTCCCCTGGAAAACTCCTTCCTGTTCACCTTTTCAGACTTGCTAACTGCTTCCAGAAGCCTTCTCTAACCCTTCCCCTCACCCCAGGGCCAGGACCAGGGGTGGGCAGGCAAGGCCCCTATGGTACAAAACTTAAGGAGGTGCTCCCACAAACCTGAGAGCAGTGCCTCCTTAAATCTGGTGGCCTGGGTGCCTCAGGCACCTCACCCTAGCCCCCACCCTGCCTTGCCTTGCTGGGTATTGTCCCTCTTCATGTAATGCATCCCCCCCATGTAAGTCTAGGACCGTATTTTACCAGCATCTTAAAATGATCTCTGCAGGTGACTGTTTCAAGGGCAGGAACTATGCTTTATTCATTAGTGAAAACCCAGTGCCTGCTTCCTACAAAACATTGATTGTGATGCTCATGAAATACAACTTTGTTCTGAGGGATCAATGCGTGATCAGGCACTGTGCTATGTGCTAGGGATGCAGCGGTGACACGGTCCAGGCCCTGAAAAAAGGAAAATCACAAAACCTTATTTTGTGCTCCCCGCTTTCCTAGTTCAGACAAAAAACCTCCCAGCTTTGCAACACTGACAGCCAAGCTGAAGTAGAGCCCCAGCCCCTGTCCCGGAGCTTCTCCTTCTCAGATCTGCAGCGGGGCTCCGCTCTCCCACCACCAAACTTTGAGAAACAGTTCTCCACTACACCCCTTCATCCATTTATTTATTTGTTCCTTTGACTGTTATTGAGTGCCTATTCTGTGTAAGTCTTGGCGCGAGGGGCTGTCAAGGAAACAAAGATAAATCAGGGAAGAATAATGTCTTATAGATGCCTATAGTTTATGAAATGTCTCCATATGTGCAATTTTGTTTGATCAGTGGATTAAAGATGATCTCCTGTTTAGAGATAAGGCTTATTTGCTCACAATCACACATAAGTGGGTAGGGAGGACTATTATCAAGGTCACACTGAGTAAGCAGTGGGGAGGGGCATCAAGGTCACATAGTAAGTAGGAGAATCGAGCCGAGCTATGTCTTCCCACTAGACACAGAATCTGCCTTGATTTTGAGATTCACAAGCATTTCCTACCTAGGAATTTGGGCCCAGCAGAAGGAAGGGGAGGAGGAGAAAGGATGGGGATCCTGGAAGCTGGTTTGTGTAGATGAGAAGAGGGCAGGGAGAGCCTGCTAGTCCCTGGAGGGGCTGCTAGCTAGCCTGAAGGCTGTCAGTGAATCCCAGCGCTACAGACCCAAGGTGGGGTCCTCTGCACCTGCGTGCCTGAGTGAGCGCCAGGAATCTCTGCACTTCCGCTTCCTCCTCCGCCCCCCACCCCCCCAGCCCTAAAGAACCTCTCCTATCCCAACAAAGGAGGGCTGTCTGCTGAAGGCCTGACTTCTCTGCAGCTCAGCCCCTCTTTACCCTGAGGCTCCTTTGTTCCCAGGATGACGGGCAGAACAGAGGCTACGCCTCACCTCGCTGCCGGTGTCCCTCCCCAGGCTTGCTCTTTAGCCCAGGGCCATGTCCCCCAACAGGCCTCGGCCAGGGTGGGAGTAGGGAGAGGAGCAACCCCTCCTCCCCAGGCCAGCCCTCAGTGTTCCTGGGGCTGGGCTCCCAAGGCCAGGTTGTCAGTTAAGTAGACCTGACAGCTGACAGCTTTCCGGGACAGCCGGAGCACGATTAGCTTTCCATCTCTCCCTCGCTTTTTTTCCCCTTCTCTTCCTTTTCCTTGTTGTTGTTGTTGCAAGACTGAAAGCCTGACTAGAATTTAAAGCAAGGCTTCGGGATGAAAATGTATGCCAGCACCGAGCGCCACTCAGCTTCCTTCTCAGGTTGGCAGCTGCCCACTGTCTGCGGTCTGAGAACAGAAACCTGTAGGTTGTTAGAGGAGGGGTCTGGGACAGGAAGGCAGGTGGGCAGGCCCACGGACACCTGAGGAGCCTTCTCTATCTGGGCGCTGATTGATCGCATTTTTATTCGGGCAGGAATTCTCCAGGGACGTGCCTGTCATCTGAACCTCCAGGTTCTGAAGCCCCTTGGCTCTCTTGAAATCGGGGACACCGGGAGACTTTCCTGCCTGCTGCTAATCCATCCTACTCGTGTTATCTGTCTGTTCCCCTATCCGTCCCAGCTTAGGGCAGATACGTGGCTAAATAGATGGATAGATAAGAAGGAGAGACTCTAAACAGCTTAGATAAACTATCCTATTTACATCTCCGGGTCCAATCTATCAATCCATCAGTCTGTCTATTGCGCTTGTGTTCTCTCTCAATCTGCCACTTCGGGCCGCATTAACCACTCATCTGTCTTCCTCCTGCCCTCCGCTCTCCCCTTCCACCCCCCATTTCCCAGCCTCAAAATAAATCCGAGGCTGAGACACAATGAGGCATGCCCTTCCACTCCAGTTACCCCGAAAGGGTAGCCTTGGCAGCTGACACTGGGGCTTCTGATGACTCTCCACCTCAGGAAATATGCAAATATCCTTTTGAACACTTCAAGAGGACAAACACCAAGGATCAGGTCTGCTGCTGGGCTGGTCTTGAATTCACGGTTTTGCAAATAGAGCAAACAGTTCTCTAATCTAGGTTTCCTTGGGGGAAAAGGAGGTGGTGGGGGACGGCAGTGGGCTGGAGTTGGGGGAGAAGAGGGAGGTATTGCATATTTGTACAGTTTGTATCATTTGTATCACTTTTCAAAGGATTTGGACCAACTGGAGTGAGAGGGTGGGAGAAGAGAGGGGAAAAGGTGGGAATTTTACACATTTCATAATTAGGTTGCCATTCAAACAGTAGTTTCTTTCGACCCTCTGAACTTCAGGTTTTACTGCTAACAATAGAAGGGGCTATTTTGAATGATTCAGTCCCAGTAAATGGAGTAAAAATTCGTGATATTAATTGTATCTAAAAAATACCCACAATTTTAAAAAAAGGTAGGAAAACAAAAGACTACCAGCCTCACCAAATCAAGTCTCTTCTACATGCTACACACACACACACACACACACACACACACACACACACACACNACACACACACACACACACACACACACACACACACGCACGCACACGCACACGCACACGAGTATCTCACAAAGCATTTAATTTTGTTTGGCCTAAAAATAGAGCTGATCTCTCTCAAGCTTCGCACTCTCCTTGGGGGAGCACCACACCCCTATTCCCATCATCCATCTCCGTATCTGAGCCCCCAGCTGTTGCCCTGAGACTTTCTCTGGTGCCGACACATCCCTTCTGTTGACTTTTGGATAAAAGCGAGCCAAGGAAGGCAGTACCGCTATCTAGAAAACCCTTAAAAAGAAGAACACAATAAGATAGGGTAGAACGGTGTTTAAAATGAAAAATACAGGTTTTGTGACCAGTCTGATCTGGGACACACAGGTGACAGATGCGGACCCATCTCCGCACCCTCCCCCACCCACACGCACGCCGCTGGAGGTCAAGGTCATTTGCCACAAGAGGGCAGCACCATCTGGACCCTGTGACTTGTGAGTTGTCTACCTAAACAAAGAGGGGTTGGGGTAAGGTGGTGGGGGGCCGCTGCTGCACCCCAACTCCAGCTCTCAGGACTCCCTGGAGACCTGCCTACCCACTTACAGTGGAGGATGCTGGTGACAAATGAAAGGCCGGAGCAGCCCTGGAACAGAGATGCCGTAGAGACAGAAGACACGGGGTTCAGGGGAGGTACTTTCACCCTGGAGGGTCAGAGAGGCTCTGAAAACAACTCAAGGCCCCACCACAGTTTAGGAAAATAAAGTACGGCTAACAACCTCTTACTCATCCACCATTTAATAGCTATTCACTGCCTCAGTTTGGGGGCACGCGATATTTTAAGCATCCACTAGTGAATATCAGATGTCAATAAGTAATTATGAGCCCTGCAAAAGCAGAAAAGGCCCATTTCTCAAGCCAGCCAAATGACTATTCGAAAGGCAGTATTTTTTAAGTGGGAGAACACTGCTCTCACATTATTTTAGAATAAAAAATTCCGAGCAAACATTATTTTACAAAGTAGAAGGGGGGAGACAGGAGAGCTAAACAGTATATTCCCAAATTCTGACGCTGGGAAAATCACTTACTGTTCCCGACATTTATTTAGTTTATTTGTAAATAAAATGGGGAAATGGGAATGGTTCTGCCTTCCATTTCTGAGGATGGGTCCCTTGAGGCCCCTCTCTCAGCTGTATGATCCGTGATTCTGAGGCATTCAAGCATTCATTATTTAAGGGAAGGAAAGCTTCCTTCTTACCTTAGAGTTAATCCTGGAAAAGAGAAAAGCAAACAGTGAGGCAGAGGGCGAGTCTTTCATATCTCTACTTACTCAAGGCAGAAAAGGAGAAATAAAAAGCTTTCCATCATGGGGTTCATGATGACAACGGATAGCCTGAGAAGGAACGCAGTGTGATCAATTCGCACCGTGCCACACACATAATAGGTGCACAATAAACGTTGGTATGAAAGATAAAGGAGTGAATGAACCAAGATGCTCTGAGTCCTGGCTGACTCACGTGACCACTTGGTACAAAGAGCATCTCTAGTGAAGGAAGTCGCAAAACTTCCATGGAGATCTTCAAAAAGAAATAGACTTGGTGCTATGCTTGAGGTTCTGGATGAAGACAGTGGGGAAGGTGAGATTAGTGTGGGAACCAGCTGTGTCACATCTCCTGGGCAATTTAATTCTCATGTAGCCAGCCTTCACTAGTCCTCAGATCAGCATATGGGAGCTACTGTTCTAGACGGTATCTTTAGGGCCCTTCCAGCCCAAGGATTCCATGATTCTGTGGACTTGACACTGGGGAGAAGTGATGTAGACAAGAAGAGTCACTCATCCCACGTTTATTAAGCACCTACTGGATGCCAAGTCCTGGAAATATAACAGTGGGTAACGAAGCATATTCATGTTGCCATGGTCTCACTGACCACAAACAACGACTTCCAGAGAAGATCGACAGGCGTCCATCCCCACCATCCTCCTCCTCCTCCTACAGGACAAGGATTGTTTTTGTTTTGCTTTTAATTTGAGGTTTCAAAGGATAAAAATTATTTCTTAGATCATGTAAAGTTTTACATTTAATAAAGTGCTTTTATACACAGTGTTCACACGATTTGTCAAGGTAGATGAGGTTATAATCCCCATTTTGTAGATGATAAAACCAAGGCTTAGAAAAGTTTAATTACTTACCCAGCATCATTTAGCTGGTATGTAGGAGGACCAGGAATCCAATCCAGATGTTGACACTCTTAATACAACGCTATTTGAGGCACTCCCTAGAGACGCTTTCCCCTGTAGAATTTGGCTGAGATGTCTCTATGAAATTGCTGGTACTTTTTCTATTTTATCTGTGCAATAACATTAACTCCTAAGGCAAGGAAAGTGTCGTCTTCCTTTGGAAAATAAAACCCAGATCTACAGGGAGAAGGCAAGTTGGGCTGATGAGCTTTGATTTCCCCACAAGGTTCACCTTCTCTTGATGACATTTTTCAAAGTGTGTTCCTCAGAATACCGATCCTACAAAAGTATCCTGAGATGAGGTTGCTTTGTGATAGACGTTTGAGAAACACTTCACCACTCTTACCTCATACTAGACACGTACATTGCTCGAAGGTATTAAAGGCTTTAGTGGGTTAAATGGTGACCCCACAAAAAGGTATATTCACTTCCTAATCCCTGAACCCATATATGGCAAAGTGATTAAATTAAGAGTCTTGAGAGTTTATCCTGGATTAGCCAGGCAGACTCTAAATGCAATCACTGTATCCTTATGAGAGGGAAGCAGAGGGAGATTTCTCTCTCTCTCTCTCTCTCTCTCTCTCTCTCTCTCTCTCTCTCTCCTCTCTCTCTCTCTTTCTCTCTCTCTCACACACACACACACACACACACACTGATGGGAAGATGGAGCAAACAGAGATTCGACAATGCTGGCCTTGAAGGTTGGGGAGATATGGACCAGTCATAATAGGTGAACCACCACCAGAAGCTGGAATAGGCAAGACACGGACCCTGCCCTAGAGTTCACAGAGAAAACACAGTGCTGCCCACACCTAGGCTTGGGCCCAGTGATACTGACTCCAGACTTCCAGGCTCCAGAGCTGGGAGAGAAGGCGAGCCACCGAGTTGGTGGCAATTTGTTACAGCAGCCACAGGAAACTAGTAAAAAGGCCTTGAGGAGTCAACGTGTTGAAGTTGTATATAACCCAACAATCCCCAACCATGGTTGGCCATAGGCACGCTTTCCCCCCATAAGGCTTATTAATAGCCAAACGGAACTCACATCGTATGCAACCCACTTTGGAAAACGCTGCCGGAGGGAAATCTTTTGTTAATTACTAGGGCCGCCGCGGCTCCTCTGGGGACAAGGCTGCGCCTGCTTAATGTTCTGACCAAACATAAGCCAGGATCCTGTCCTGCCAACTGTAGCACAGCTGAGACCTGGGGGAATATTTAAATAAGACTTTCCTGAAGGCTGGGGATAACAAAAGAAGAAAGCCAAGAGAGGTATAAATATAGAACAGATGATCCTGCTGCCAAAGGACTTTCTGGGGTGCATCCTTTGGGGTACGCTGGAAGGATGCTGCCTTGCCTAGCTTCTAGCCACTGCCATAGGGCCACCAACACCTGCAAACCCCAGTACCCTAGAGCACACTGAACTACCTGTAGGCTTCTCTCTAGAGAGCAAGGGCCACCTGTGCAAGGACTCTTGTGTGGTATGGCTCTTCTGAAATGACCAAGACTTGGACGATGGCCTGGGGGTGTTGGTGAGATAACCACGTCCGACTACAGCAGGGTACCTCTGGCGTTAATGTGCAAGAGATAACCCTGGTAGAGGATGAGGAGACCCACTCCTTCCTTTCACTGGGTTTTAGGTGGCACGCTCATCTTCACATCGCAGCTGTGTACAATCAAGGATCTAGTCAAAAAAGGAGGCCCAAGGTCAATGCAGGTACCCTGCCCAGGAAGGGATGCATTGGGCTTGTTTCGCAGGAGCACGCAGAGAGGAACGGGAAAGATACGTTTTATGGCAGCCCCCACTTCCAGCCTTCCTCCGCTAATATCCACTTGTTGTGAGAACATTATCATTATTTCACACACCTCCTTCCAGTGAATAGTTGGCTATAAAGAAGCATTTGTTTTGTTTTATTGCCATTTGCCTAATGTAGGTCATTAAGACTTTACCACTCAAGCAAGGAGGCTTAATTTTATTTTTAAATAAGAAGGTTCAAAGACTTCGAGACATTTGTAAACTCCAGCTGGAGGTATTCGGCCTTTCTGTGGAGAGCAAAGTATTTGGTGTCCTGGCCACTGAGCAGAGGGGTCACCAGTGACATTGCAAGAGCCCCTGTGTGTGTGAGTTAGCCTGGCTGTGAATGCTTAGAAAAAAACAGAGAGAGAGCAAGAAAGAGGGATAATTGAAAGATGGACAGGATGTTTAGAGAAGAAGAACCCCACGAAGGACATGTGACAGACACATAAGAAAGTGGCTGCTGGCTCAAGAGGCCGGGTTTCAGAGCAATTACTTAAAGCTACACTGCCCACGCTCCTCCCTGAGTTGATTCCTCTTGACAGGAAAGGAAAGGGGCCAGGGAGGGAAGCAGACTTATTGTCTCTACCACCCTGGTGAATATTATATGAATGCTCCTTTATGATGGGAAGAATGGTGATGTGAACTCGACTGACATTCATAATGTGCCAAAGCAGCCTCGTGTAATAGCCTCTAAAAGCATTCACAAAAGCCTTAGCAGGGGCACCGGGAAGGGAGTGTGTCTCTTCTTGGGATGTGAATGGAGTTGTCCTTTTTTCAAAGAGTGACCTTAGGCTTCTACCAGGCTGCCCCACACCCCGCCCAAGCTGCAGAATTGCTTTATTAATAAGCTTCACAGGTGAGCCAGAGAAGAACAGCTTTAAGGAAGTTTCTATAATATTCATTCAAGGATGGGAGAGGAAGCCACTTCCTCCCGCCAGGGCAAAGGATGGCAAACACTCCCCAGGCAGACTCAAGAAGGGAGAAGGACAAAGCATTCTGGGGGTGGGTGGCGTGGTCAGAGAAGAAAAAATGCCCCTTGGAAGGCTGAGCAGCAGGCAACACTCTCCCCTCCGGCTGAGCTCTGGGCATCTCTGAGGATGCCCCTCTGCACAGTGACAGCTGGAAACACGTGAACTGGTGCAGATTAAAGAACCCACCCCCGCCTCTGGAAGCAGGAAAACAATTTCCATGTTTTTCTCTTCCCACCATTGTCTCTGCCTCTCCAAAGCCCTGGACAGAGCCAGCCTTGTAAATACCAATGCATCCATGAAGCATGTGAGGATGCAAGCCCAACCGTGCCAGTGTCCATTGGTCTGCAGTGGGACAGTGATAGAGGGGAAGCAATTGAAATCTAATGGGCCCCCTTGGGGATCACCTGACTCTACACATTGTTCCCTGCCATCATCGCTGACCCAAAATGGGACCATCTGACGGGGAATGTGCTGTGTAAATCCACAGACAAAGTCAGTGCCATATGGAACAGGCATTCCAATTGCCCATTGCGATACATAAAAACAATTCAAAATTCTAACTCTATTTCCCTGGCAATCGAGTTTAACTATCACTGGGTTCGCTGTAATCAGATTCTGCTGCTGTATTTATTAAATAGAACTTGCTAAACACATGGCTCAAGGGATGGGTAAGAGGACGTGGTGTCAGGCTCAGCAGAAGCATCTTTCTTCAGGTCTGCCCAGGGTATTCAAGACCAGCATGTCAATCAGCCTGCGGATGCCCGGAGCCTATGAAGAATGGGTCTTCTCAGCCATGGGAACGGGTCCTCTTAATGGTACAGGCAGTTGGTTAGAAGCGATGACTACAGAAACAGAGATCAAGATCGTGGGTTCAGTCCTGGTGCCAGATGGCTCTGCCTCCTCTCTATCCAGCCAACATTTTAGTAAACCCCCATTACGGAACATGCCTCGTGCTACGGCTTGATGATACCAGGCTGAGTAAATCATGGCCAATATACCTGTCTAGAAGCCATTCCATCTAATGGGGGAGAAAGACAGGGAAATATAAATTTAACGGGAGCGTGGTTTGTGCCGTGAAATTCACGGACACCGCTTGGTATGTCTGGGAGTCATGAGGGGGGAACAACTGAAATGCAATGTTTCCCATTATTTGCGCAGAGCTTTATTCTTTATAATTTCTAGGCCTGACACAAAATTTAGAAGCAGAGGTATGTTTCCTGCACAAGGAAAGTAACTGAAAATCAGAGGATTCAATCGTTCAAGGTGACAGAGCCAGTGAATGGCTGTCATGGAGAACACTCCGACCACCTGGGCCCTGCCAGCCAGTCCACAGACGTGCGCTGCTGACCACAGACCGAGAGACGGTGGACAGATCAGGAAAAATCCCCTCTCAAGACTCAAAGCTCAAATCCCTTACTAATGACTGTTGGCAGCATCCTCATAAACTAAGGGAATCTATTTATTAATTATCTGGATTGTTACCCTCATTATTTATGGTTCACCATACAGAACCCAGAATCATGAGAAATACATGGAGAAATATAACCAGAAAGAATGGCCGATAAATACATCTATGTATCTCTGCATCCTCCTAAAACCCCACAAATAGGATAATGAAAGCATTTTTTAAAGGCTGCATACAGTCACAAGGGTCAAGAAAAAATAAATGGGGAAAACGGCCATAAAATGTTAGCGCTAGATGAACAAGTGGCAATAAACTTAGCATGTCAGAGAAGGCCAAAACCCAAGCCTGCAGTGAGAAAAGTCCAGAATTATGAAATCTCAGGCTGCTGGGAAGATGTAAAAATCCTAAAGGCTTTCCACAGAGAAAAAAAAATAGATTAAAACAATTTTTAATTGAGATAAAATCCATCTGAGACTTTCTCGGTGTTCCCAGAGGAAACGAGAAGGAAGTGATGACTTCAAGGTCTGGAGGAAAAACCATTTCTACGCTCCATCTGTTAAAGAGAACAGAATAAAGATTTTTTTTTTAGGGGGGGGATATAAAGTTATCTAAACTGTATCTCCAATTCATGTACCCTTTGTGGAAAGCTACTAGAAGATGTGAACTTTAATCACGGAGGGCAAGTGGGATCTAGGAAATTAGGACCCCAGCACGGAGGAGAGGGAAACTCCTGAGGGTACTACAAGCTAAAGGAGAGGCCATGAGGGCAGCTGGACGCAGACCCAGACAGCAACCATCAAACGGCAAGACGGCATGACATCCGCAGGAGGAATGCTTCCAAGGAAAGGAGTGACACCAATAGAGAGCCCATGTCTTCTGAAGCCATTGAGAGGAGATCTGGTTCGGAGATCAACGAAAGATTGTTGCAGGTATGACGAAGTGAAAAGAAAATTTAGGCAAGTTATTTACTTCGGGGGAAAACTGTACCCAAAAAAACCCCAAAACAAAACAAAAAACACAAAGTGCTCCGTATGACTCGGCAGTGTAAGCATCTTATTTATACCCTCACAGTAATGTAAACAACGCATCTTGATCCAGTGGAAAATCGTAATATAATGATAGTGGGAGAATGAGGGAAAGAGACAGTGTGTGTGTGTGCAGGGGGTGGGGGTGGTGTATGTGTGCACATGTGTATGTATGCATCAGAGAGCCAAATCTTACTTTTTTATAGTAGAAAAATCAACAGATTATGCCTAAAATGACAAAGCTAGCAGTGTAAGCATGCTATTTAAAATGATGAAGGTAACTACCACAGGAAGGATTAAATAATTGAAAGTGATTCCCTCTAGGGAGTAAGAATCTGGGACTGGGCAGGGAACTGGGAGCTTTATTGTAAACCTTCAAGAACCACTTGAACGTTCTGAACTATGTGCTTTTTGTCAAAACAAATGTGTTTTTAAAGATGAAACTATAATTGTCTTGCTGAAGGCAGTATCCAGTGGACACAGAGGGTCATTTTTGACTGGGCTGCACAGCTCCTTTAGGCAGGGAGCTGCTCCCATCCAGCTCCCGAGAAGGGTCCTCAGCCTGCCTGTGCTGCGGCTCAGCTCTCAGTGGGCTGGAGCTGGCTGATCTCATTCCTGCCAGCCACAAATGCCAAGAAATCCACTGCTAATGGGTCCAAGGGGACATAACAGGAAACACTGGGCTAAGCAGGATTTCAGTGTGTGAATCAGACCGAGCCCAGTCTGCTTTCCCAAAGGACTCTGTTTTCACTCTGTGACTCCCTGCCGCCGTCCCTTTCCGGCAGGCTGTTCCCAGCAACTGCAATGTTTAGGGAAGAAGGGTAGAGGTTACGGATGAAATAGGAAAGAGCTACCTTTTCTCATTTTCCTCAGCCCGACAATGTTGAATAGCTCTGTTCTTAACCTTATTCATCAGTGAGGGAAGCAGCAAAAATTGAATTTCTATTATGAAACCAGACAGTATGGACAGATAGAAAAACAGCCCATGAGATTTACATACTAATGGAAGGGGTGGGGGATGCACGTGGACCAGGCCCATACCTGCATGCATATAACCACACTAGCATGAGTTAAAAGACCTAGAGATCAGCTAAGACATGAGCCTAGCCTCAATCCTGACAGACAGCATTTCCACTCGTAAGTCCAAGTTAGTGACAACTGTGATCAAAACCAAACAGAACTCTACCTTACCCATCTCTGCTGGGTGCCGTTGGTTGGCACCATCCAAAGGGAAAAAAACATTGGTGAGGATGATGGGGGGGTTTCTCCCATCAAAAGCCACAGTCCTTTCTATTCCACTTTGGTATCTTATTTCTTCCTTTCTCCGTTCTTTAGTCTAAAAACACAGTTAGGCACCAGAGGACCACCTTATTTGGCTTCAAGTTTCCAAATGAAGGGTCTACCATTTAAGTAAGCCTCCTGGTCACTGATCCCGATGGGAAAAGGAATGACTTCTCTGATTGGTGGGTTTCGGAGAAAAACTTGAGTTAGTTGGTCCAGACCCTTCTTTTCTCTCTCTTTTTGGGGTGGCAGCCTGCGCACTGGGAAGACTTATTCTCTGTGTCTCCAAGGAGAGTAAATTGCAGACAGAGGTCCAACTGGAGAGGCTGGCATCTTTCAACCAGGCCTGTGTGCAAGTTTAGTTCTGAGGTGCATTAGCAAGCCACTTGCTCATAGGCCACACCCTCTAATCAAGGTTTTTTTTTTTCAGCAATAAAGCTGCCATTTTGATCTCCACCTGCCTAATGTCCCTTCCGACCTCAACAGTATCATGTCTCCCACTAGGTTGCCTGCTGTTAGGTTCCAGAACATACCAAGCTGTTTCACTCTCTGGGCCTCTGGGACTGCTGTCTCCTTTGCCTTCACTGGTCGGAACTCACTCCCCGAGGCTCTTTTTATGACCTGTTCTTTAGTTCTCTGTTCTCTCAGGGAGGTCTTCCCGACCCACTCAGTCAGCCCATCTCTGCTCGTTTATCTCAATCCTAGCTCCCTGTTTTCATCCTTACAGCACTAATCACAGTATATATTCTTATACATCCATTGATTAGTTGTATTACTGCTTCACTACATGATGAAAACTCCAAGGGGCAAAGGCGTTATCTTGTTCTGTATTGCATCTCCAGCACCTACCATCATAGCAGGTCCTTAAAAAATATTTGTTGAATTAATGAATGAAGTGAATGCTTTCTACATGTTCAGGTGTGAAAGCATGGCCTAGCTCTGTTGCTAATATTGGTAAATAGTTCAACAAATAATACTCCTTTGGGGATTCCATTTTCTTTTTTCATTAGCTCACTAGTCAGCTCCTAGTCAACAGTGTACTAATACCACCAGGGCTTCCCAGCCTAGCATGCGTACCTGGTTCTCACCTGGGCCACGTGGACTCACCTACCTCCTTTCTCAACTTGCGATATGTGTCCTCATGTAAGCTGTACTCAACTTCTACATAATCCAGCCAGAATCTTAGTTATCTGTCATATTGTTCCATTCCAACCTATCTTTTGTCCCCCTCCTGTCCCCATTTTCGTCCTTTCGTGTCCACTCTACATTGAATTTTGCTTTTGCAACACCGTCTCTCTGCCCAAAGGGTCTCAGCACCGCTGCCTCTCAGCTCCTCCTCCAATCTGGAGAATGTTTCTTCCTTGGGACTTCTTCATGGCTTCACAGCACTTTGCATTTAAAAAGTCATATCTGTGCAACTTTAAATTTTAAAAAGTCATGAGGACATTACTTTTATATTTGAACAGAAACAATCCTCATCCACAGCCTAGGTGGCTTTCCTGGAACATTTAACCACAGTGCTGGGAAGATGCTGGGCTATCTCTTGAAAGGCTAGAGAGTAAACCTCTGTAGTTGAACGGTATTCATGAGGTCAAAGGGCTCCATCAAGAGCCAGAGGTATCTATGACCGTCTGTCTTAGATGGTCCTGCTGGGACAAGGACAAGAGACAAAGCAAATCATGGGAGGTTTCTGTTCTCGTGAGATTTTGAGTTTGGTCCAACTACACTTGACCTGTAGGCTCTTAGGAAGTTCAAAGTCATTCTGAGACTTTTCTAGAACTAGTATGAGATGTAAAGTTTGTAGAGGTTCATGACTCATTGTCTTAAAAGTGTCTGCTATGAATCCCTCTCTCTCTTTCTCTCTCTCTCTCTCTCTCTCACACACACACACACACACACACACACACACACACACATTCATATGCATATATATGAATATATATGAAAACTATCTAAGGCAGAGCTGTAAATGGCCTTTGAAAATAGAAAATTATATATTCAATTGCAAGCGGTGTTCCTAATTAGAATATACTTAACTTGGGATGTTTTCTTTTCTTCATAAGGGGGTTGGTCTGGGGACAGACTGACTTCATAGTAGACTTTTCTGATTTCAGGAAAATTCTTATTCTTCCTACTGTGAGCTTCCCTTCTTATTCTTCCTACTCTGGGCCTGGGCAGCCCAGAGGCTTAAATGGGTGCCAGTATGGACTATTCTGATTTAATGCATAAATGGCCCCATAAGGTATATCTAGTGATGCTCTGGTAGCTCTGGTAGCCTAAGAATGTCCTAAATTATCAGTTGTGTTCATGCACTACACATAAAAAATATAGAGATAAATATATTCAATTATCTTTTCCTATTTTACCTTTTTATTTCTTCACTCTAATATATTGTGAACTAAGATTTTTCTATTATGTTCAAATTATATCCAATATTACAGACAAGCCAAAGCAATATTTATATTTGCTTATGTGTTATTATATATGAATATATGCATATACATATCTATGTACATATCTACATATGTATACGTGTATGTATATAAAAATTGAGATAATCCTATAATAAATTCCTAAGTTCAATAAAATGTCCTTATCATGACTGTCTGACCTGACAAAAATACTTTAAAGTCTCCCATTTATTAAGACTCATTAAGTCTCCTGGTTATAAATGTTGCTGGAAAGACGTTCTGTGGCGAGAGATAAAAGTTTATGGCAAACAAATCTTGGAAGAAGAAGGTATGTCTGATGAGATACTTAAACTAAAGCTGTTGCTAGAGGCAACCTGAGTCACTGATTATGAATAAAGTATTGATCTGAAAGACAAAAACTTGAAGGACTTCTCAAGGATATAAAATATATACACACACACACATATATATACACACGTATACACACACACACACACACACACACACACACGCTCTATTTTTTTTTTTTTTTTAGCTGAGCCATCCTTCCACCTGTTGGCAGCTCAGTGGCAGCTCAGCTCGGGCGGGACTCGAGCCGCTGTTGCTCAGAGCTTGCACTCTTGAGACACACACTCTAATATCTTGGTTTGTGAGCATAATTTGTTCCGAAAGCAAGCTACTCATATTGCAAGACATCGCTCGTTTACCACATTAAAATGTATTAGAAATGTTTGCTCATCGTGCGGAACACTCGCAAACCAAGTTAGTTGCAATCCAAGGTTTTACTGTGTGTGTGTGTGTATGAAAGAAAACTGTTGTATAGCAGGGGAATGGTCTTTCAGCTCTGTTATGTGGCTTTTATTACTCTTTCTGTGTCAGCCTAACCTTAGAGAGAAGACATAGGGGTGTCAGAAAGAAGAGAGCTGAGACTCAGAAATTTAAAAGACACATGAAATTGTCCCTCTAATTCAAAAGAAGTTGATTTGCTGGTAATGAACAGCTGGAGACAATCAGGACTCAAGCTTTTCAACTACTCTGTGCAATTTCCAAGGACTGAGAGTCTAAGAACCCCCAGGGCCTAAGCCAGAACTGGCGTAAGCCACACGCTCCAGGCCTTCTGCACACAGTCCCAGACTCTAACTGACATCCTATGAGAAGGACGACCTCAGAAGAAACATCCCCAAAGAGATCGAGTGTCTCAGACCTTGGCTCAATAAATCCCCTTGAACTTGGTCCATTTATACCATCTCTTCTTCACTAGGAGACAGGGGTGAAAGAGGGCAGAAGAGGGCAGGGAGGGCGCTGGGTTGCTCCTGATCCAAGCACCTGCCTGCAAACTCCATATAGAGTGAACAGATCAATAATAGTTGGGATGAAGGAAAAGAAGTCCCTGGATGTCTGGCAGCTGAGGAAAGTCCCCAGAGGGGCTACTGTGGCAAAAAGGCTCCAAAGCGATGCGCCAGTTCAGAGCGGCACCATGATGAGATTCGGAGTTCATAACAAAGGAAGGAGGTAATTTTAATCAAGGGATGAGGCTAAGAGGAAAATAGGATTCATTTTTGAGAAACATTCTATAAGAGCTTGTTCTTTTTAATTAGGTGCATCATCAATAAATTAGAAGTTGATAGTATAAAGTTTTTATATAAAAGTGGCAATAAATGTATGTTGATTTTTACGTAAGGCACAACTTCTAGGGCAAGTAGTTTTGCCTTCCAACATTCCTGGCTCATGGCAGGTCTACTAAATAAATGCTGAATTAATGAATGACTGAGTGAATCAGCTATAACCCATATTTTTAACCTCATGGTCTTATGCATCTCATGACTGTATCCCTCACTGTAAACAAAGTGCCAAATGAAAAGAAATTTAACAATTCTGAGGTATGAGGAAATACTACCAGGAAGGGGTTTATGGGTTCGTTTTCTTTTTGTCTGTGCTCTTGTTTTAACACAGAGTGCGCTAACAGTCGATGGTATAGATGTTTGTTGTTATTCTAGGTCAGGAGAGCCAAAGGAAACCCCAGTCTCAGAAGTCTGCTCTTCTTTACTTGGAATTTATCTTGGCTTTTAGAGCATTTTCTCAGATTTAGGACTTTGAAAGAGTGGAACTCTTTTTACATTTGTAATATCCCTCAACTCGTAAATCACAGGAGAACTGAAGAACTTCATACTCTAAACTTTTCTAAAGAGTTTAAGGGAATATTCATTCTCCAGCATCGGGAGATGAGTGTGTCGGTCCAGTGGGCTTCGGGCCACCTCGTCACTGACAATGAAGGACCTCGCTTCTAGCCAAGAAGAGAACAAAGGGGGCTGACACAGGCCTTCCATTTTTTACTTTAATGAGTGCTATTTTCATTTGCTTTAGAGAGCAGTGCCCAAGAAGACTAGTGACAAGATGAAGGTTCACTGGTTTCCTTTTTCTCTGACAGGTTCAAAAGTGCTGTGCAGGTGGCAAATTAGACTTGGCTTTCCATTAATTGAGAGCAAGAAACTTTCTCTCCTGCTGTTCAGATTGTCACTGGATTCTTTAGCACACATTGAGGTTTTCTGGAATTATCATTATTATATTTATCGTTGCTACTGCTACTGCTGTAGCCAATATCTCTTAGAAAATGATAAAGGGCTGATATTAATTAGAAGCCCTTCTGAAGTCAATGTCTTAAAGTAACTGGGAACTTGAAATCACTCTTGGTGGGGTGAGGAGCAAACCAACCGATATAAATTCACAGCTTCAGGTTTGGGTCAAGCACTTATTCTGTGATTGTCTTTAAAGACTCTGAGAAAATAATAAAGCCTAATATTGAGATGATAATGATAATGATGTGCTATCATTTATCCAACTCCTACAGTGTGCAGGCAGCAGTGTTTTACCTTTATTTGGTCATTTAACCTACAGGGCAAACCTAGCAGGTCATCATGCTTTGAGCCCTGGAGAAGTAAGGGACTGGCCCAGTTTCATGCAGCTCGTAAGTGGTAAAGCCATTATTCAACTCCAGTGTATTACTGGAAAGACCACAACAAAGCAAACCACAAAGATAAGGGGGTGTAGATCCTTCCTTCCTAGGACAATCAGCAAACAGAGCAAAGACTCTATCATGGCGAAACCAGACAGGATTTAAACCCGAGGAGGACAATTAACAGAAGAATAGGAGAAGAGAATGTGTCCTTCTAAAGTCTGGTGGTCTTTTCCATGGATAAAAATGTTCTTGATAGACCAGCCCTAGATATGTGGTGGGATAAAAACGTGAGAGTGAGAAAGAAGGATGCATGTAAGCAATTGTGATGGCTTTGTGCTGTGTCAACTTGGCTGAGCCAAACTACATTCCCCAGAATTCCATTTCTAGTATGCTTCTGACTAGGGAGGGCTACTAGGGACTTTCTTTCAGCAGAACTAGAGCGTCAAAGGGGGACAGCTGCCATTTTGTACCATACACACACTTTCTCCCAGTTATTTAATCAAACATTAGTTTAGATGCTACAGTGAATTCAGATGCAATTAAAGTCCCAAATCAGTTGATGTTGAGTTAATCAAAAGAGAGATTATCCTGGAAGGGCCTGACTTAATTAGGTGGAAGCCTTTTAAAAACGGACTAAGCCTTCCTTGAATAGCAAAGAGGACAAGCAATAGAGGAGAAAGTAAACTGCAAAATACTCCTACATCCTGAGATCTCTACACACACCACAGTGTCACACGTCTGCTGACTCACCTCGTTGGCATAAAATGGTGGCTGGAGCTGCATTTTTTTTTCCCCTTTCCTTCCAGACTGCCTGCCCTGGGAGCTTCTGGGTTATGAAGCCAGTTCCCACAACTGCACACGTCTATTCCTTGTAATATATATATTACATATACGTACATACACATATATACTTCCAACTGGGTCTGCTCCTCTGGTTACACTCTGATATGCAGAGCTACAGTAGAACGACAGCATATCTTTCCACCAGCCCTTTCCACTAGCTAAATGGGCTTATGCCAAGGAACTGTCTTTCCAGGAGAGGAGGGGATACTGACAGGTACAGCATTCTAGGTAAAAGAAGAGCCAGGAAAAATAAAAAGCCATGTCCTACAGTGAGGAAGAGGATGCTCTTTTAATGGAACAGCACGCTGTATTAGTCTGCTTGGGTGGCCGTAACAAAAGACCACAGACTGGGGGCCTTAAACAACAGACACAAGTTTTCTCAAAGGCTGGAGGCTGGAAGACCTAGCTACCAGCAGGGTTGGTTTATGGTGAGACCTCTCTTCTTGGCTGGCAGACAGGTGCCTTCTCACTGTGTCCTCACATGGCCTTTCCTCAGTGCAGGTGCAGGGAGAGAGAGAGGGATCTCTGGTATCCCTCCCCCTTTTTTTTTTCTTAAAGAGAGATTTTTATTGGGGAATTGGGGGATGGGAACAGACAAGTTGCTGTCCTTTTGTTCTTTAGTCTAGTTGTGGAGGACGTTGCTTCACTGGCCCAAGCTGGCACCATCATTGCGCTCTTCCCGGGTGAGGCAGATCTGTCGCTGGCTTCTGGACGGCCGCTCAAGGCGGCTGCTGGCAGCTCACGCTGGCTGCTGGCTACACATGGTAGCCCATGGCAACCCACTGCAGCAGGGGCTGCAGCCTACACCATGGCCGGCAACTCACAGCTGCCCAGCTCCAGGTTGAGCTGTTGTTCAGCATCTTAGCTGTGGAGGGCAGTGTCACTGGCCTTCATATGTGGGATCCGAACCGGGGCCCTCTGGCGTCCCAAGCCAGCTCTTAACCATCGTGCCACTCGGCCGGACTCTCTCCCTTTTCTTATAAGGATTCGAATCCTATTGGATTAGGCCCCATTCATGTCACTTCATTTAACCTTAATTACCTCCCTCAAGTCTCTATCTCCAAATGCAGTCACACTGGGGACTAGGGCTACCACCTGTGCTTTTGGAAAGACACAATTCCATCCGTAACACACACATCTAGTGAACAAAAAAGAAGAAAGCTGTTTCCAAAATTAGGGAAGTTGAAGGACGGACATTTTTACTTAGGATTAGCTAGGTACCAGTAGAAAGAATTCTTCTACCATTCAGGACATCACTGGGTACCTCAGCACAGTTTTTTATCTGACTTTCCTCCTGTCCCCTGGTTCCCACAACCATGAAAAATGCCTCTGTCTCGTCTTTACCAGATTAGATCTCAATACTGACCCGTTCACTGCTTTTCAAAAGAAATTCACTTCATGGCTTGTTCACAGATTTTACTGCAGAACCATAAGAAAAATAGAAAGGAGGGCTTACATTGCACACCTCATAGCAAAATGCTTCAAGTCTTTCCACCAGATAGAACTCTCCTGTATTACCTTTGTCCTCAGACACAATTCCCACAGCCAACATCAGCCTTCTGTTCCTCTGTTGTCCCAAATAATTCTGCCCTGACCCTGAATACCCCATCAGATTTTGTTATTAAATATAACAAATTTGAAGTCTCAACCCACCAACCAAGTGATTTATCAAATGACACACATTGGTCTCTCTTGGAGAAGTTCTAGTAAAACATACTTTTCTCCATGTTGCTTTAAGAAAAGTAGAATTATTAAAGGAGTTCGATGCCTATACAAGACAGGTACACCCAGTCAAAAGGACACCCCCAAGTGTATGACGGTGGCACACCAGCTTGTTAGTCACTGGTGGTGGGTGGGCTGCTTCAGGCAGGGGTGAGGGTAGAGGAGGAGGTAGGTTTTCGGTGACCATAGGCAAGCAGATATCGTTTCTCAGAGGCCAGGCTAAATTCTTTGAGAAAGAAGAAATGCAGCCAACCTGGTGTCATTCTAGTTACCTGCGCTAATCAGTGAAGAGAAACAGGGACTGTTTTGACAGCCTATTGGGACAGTTGGGCTCATGGAATAGAGTGCAGCTCGCCTTGAAGGAGTTATCTGTGCGGCTCATAAAAATGGCTAATTTAACCAGCATCAAATTAATAATGAAACATAACTTTGCTGCAGCACCGAGGGCCTCACATTCGTCGGCTGCACTGTTGTGACACGCCCTCCTTCTGCCCTTCCCTCATCTCATTACACAAACGCCTCTTTCTGGAACTCACCGAGAATTGTTCCCTGTGGAACTCATACTTGGGTGCCTGAAAAATGTTTCAGCGATTCCGTTTGCAGAGGCAACATGGTATAACAGGGAGAGTTTGGGGATAATGTGTGTGAATGTGCTTTGCTAATGGTTAAGATAACACAGAAATGTAAATTGTGCTTTTATGAGTTGGGAGCCAAGGGTACCAGTTCCCATTTTAGTAATGGTTGACAGCAAATCATTTTACCTTTCAAGAATCCAGTTTTCTTATTTGTAAAATTGTAGTATTTAAGTAGATGCCCTCTAGGGTCCATTCTGGATCAATAATGACCATCGTCTTGGTATTTATTGCATGACTGGTACATACAAGGGCGCCTTTCTTATCCTTTTACATGTACTATCTCATTTGTCCCCAAAACAACCCTATGGAAGTATTATCATCATCCCTATTTTTCAAATAAAACAAAAAAACAAACAAAAAACTGAAGCACAGCGACATTAAGTAGCTTGTCCAAAGTCATGAGCTAAGAAACAGAGCTAGAATTTTAACCCAGTCAATCGCCTCTGATGCTTACACTCAGCCACTATGCTATACTGCTACTCTGAGTATATTTTAATAGCATGCTCTATAAAAACAAAAACAAACAGACAAAAGAAAAAACACTTTGAGTTTGCCAACACAACATTAGTAAACATGGCCAGTATTAAACCATGGATTTTTTAATGATGCTGGCAGACTGGTCATAAATCCATTTATGTTCTCGTCCAGGCTTCATATGGCCAACATGGAACAGTAAAACAGGCAAAGCTAACTGGCCAAGCCAGGACTGATCCTCTGACCCTGGGCACTGGGTCATTTGGAAATGTTTCTCTTCCCAAGTTTCTGACAGATATTTACTCGCGCTGTGCCTGGAGGACCAGGCTTTAAGGTCACAGGCACTGCTTGTTCTGATGGCATGTCCATGGGTAGATGGCGTCTTGCTCCCCCTTCATCTTGTGAGCCCACCGAAGGGGCAAAACGAAATTCACTTAGTACTTAGAGATGGCTCAGAGCATCACTAAGTCAGCTCTGATCTCTACTGCCGCCACACACATTTCCACACCTTGACTGGCCTCCCCGTCTGCCTGCTCACCCCAAATGCACGCAACCCTCCAGGATAGCCATCGACATGGGTCTATCCCTACAGAACTCATGTAGTGTCTTCAACTCAGCATCAGAGTTCAGTGACCGACTATAAGCTTCATCTGCTGCTTCGTGACTGTTTCATGTGCAGTTGAGTCTCATTTGCACCAAAAGGTACCTTGGAGAGAATGAGGCATAGTTCTCTCATTCCTCCGTAACACCTGGGGCATTGATGTGCTAAGCACATGGTTCTGTCACCACCAGCAAGACATCTGTTGAACTGAATTGAAAGGAGCAATTGCACACAGGGACCTTCTTCTGAAGAGAAGTCTTTAGAATGCAGGAGTCTGAAGCAATGAGAACTCCCGATTACAACTTATATGGGAGCTCCTGTGGGCCTCACCCATACTTAGTGGGGCCGCCACTGACATTCCTTCAGATTGTGAACATCAACAAAGGCTTTTAAAGAATAAATGCTATTTGGGAAGGACGCTATACGCTGTCACTGCCAGCCATTGCTAACTCGGGTCTCATTAGGCTGTTAGACAGTCAAGTGGGAAGTTCGATTCCCCCAGGAACCTCCTCAGGAAGGAACAAAGGTCAGGGCTAAGGAGTGCCTACTCCTAGACAGAAACAACGCAGAAGGTCAGCAGGGCAGGGAAGCAGGAATGCCAAAAAGAGGGAGTGAGGGAGCCAGTGAGAGATGCTGTGCTATTAGGCCAACCTTCAGGAATGGCCCTTGAGTATACTTCTATGAGGACATGTGCGTATGTACATTCAAGACATTGCACATCCTCAAGCAGGAGACACCACAAAATAACACCTCATCACTTCACAATCTAAAGGAGCAGGACTCCCCTTGTGTCGCCCTGTTCTGATTAGGCCTTCTCGGCCCTAATGGCATAGTGATGTCTTATTTTGAAGAAACTGCTTTGGAATTACCCATCTCTTTCTGTAGAGGCACTACTAGCCATGGTTCTGAAAGAGATCTCATTGGGTCGAAGGGATTTGAGCATCTTCCTTTCAGGAAGTTTCCTACGGTGGGTGGTAGGACATCGGATCTTCTCAGTTAAGTGTGTGCAGTCTCTCCTAAGTGTGCACACGCTCAGGTCAGGAGGAGAGAGAGGATTTGATTGTTTCCATCCGAGTATGTATGAGGTTGACTGTGAAACAAACCTGGCAGTTCTGAGCCAAATGTCCAGTGTAGTCCAAGGCATCTGCAACCACATTTGCGTTTGGCTGTGATGAAAAGGTTGGCTTTCTCTGTCTTGTCTTCCTTTACTGCCCTGATCCCCTGAGCCAGAGGAAGGTGTTGCCACTGATGTCTTTCCCAGACATGGTTTGTTGTTTTCCTTTGTAGATTTTATGCAGTGGTGGCCAAAAAGCCTTGAGTAAGAAAACGATCGTTTAGGAACCAAAAAGCTCTTTTGTATGTGACATTTAGGACATCAGGCAGAATGGTCTTTCCAGATGAAGTTGGCTGGGGATGGGAAGAGTGGCGGCGATGGGTCATAAAACGCTGTGTCTGTACATATTTCCTGCCGACAGGCACTTAGTCTGCATGCCAATCCCATGTGTTAATGTCAGTACTTCTTTCTCCACAGGATTTTCAGGGCTTTGTGCTGAATAATTCTGCCCACAGAAGGGCCTTCCATAGAATTAGGAAGGAAGAGTGCACTGGCCTCAACACCTTCCCAAATGATGTTTTTAGTTGGCTATTTCTAAATGTTTCCATTTTTCTACAAAGCAGGACAAGAACATAGAACAAAGGGAATTAAACAGCAGTTAGCTATTCTTTTTTTTTTTTTTTTTTTTTTTTTT
>NW_017731356.1:7162089-7167095 GCF_001890085.2 Hipposideros armiger
TCACCTACAAATCCTTCTTTTTCATTCACCATTTCCTTCTGCTTTTGAAAATAGCTGTCTTGTGACAGAGACTGACATCTCCATTTTATTTGGCAAAAATCAGGTGTGTAGAAGACTACCCAGAACAGAAATAAGCTTTTTACTTCTCCAAAAACTTGAGTTCTCTTTTAAAAAAATTATTCAGGGGTGGCCAGATGGCCCAGTGTGCTCTGAACAACAAGGTTGCCAGGTCGATTCCCACATGGGATGGTGGGCTGAGCCCCTGCAACTAGATTGAAACAACAACTTGACTGAGAGCTGATGGGTCCTGGAAAAACACGCTGTTCCCCAATAAAATTTTTTAAAAAAGAAAGAAAAAAGATTCTAAAAAAAAAAATTATCCAGGAAAGAAGACAGCAGTGCCTGTCCCTGGGTGTGTGGCCAGAAACACAGAATTCCCTAAGGGCTTCTGAAAATCCAGGTTTATTGAAAACATATGATTTCCAGAGGCTCCTATAAGGACCCTTAACGAGCAAACAAAGCTATACTGGGCGGGCTCTTTTCTGGCCCGGGCCCTGGGCTGTGTTCTGCACTCACTCAGCTAAGAGGGGGTTTAGGGGAGGAAATGACTGGTTGAAGCCGCAGTGTCCTATGGGAGAACTGAGCCATGTTTTTGGTGGGAGTTTAAGAAATAAGGTTATGGGACATTGTACCCACAAAAATCTCTGACATCAGTAGAGAGAAGACATGGCAGGTGCCTTTGGGAGCACAGGTTTTCTTTCTTTTTTCTTTTCCTGGGGAGTCCTTGTTGTTTAAAATATGTTGGGGGATCTGTTGCCTGTTGCCATCTTAACTGCAGTTCTCAAAGAGAATAAAACATATATAATAGCACCCAACCAGAAGTTGCCTACTATTTTCTTTTATTGCAGACAAGCTCAACACAATGAGAGACATGTCCTTGAAACTTCAACCTCAGTGTCTTTGCAGGAGGTGGCGGCGTTGCCATCTGACAATCCACTGAGCACCTGGGCACTTGCGTTTGAAGCCACCCTCAGATCCTGAGTACTTGGTGGCAGAAGCTAGCCAGTCACGTCCCTGAGTCTAGGGGTGTGACCAGTCGTCAGGCTGAAGTCCACACTCCCCAGAGCGACACATGAAGCCTTCCCTGATGTGCCACTGGCCCGCCTCTCCATCTTAGGCTTTCTTCCTGTCCCACCTCCCCACAACTCACTGTACCCCTCACTCAACAAATACAGTTCTGTGTGCTCACCGTAGGGCACAGCCCTGTCCCCTGCACCCACTCACCTAGCCAATAAAATTCTCTTTCAAATCTAACCCTTCCCCTCTCTTTCTCCCCGAAACCCTCGCTAACCACTCACTCCCCACCCCTCAAACTGGGCAGGATGCTCTTCTCTGTGCTCCCATGATGCTTCTTGAGCGATGCACTTGTTTACATGCATGTCTTTCTCCCCCTTCAAACTGGGAGCTCCTGTAGATTAACGAATGTAGAGCCATTTAAAAATAAATTATAAAATTCAAAAACAAACAAACAAAAAACACAAAAAAACCTGGGAGCTCCTGAAGGCAGAGTTTGTGCTTTATTCATCTCTAGAACTAGCACTTGTTCAACAAATGAATGAATAAATCCTTTCAGGTAGCTTCCTAAAAGTAAAGATCCCTCCCTCCTCTACCCCGATATCTCGCAACTCTATATTTTGGGAGATGGGCTTATAATACTTTACATTTTCCCAGAACCAAGAGATATTTGGGGTGAGGAACATGTGACAGATGATCCTCTGAGTTTCTCTGAGCTAAATACCCTAATCCCATCTCCCACCAAAGACATAAGTCACAAGAGACTGAATGTTTGTGTCCCTTGCCTAAAATTCACATACTGAAGCCCTAGCTTCCAACATGATGGGTGTTTGGAGGTGGAGCCTTTAGGAGGTACATTGGCGTTAGATTAGGTCATGAGCGTGGGGCCCTCATGATGGAATAAATGCCCTCGTCAAAGAGGAAGAGACACGAGATCTTTCTCTGCCATGTGGAGATACAGCAAGAAGGCACCGATCTGCAAGAGAAGCCTCGCCAAAGAGAACCAGCCTGGACCTTGACCTAAGACTTCCCAGCTTCCAGGACTGTGAGAGATACATTTCTGTTATTTGAGCCACCCACCCTATGGTCTTTGGTTACAGCAGCCTAAGCTGACCAAGACAGAAATTGGTACTGATGGTGGGGTGCTGCTGTAACAAATACCTAAAAATGTGCAAGCAGCTTTGGGACTGGGTGATGGGTAGAGGCTGGAAGAGTTTTGAGGTGTGTGCCAGGAGGAGTTGATATGGCCATGAAAGGATGGTTAAAGGTGATTCCAGGGAGGGCTCAGACAGGGTGGCAGCAAGTGGCTTGACCACCTTCCTTCGAGGCTGTGAGGTCTGCTCACAACTCTGCTTCCTCTACATGGAGGCCCTTTGTCTGCAGCTAGACAGAAGTGAAGGGGCAGGAGGACTGGGTCCTTCTAGGTTCCAGCTTGGAACAGCGGGAAGGGTTCTGGAAAGCTGACTTGGCATCTGTCTGCAGTTTGGAAAATAGAACATTCTCAATGGAGAGAGAAATTTCCTTCGTAACAGAATTGTGTAAGAGATATAAGTGGGGAAAATTCAAAGCGAGGGGCCAAGGAAAGGAGTTAATTTGATGTTTAAAGGAGGAGTGTTTTGTCACGTTAAGAGTGTTAAGAGCTGTCAGAGAAAGTGGCTCAGGCCCGCTGCCACTAGGCAAGGGGCTGGGAACTGCTCTGGCTAGTCTGTCCTGCCACCAAATCCCACCCTCCAACTGGTTATAACGCTTGTAGAAATCCACCAGGTAGTTGATGTCTCTTTATGGTGCATCCAGCCTGGTGCAAGGCCTTCTGGGCCACAGACACTGTAGGAGACACAGTTGTGTATCAGGCCTCACAGAGGACACAAGGCTCATTGGTGTGCAGACAAGCAAGGAAACAACAGAACACAACACTGGACAAGCACTGCTGACAAAGTGCTCTAGACACTTGCTCTGCTCCATGTCAGACTCACTTGGAAGAACATCTAAAAATCTTGACCCCAGGACGTACCCCATATAAATGAAGTTAGGATCTCTGAGAGTGGGACCCAGATGGGACCCACACATCAGGATATGTTAGTTTCCTGGGTGAAACCATGCTGAAGAAAGAGGCGTTAGTTCTCATTGAAAAAAAAAATTGGAGCTGTCCATTCATCAGCTCCGTAACCTTGGGCTAGCCCATAATCATCTTGGGGTCTGGCTATCCCAGCAATTTTTGTCAGTCTCATGAAGGACACTTTATATCTCCAATGATTAGCAGAATGACTGACACACGGAAGACTCCAAATAAAGATGAATTTATTTTGAATGAATAATATACGGGGAGTTATTTAATAAGCTTGTAAATGTAGATATTAACCATACTAATTAATTGTTAAGTATAATACCTAATAATAATACTAATTAATAGTGAATGAGGCTATTAAACATAGTAACACAGTTTGGTGATAATTTCAGTAATAATGGTGCTGGTAATTCCAAAGTCTACAATAGAGAGAGCCCCAGCGTTGAACATGGTGGCAGGGTACAATGGCGCGCTACACATGGTGGTTAAATTGATAACTGTCTTGAGTGGATTGGGAGAATCAAGGGCAATGCTGTTTAGGTCACCTTGAGAAATTGCCTACTTCATTGTTCTGGTCTCTGTCCATCTGTCCATATATACCACTGAGATGCCAAGCCAATAAGCCATATGGCAGAGGGTCAGAACAGTACAGAGGATGGCAGGGTGGGAGAGGGGACGGGGGCGAGAGCGGGGGAGGTAGAGGAGAGAAAGAAGAAGAGGAGGCATACGGCAACGATGATGGGAAGGAACGCAGGAGAAGTTTGGAGGGTGGAGAGTGACCGAAAAGACAGCGAAACGCTGGATGGGCCCAATGCTTCAAGGGGATGAGATGACAAAAAAGGTTTTAAGAGGATCTGAAGGTCCTGGGAGATGAGGGGCTAGAGGAGGTTGAACTTGTAAAAGGTGCTGACGAATTCCCTAAGAATTCAGAGAACAGGGGTACACAGCCCACCGAGAGCATGTCGGATTTTACTTTCCGGACACTCTGCAAGTCTGGAGGTTGTTAAATTGCCTCCCATTCCCAAAAAAACCCAGGCAGGCGGCTCCCTATGGGACTCGCATTAACTCTCATGTCCCACGGCCAGAACCATGAGCTCATCCACTCATCAGTCTGCGGCCCCAGCAAGCACGATCAAACTTTATGAGGCCTATTACAAGCCAATTACAAGGGAAGCTACAAAGGGCTGGAGGGAGAGGAAACAGCGGCGGGGGGCCCGAGGACATTGCTGGGGAAGGGGAGTAGGGTAGGGGTGCTGGGCACAGCCCGGGCTTGGAGGGCCTCAGAGCCCATCATCACCAAGCAGCTGGCAGCGCCTGCCTCCAGGGCCCAATTTTCCAAGTGATGACTTGAGCGTTCACACCTGCACTGGCTGGGCCCACGGCCCTCCCCCTGCAGAGCTAATGGAGCAAGCAGAACCCAGAAACGCTGCTGGCCTCTGGCCACGACAACAGTCTCTCTCTTCCTTGGCCCCACCTTCTCTACCAGCAGAGCAGGTCTCCCTCCAGCTCCATGTCGTCTTCTCCTCCCGCCAGGCCCCTCAACCGCTGAGGTGTGCAGAGGCGCCCAGCAAGGCAGCCATGGAGGCTCGCTGCAAAGCACCAAGGATTCCAGCACTTTTTCCCCGGAGCTGAGCAGCTAGTTCTTCTCCCCTTCCGATCGACGTACAGACCCACATCTATTTACGACGTGACTTTTTGTTTCTACATAACACAAGCTTGGGTAATTTCCTTACTGTTTTTTTGGCTTCCTCGGGTGCATTCGGCTGGAAAGAGTCTGGGGGCGGAATAACCGGGACTCTCCCAGGAGCTGGGACTCCTACAGAGAGAAGCACAAAACTCGTGGGGTAATTTTCCTTGAACTCTTTCC
>NW_017731356.1:7172920-7293832 GCF_001890085.2 Hipposideros armiger
TAAGCAACTCAAAAGAAATGAGTCTAACGTTTAAGACCCAAATGAGAATATTTTATAATCTCCTCCTGGTAACTATTTCAATCGATTCCAACTTTTCAGGGCCAGTAATGAAGCAAATGCTGGCATGAACTGCCCGGCAGTCAGAGGCGTCCAGGACCTGACCCTGGAGGAATGTATAACTGCTTATTGCAGAAAAGCCCACTTTCATAAATTATGTATTCCTTCATTCAGCAAACATTTATTTGAACACCTACTTTGCACCAGGCTCTATAGTAGGGACTAGAGAGCCAAAAAAGAAAAAAAAAGCATGATCTCTGCCATCAACTAGTTTACAATCTAATAAGGAAACTGGCATGAAAATCAACAATTGCAATATAATTATGCAATATCTATAAAAAAAAGACGTATAACAAAAACAGTTACTACTTGCATCAAGCTCACTAGATAACTTAGGGTCGGATGACTTATATTATTCATATAAAATTGAAAAGGCGTGCGAGTCTGACACAAAAGCCTTAATCCTCCAGGAAGGTCAGGGAAGGCTTCTCAGAGGAGATAACATTTAACGTTTTCCAAAAAGGCAGACAGGGCGGCGAGCATCCCAGACAGAAGTGAAAACATACCCCAGGCGTGGGGACATTGAAAAACATGGCGTATGCGAGCAACTGCTAGCAGATCAGGGGCTTCTTAAGGACCTCGGAAAAGTGAGACCCTCCCGTAAATAGCTCCTCCCACTGCGGAGATAAGCACCTCTGAAAGCCCCGACTGCCCTTCTCCAGTGGGGAGGCATGGCTGCCCCAGCCGACCCCTTGCAGATCCGTGGGGACCTCTCCACACCCCCTTGCCTTCCACCTACATCCGTCCTTTCCAAGCCAATGGTCTGTCCTGATGGGAGTGACAGATTACACTCTGCTTTTCCAGACAGTAGCCAGAAACAGGCCAAGCACTACTGCCACCAGGTTGGCTGCCTCTTGTGTGATCTGGATCACAGACAAGGGGAAACACTCCCGAGGTCCCAGGGCCCAAGCACATTTCCCTGCTGCTACGTCTCACCTCCACCCCCAGGTAGCGGCTGTTCCTGCTCTCCAGAAAAGCAGCATTTTGAGACCCAGTGCCATGCACTGGGAGGAGCACTGGGTTAGGAGAGAGGAGGCCTGGTGGGGGGGTCTCTGTGGGTTCCCCACTAGGAGCCATGGTTCTGCCACGTCTCTCAACCTCTCAGGAACTTGGTTTCCACATCTTTAGAATGGATCGTTTGAAGTAGGTGACTCCCAAGGTCCTTGCCAGCTCTAAGTTTCTTTGAGTTATTGACACTCAGGGGACATAATGGGTAGAGGCTGTCACCACACCCTCAATTTAGCCAGACTGTCTCATGGAAGATTATTCTAGAACAGGGGTTGGCAAACTATAGCCCATGGACCATATCTGGCTTGCAGCCTGTTTTTGTATAGCCCACAAGAATGGTTTGTGCATTTTTTAAAAAAAAATTGGAAATAAAACAAAGAAGAATATGTAATAGAGATTATGTGTGGTGCACAAAACCTAATATATTTATTATTTGGTCCTTTATGGAAAAAAAGTTTTGACCTCTGTTCCAGAACACCTAGAAACTGTCTCTAACGGAGGCCTTAGCCACTTAATATTCTGGTAAAACAGAGTTTCCTAACTCTGCTTAGGCTATGTGGCAGATTAAATATGGCCATAGTTTTTTTCACGTTCTTCTCATTGAGAGGCGGGTCTGTGTCCCAAACCCATGGCTCTGGTGGGCTTTGTGACTGCTCTGTCCAGTAGGACTGGGGACATGCACTAAGCCAGTGCCGGGGCCCAGTTTCCTCTTCCTGTCCCTTGGGACACTCTCTAGGAGCCTTGAGTTGCATCCCCAGAAAGGTGACAGACATGAAGTGAAGCCATCTTGGACCCTTCAGACCCGCTTATCTGCTAGCTGAATACCACCAAGGGACCCCAGTTAGCACCACAGGGAACAGAATTGTCCAGTCAAGCCCTGCCCAAATTCCTAATCAACAAAATCTGCACATATAACAAACTGGAATAGGATCGGTGTGGGGTACTTATAAGATATACACCAGGAGCCTCCTCTGTCTGGGGTGTGGGGGACTGGATCGATATCTTAACAAGGCCCTCCAGGTGATTCATGTTCTCAAGTTTGAGAATTAACCTTCGTACTGGCTCAGTTCTAGTGGCATGATTTTCCAGGACATGCTTTGGACTATGAACAAAGCACCTAGGTGTTTTCTGACACACATTTTGGGGGGGCTCTAGGTATGGCCTGGGTCTGCTCACAGCCCACTCCCTGACACTAGTCACCTCCAAGATACTGAGTTCCTTCTTCGGACAGAGTACCCCCCAAGATGCAGTAGGGACGAGACTGACTGTAAATCCTTGAAGGCCAAGGCTCGGTGGTATTTGTCATCGTATCTCTAGCATCTGGCATCATGCCTAGCCGGGTACAAAGCAGTTCCTTAATATATGTTTATGGAAAGCAAACAATAATAATTGCCATAAATTTACCGATCATTTATTCCATGTCAGCATGATATTAAATGTTTTATGTAGACTGTTTCTTTTATTCCTAATAACAATCCCAAGAAGTAGATGTCATTAGCTTTATCTTAAAAAGAACAAAACTAACATTCAGAGGACACGTTTGCCCAAGGTAGCTGGTGGAACAGCTATTCTAATAGGGTCTGTTTGACATCAGTGCTCTCAACTACTTCACGGTACTCAGTCATAGGGGAGGCAGTCACAGCCCCTCCCTTTGAGGGGCTTCAAAACCTGGAAGAGCCGGAGCCCATCTGCACACCTGGGTCCACTGTGCAGAGCGGATGCTGTATGTGGTCCAGCTCTGGCAGCAGGATGCTGCAAGGGTCCCTGAGAGCTGTCTTACTTTACGATGGCTGCACAGCAAATAACCACAAACTTAAATGGCTTCAAAGAAGCCCATTTATTAGTTCGCCGTTCTGTAGGTCAGAGGTCTTAGCACAGCATGGCTGGGTTCTCGGATCAGGGTCACCCGAGGCTCAACTCAAGGTGTCAGCCAGGCTGCTTCCTCACCTGGAGTTCAGGGTCCTCTTCTAAGCTCACATGGTTGTGGCACTACTCAGTTCCTTGTGGTTGCGGGACTGAGTACGGCCCCGGTTTCCTTGTCGGCTATCAGCCAGGGGCTGCTTTCAGCTCCTAGACATCACCCATGCCTTGTCCACTGGCCCCTCCACGTTCAAAGCCAGTAATGCAGGATCTCCCTGGTGTTAACTCTCTCTCACACTTCAAACTCTTTAGGAAGAGCCTGGTCCCTTTTAAGGGTTCATCTGATTGGGCAAAACTTATCCAGGATACTCTACTTTTCTTGAAGTCTACTGATTTTGAATCTTAATTCCATCTGCAAGATTCCTTCATAGTAGCACCTAGGTTAGTGTTTGCTTAAACAGGTAGAAGAAGGTGTGTGTACACCTGAGGATGGTGATCTTAGGGACCATCGTAGAATTCGGCCTGCACAAGAGTACAGAGCAGGAACACACTCACAAATAAAGGCAGCTTCACAGCTGTGTCCTTGTGCAAAGACTATCTTTCTCTGTAGTCAGAACCCCAGCAGACAGGAACCCATCCTGGGACCTTAATACAGACAATTATATGGTGGCTTCTTAATCTGAGAGTGGGATTTGGGGAGGGGGCTGCTGCTGGTTCGTAAAACAGTGTCTCTGCTTGTTAACGTGCTGTTCAGAGGTAGCGAGGCTGCAAAGAGGGAGCCCCCTCTTTCTGCTCACCCAGTTCCCTTTCTCCCTTAATAAGGTCTCTGTAGACAGTGTTCGCCCCAGAGGTGTGAGCTGGGCCGGGTCTGGATTTGCCTGCCCTCACAGTCCTGTGTTCTCTGCAGCATCTGGAAAAGGAGGTGATTACTGAATAATGAATTAACATTCTTTTTTTCATTTTCCTGCCCTCTTCAGAAATGTGCTGCTCATTTTCTTATTGTGGCTTAAAAATGGAAAGGAAAAAAAAAAAAGATTGTTCTTTCATCCAGAGTGGGGGAAAAACACAACCTCACTTAACAGCCCCATCTCATTCCTGGGGATGATAGCAATAATTGTTTTAATTAATTCAATTTCTGACTTAGAAGTAATTTCATTTCTTCCTTCACTAGACAATACTGCCTCCAATGAAGCAAAGCTTCACTAGATAACAGCAAGCCGGGTGACCTGGTCAGATCAAGGAAGTTCTTGCTCTCTGGTGGGGGGCAGGGGGCGGGGGTTCTGCTTACTCCCTGCTAGGTAGGGAGGGGGAGTGAAAAAGGAGCCTGGAAATGAGTGTTCCACTCAAGGGCAACAGAGACATTCCCATGAGACCAGGGGCATGCCTGAAGTCCTCACGGGGCCATAGTGGAGAGCTGCTCTCCACCTCACATGTTCTGGGGGTTCCATACAACGGGAAAAGGGTGCATACAGGGAAATCACCATGAAAGAAGAGGTCAGTGGGTTACAACAGGTGGCCGTAGGTGAGGAAGAGGTGATGTTGCCCACAGACATTTGCATGGGTAAGGCTAGAATTCTTATATAGCAAAGTAAGCAGAAAGAACCTGAGGGGTGGCTTCATGGCAAGTGACCTGTGATCCCAGATGGGTCCTTAAGTTATTACATTCCAAAATGAGTGCCTGAGAGAGGGACATGTTACAAATGGCTGACTGTGTGATGTGACTGCTTCAGAGGGTCCTTCTTCCAGGGTGATTACAAGTGACAGAGCATCAGTGAGGCTCTATTGTAGGGGTCTCAGTGCGTGCCTGAGGGTGAGTGGGTGTGAGAAAGTCTGTGTGAGTGTATGCATGTGTGAGAGGGGGTGTATGTGTATGGAAGTGGGTGTGAGAGCATGTGTGAGGGTGTGTGTGTGTGAGAGAGAGAGAGAAACGTGTGAGGGTCAGTGTGTATGAGAGAGAGAGTGTGTGTGGGAGGGTGTGCGTGGTGCCGGGAGGAATCCTGACATAAGCCCGGTTGCTTGAGTGACCTTCACACTTTACAACAGGTTATCACATGGGCGGGGCGGCAGCCTATGAGGAGGGAGTTCCAGGGGTTCGTGCAAGAGGACCAGGGACACACACACAAAAGCCTGTGGTCCCAGAAGTGGAAAGAAATGCGCATACCTAGAGGTCAACATTCAGACAGAAGCTGCAAGAACTGGCCACTGAAGTTTGCAAAATCATTTCTTTTGTACAAACATCTGCTCAGACCCTACCACTCACAGATCGTGGGTTCTTCTTAAACCCGTCACGGGATGGTGAAAGCCTAATTTTACAAACATTAATGTGTGGTATCTAGGTTTCTTGCTTTCTCTCATATTTACTCATCTTACGTGTATTCCTCCTTTTTCTTGTCCTGAGGTTTTACACCATCCCCCCAGGAGAAGGAATGGCTCATTCATTGGAAAAACACTTCCTTCCGATCCTCTGGCTCCCCTTTTTTTCTCCCCGCGCCTATCACTGCGTAACATCGTATGCTTTTCACTTTTTATCTTATTCGCTTCCTGGCCCCTCAGCCACAGTGCAAGCTCCATGAGGGCAGAGACACCATCCACAGGTTTTCACTGCAACGTCTCCAGGGCCTGACACACAATGGATGATTTGGAAATATTTGTTTAGTGTATGAGTCAATTTCAGGAACCCCTAATACGAGGAAAATAAATTAGATCGCGACCCCCCCCCCTTTCTTCAGTCCAGCTGGGTGGTAGGATCTGAACTGTATGCAAATGACTAGCATGAAGGTCATTGACAGCCAACAGCAGTCTATGCAGAGTGTTGTGGGTGCCCTCTGTGTAGGCTGATATGCAAAGGATGTGCCTTGTACTCAGCCAAGCAGCAAGCAACTTCGAGGAGGCCTCACGGAAAAGGGGCTGTTCGAATGGGTCTTTCAGAGCAACTGGGATTTTCCATAAAACAGGGCTCACAGGTGAAGGAGCAAAAGACGGGGCACTTTGGGGCTGAGCATGGCAGGCTGAAGGGGCTGATGGGGAAACAGCACGGCGCAGTCAAGAAGCTGCGAGAACTAGGGTGCCCCAAGTGGTGAACCCAGATCAAAGGGTAGAGGAAGTGAAGGCACAGTGTTTGAACGGTGTGTCAGCTAACGACTGGGGATTTTGCTCTGCAGGAGCCTGGAGGTTTTGTTTTTTTTGTTTTGTCTTTTTAAGGTTTAGGCAGATGAGCAACAGGATCAAGTTGGGAACTGTGGCAGAAGAAAGGAGGAATGAGAAGGGGAAAGACTGGAAGCAGAGACGGCATGGGAAGGGTGTGCCATGGATCCAGTCGGGCAGTGAGGGGGACAAGTGGGGGTGGACTCAACACTTAGTAGAACAATTGAATGGGGGTGACTGGGGGAGGTGATGGAGCGAAAGGAGCATGTGAGTCAGGAGGAATTTGATGAGCTTGTGGCTTGAGCAGCTGGGGGAAGCCAGTGGCACCATTTACATGAGAATAGAGAAAAATGAGAGCAGGGGTGACAGGACGTCCTCTTAAATGACTACATGTGGTGGAGAGAACCACATGGGTCTTCAAGAAATGCTTCCGGTCCTCAGGGTCTGCAAAAGCCTCAGGTCCTCCATCATCTGCACATGGAACTGCCAAGAATATAACTTCATGCCTCAGTCATCATTTCCCTGCCTCTCAATCTGCCTGCTTCTGCGGCTACCAAACCTTTCTTTCTGACCTGTGCTTCGAGCTTTGCTTTTTATTCCTTGCCAATCTCATGTACCCTTTCAATAAAGCCAGCACATCTCCATGTTTTGTTAGCTCAAAACTGAGCGCAAGCACAGCCAAGGCACCAAGGAGACACCCACACACACACCCCGTTGCTTGTTGACACGAACTGCGCACAACTAAAGATCCAAAGCAAGTCAACTCTTCTGTAATTTTTATACTGTTTAAAACTTTCTTAGCTTGCTATCTGCTAAGGAAGTTCAGAAACAGCAATAAATAAATAAATAAATAAATAGAAATTAAATTAAAGCAAAGGCTTTTTTTGCTTGTGAGAGATCTCGTCCCTTTCTGTAATTGGCTTATTCAGCCAACTACCATCAGAAGAACCCAAGCAAGCATGTAGCACCTGGTGGTTTCAAAAACAATGCTGGGAGTAGGGGACAGATGGGATGGCATCACTCTCCGGCTTCAGCTAGGGACTGGAAAAGGCAAGTAACAATGAGACTGAGGCTAGAGCAATGGGTGGGGGCAGATTCCCTGGAAGGTCCAGGCAGGCTCGGCTGTGACAACAGGGCACACGCCTTCTTTCTAAGTCATAGGAGGCTCCAGCCGAGAGAGGGACTGTCTTTTCAGATGGTCCATGACTGGAGGACTACAATTTTAAAATTTAACTAGACCCCTTATGAGAGGGACCAGATTGAAAACAATATGCTGCTTTGTTTTCCTAGTTCTGTACCACTGCAAACAAGGCTCTAAAAATGCTTTGCAGAACTAAACCATGAATCATGCAGGAGAGAGCAGTAAAGTCCAGATGAAGGAGAGGCTGCCATCCTAAGCTCGTCCCAAACCACAGGAAGGGAACTCACTGGCAAAAGCTGAAGGACAAAAGGCTCTGCAGGGGGAGCCGTGGAGGTAGAAAGATGCAAGAAAGGCAGCTGAGGACTGAGAAAACTGGGGAGGGGTTAGGATCTGGTTATAAGGAGCAATGAGTGAGGCCAAGCACCTCATCCTGTGAGTTGCGAGGTAGCCCAGTAACAGGTTTGGAACATGGTGGATTGCTGGGCCCGGAGGGCATGTGGAAACCTCGCCTGCAGGCACAGGTCACGTCAGTCGCTGGTACCCCCCAGCCTTTCCTTGTCACCCCTAGAGCATCAGTGTCATACAGAGGAGAGGTGATCTCAGTCTTCTGACTCAGTCATCACAAAAGCAAAACTCTGGAGGGCCCTTAGCTAGGTGTAGAAAAAAGCATTTATCTGGACCTCACAGTGGATGAAGACATGGACACAGACAAATATTTCTCTCAGTCAGGAAACCTGCAGTGTGAGAGGGTGAGAAAGGGCCACTGGCACTCAGCTGCCATGGCAGAAGCCAACAGGGTGTGGTGGGCGAGGTGGCGAGCTGGATGGCTCATGGTGTTGGTGGGGCCGCACTCCCTACAACCCACTGTCAGCTACTAAGTGCCCTGTGATTGCTACAACTGATTTTCTTAAAAAGCTATACTAATTGTTATATGATGGCTGCCAATTTTTAAATATTCAGCATTTTTAAAGATAGAAGTAAAACACCCGGGAAGGTTGCATTCAACCTGTACGGAGTCCATTTAAAATCTCTGTTCTGGTCCAATAGTCTCTCATTTTACAAATGAGGAAACTGAGGTCCAGGGAGATATGTATTGCACTCTGCTACGCTGTGTGTTGGGGGCAAGACTCCCGCTAGAGCCTGATTCTTCCCAAGTCCAGGCCTCCTGCCACCTTCCACTGTTCTAGGCTGTTTCTCCGGATGTCCCATCCTTCCCTTCTCAGAATCTGTTTCGGCCTCTTACGCTTCCCCCTGGCGGTCAGCAGCATCACTGCATCACCCCACTCAGGAAGCCCGTGCACCGCACACACACCACCTGCCAAGACAAAACAAAACACCCTTCCCTTTCCTCCAGCACTTGGAATGGGTTGAACGGTGCCTCCCCCAACAAAGATGCTCATGTCCTAATCCCCAGAAACTGTGACTGCTACAAATGCCCTCCTATTTGGAAAAAGGATCCTTGCAGATGTAGTTCTGTTGAAGATGTTAAAATGAGATGATCCTGAGTTATCCAGGTGGACCTGACCCTCAGTGCCAAGTGTCCTTATAAGAGGGAGACAGAGGAAGATCACACAGAGAGGAGGAGGCAGTTGGGACCACAGAGGCAGAGACTGGAGGAGTGCGGCCATAAGTAAGGGATGCTGGCGCTACCAGAAGTGGCAAGAAGCAAAGACTGGATCTGCCCAGAGCTTCCACAGGACGCATGGCCCACCAGCTCCTTGATCTCAGACTTCCGGCCTCCAGGACTGTGAGAGAATAAATCGTGCTGTTTCAACCCACCCAGCTTATGGTAAGTTGTTGCAACAGCCACAGGAAACAAATTCTGGACCCTTTCATTCTACTGGGGAACAGGACTTTCCTTTGAGATGAATAGTAATAATGACTACCATTTGTTGAGCACTTCATCTAGACCAGGTCTACATGTTTTTTTCCAGTCCTCAAACCACTCTTTAAAATAGGTGTCATCTCCTCTCCTGGCCCTCTCTCCCACGCATTACACAAACAGGGAAACTGAGGCACTGAGAAGCCACGCCGCTCCTGAGCAGTAGAGCCAAGGTTTGAAAACCATGCTCTTTGCTATCACCACTGACCCCCCTCCAGTAAGCTCCTGTGATAAGACAGTGAACTTCCATCGCTCCAGGGAACGGCTCTGAGGGTGGCAGTTCCCATTTTCAGAACTGAGCAGTGCAAACCTGTTTTTGTTTTCTGGACAATGGCCAGTTTCTTAGATTTGCTATTTTAGGCTAAATTATGCTAATACTAAAGAGTTGTGCCTGGTGCACAGATCTATGGTCAATGCTTGTCAGATACAGGCATTGATGAGCTGTACCCCAAGATGAATCACCGCAAGGAAAAACCCTGGCTGATCAAGCATTCATAACTTCCTTTCTCGGACGTCTGGAAACCACCACCACATGAATATATCAGGAAAATCAGGAAAAAATGATTTCACACAAATAGAGCAGAGGCAACCCACAGGTTGAGCCGAAAAGGACTAGGCTTTACTGGAGAAAAGGGGCAAGTACCTGGAATCATGTGATGTTGAAATAACTAGAAATACTTTGAAGAGTGGATTCTGACCCAGAGAAATCAGACCTACATGTGGAGTTTAAATAGTAATCTTCAGTAATTAGATAATTGGTGTTAATCACTTGGAACCTCAATTTGCAAATATGTCAATTGTAAGGCTAGAAATAATGTCATATAATATCATATAGAACAGGATATGGCGTATACCTGACTCTCAATAAATAGTGCTTATTACATTATTATTATTGTTGTTAATTGTCCTTGACTCATCCCCTGCTGTATTATACAAAAATTTAACTCAAATATTCTGTAAGAGGATATCACAAAAATTATCCTATCACCAGTTTATTTTATGTTTACAAGGAGAATTGCAATTCCACACCAAAAATAAGCACGCTTTCAAATTATCCTTTAAAATAACTTGTTGCGAGGGTGCAGAAATTCCCTCCATCTATAATATTCTTTCAATTGACTTAGAGATGTGAAGGCAGACTTGTTAGAGGGGGAAAAAAATCTATAAAGACTGCAGTCATCCATCCACCAGATATTTATGGAGGACTGTCTCCAGAATCAATGCAAAGTACAGTAATTGCCCTAAGAGCCATGAGGAGAAGGCTTTGAGATTATACACAGAAAAATGCAGTCAAGTTTGTTAATTAAAAAATTAAGTGTGAATTCAAGAGAGGGAGGGTGCCCTTCCAATACAACGTGGGGTCGGAGGAGACGGGAAATGCATGACAGGGAGAAAAGCATAGCATACATATGGAGAGGCTCTGCGAAGGAGTCAGCCTTCCTGTTGAATCTCAAAAGAGAAGTCAGATTTTGACATGGGAAGCAAAGGTTTTCTAGACGAAAAGATGGAGACTGAAAAATTCTACGTGCCTATGGGAAGCAACAAGTGAGACTGTTTTGATGGGGCAAAGGTTGTAAGAAAGTGAACACTTGATTTGATATCAGAAAGGCAAATCGTAGAGACCTCAAATATGACCTGAGCATTTCGAACTTTATTTGTCCGAGAGTGGATGTCTTGAACATGCTAAGTAGAGAAGAGAGGTGATCAGAAACGGGCACCTGTTACTTAGATGTCTACCCTGTGTGGGTGGGAATGGAGACAGAGAGACCAGTGAGGAGGCTAGGTGATCATCCAGGTGCGAGGGGAGTGAATAATCAAGGGGCAGAGAGGGAGTGGTATGGGAAAGGAGTAAAAGATGAGGAGTTAGCTAAGAACAATTAACTGGGGGGGGGGGGGGGGGAGACGGACCAAACGGGGAGAAGTCCACACTGACTCTGAAGTTTTAGCTCTAACTACCTAAGAAAATCTGTAGTTACCTGAATGAGGAACACAGAACACAGGGCAGACTTTTCTACAAGAATTGATATGCTTAGTTTGGGAAGCATGGAGATGCACATTATGCAACTGAAATAAAAAAGCAAAACAAGATGAACTTTAGAAGAAAGTTTCACCCTGGAGGTTGAGAAAGATTGAGTTCTATGTAAGGGGACAGTTGTTAGCCTGGAGACAACGTCCAGATTACTAAAAGAGAGCATCAAGAAAGGAGACAAGGACACAGGCTTTTGAGGGCAGAATCTAATTTCATGGAGGCAGGAGACAAAATGACATCCAGAGAAAGGACAGCCTGAGAGGCAGAAAGGAAACTGGTTCGATGTCTCTAAAGTCTTTGAAAAGGAGGCAGGTAGAGATAGTTTATAGACAAGACCTTAGAGAAAGCTGTGCTTTTGCCAATGCTGTTTCTCTCTCAGGAACGCCTACCCCATCCCCACCCCTCTCCGTCTAGCCAATTCTAATTCATCCATGAGGCTCAGTGGAAAAGCCACCTCCTCTGTGAAGCCATCCTAAGCTGTGTCCTAAGAAAAGTCAGTTCTGTTTCTCTGTCTCTTATTGCAGTTCTCACTCTACATTACCATCGCTTCCGGTCATGCGGTCACATGACAGGCATTCTCTGCGTGCTTGTTGATGTGTGTGCCAGGGCAGCAGTGGAGGCATAAGGGCAGGGCCTAGCCTTGGTCAGCAGAATGATACGAGTCTTCTAAGACAAGAGAGAAGGGAAGAGCTCTAAGCTCAGTATCTAGAACCTACAGGCTTTTCAAGGTATTTCAGAAATATCTGAGAACAAAAAAATTAAAAACAAAAAGCCACCTCCAAAGAATGAAAAGAAAACTGAAACCCAAAAANCCCCCGCTTCTGGGGTGGGAGAAATTAGACTAGACCCTGAACAAACAAACTACAGACAAATGCACATTGTAAACAACAATGTAAATGCTCCCTGCTGAATGATACATGCCTGTAAAACCACCACTCAGCTGGTTAAAGGTTGCACGTGTCCGTAGCATTTTACACCCCCCTGCATAGTCAGATACCACTGCAAGCCCACACTCTCCCTCCAACTAGTTATTTTTAACCACAGCAAAACAACAGCAGCATCGCTGTAGGGGTGGGCAGGCGCGAAGGGCTGTGCCAATCACCAAACACCCTTTCTCTCTGCAGGCAGACAAGGGAAGCCTCCTTCCTTTGCATGGATAGCTCATCCCTCCAGGGACTTAGAATCCATATCAGTATTAAACAATTGGTCAAGTCTACTAGAAATACTGGGGAAACAATACTGCCTTGCTACTCTGCATTGCAATTGGAAAGAGGTCGGGATGGATGGAATAAAAGCTCACATTATGGGGGCAAAGGCAGGAATCAACACAAAACATAAAACTGGTACGTGGAAAGGAACAATGATGAGCCCGTGAGAGTTACTTTGAGTCAAAATACCTGATCACTGGAAGAGCACTCAGGACTGCCAAGACATATCTGAAAGGACCTCGGTAGGGGTTTGTAATTTAAATTCCTCTAAGGTATGGGTTATATGTTAAGCAAAGGTCCTCAAATGTTTCATGAACCAAGCTATCAAAAGCCAACTGTTGACCTTCTGTGTTCTTTAGAAAGAGCCAGAACATATGATGGGTTCGGGCAGCCCGATATCTAAGACATTAGAGCAATATCCCCCAGGAGGAGATAGCTATACCCCAATCCCAACTTAAAAGATAGGCCTTGCAAGGCAGGCTGAACAGAATTATGCNAGGCTTTTCAAGGTATTTCAGAAATATCTGAGAACAAAAAAATTAAAAACAAAAAGCCACCTCCAAAGAATGAAAAGAAAACTGAAACCCAAAAATATGTGTTTAAATATCTGTAAAAGTTATTAAAGTTATTACATCAGATAGTAAACTGTAATTCAAGTCAAGTCTTCCATAATCATGTATGAACATGATGTAATGTGGGATGTGAGTGCATTAAATACATACATGACACACAAACACGTTGGATACGGTCTGAGGTGATGCGTCCAACAGGAGGAGGAGAGGAGGGAAGCACCAGTGCATACTTCACAGGCTTTCTATGCTGCCCACTTATTTCACAGAAGCACATCTTTGAAATCAAGGCGTGAGGTTTCGATAAAGACTGAGAAATGCATCCCATAAAAACGTTCTCTTCCTCAGGCCTGGTGATTAGCTTCAATTCATCCTTGTTTCACAATGACTGACACGGAGGCAGTTCTACCAATCATGTGTTTGGCCTTCCGCAACGGAGAACAGTCATCAACTGCCCTTGATGCTAGTGACCTCAACCCAAACCTCACAAATAACTATTTAATTATTACAAAATGTAACTTATTAATAAACAGATGCCGACAAAACAAGCTCTCGATATCTCACAAAGAATAATGATGATGTTTACAGGAATAAGCCACGGCTTGCCAGACAACTGGCTAGGCAATTCCCAGCCTAGAGCAAATCTATATCCTTAGTTTTGTTGCCTTTATAAAATATATTTACAAAGTGATCGCAATATAGCTGCTGAAAAGATGTAATGCCCAGATGAAGCTCTAAGGGGGTTTCACAGAGTCAGTCATTCAGAGGAAGGTAAGCAGTGCCTTTCCCCCTAAAACAATGTCAGCGGAGTTTTTAAAATTCATTTCAGATTTAAAAATTATTAAAAATAGGACTACATGCACCAAGTATAATCTAATTTATGAAAACGACAGTCCCAAATCCTGTCTCAAACCCAATTTTCAGTACACGGAAGTTGGTTCGTCAGCATCTGAGTCATATGAGGATATCCGTGTTAAAATTACCACAGCCTGTGGAGAAAATGAACTTTCTGAAGTAGCCTATCGGTGCAAAAAGGATAGGCTTTCTTAAAATTAACATTCAATTTTCCAAAATTTATTACCGGGTTTTCCTAAGACTGTGTATTCAAATAAAATAGTTATCATATATATTACATGTATATAAATTTAAATTATATAATAGTTTTTAATAGAATTATGATAATTTTATATTATGTATCTGACATTATATCGGTGTTTCTACATATGTATCTTTCCGGTGATTCGAAATGGAAAAGCTCAGTGGTGTTTTACTAACATGTCTCGAAGAAGAGAAAGTCAGAGACGACAGGCCTTCGCTGGCAATCAACCGCGGCCACGTTATTTTCAAATTTTCATCATGCAATTGCATTTATGAAAAGCAGTGGCCATGGGGGAGGAGAAGGGAGAATGTTCCAAGTAACCAAAATGAAGAGGCAAAGACAAAGTCAGAACCCAATGATCACTTGGAGGGGCAAATATAAGGCCAAGCTTGATTTTTGCAATAATCAAACATTATCTCAACTTCTTTGTGTTTTTCCGGATATAAAGATGTACCTTGGAGTATCTCACACCAAAGAATCAAGAATGCATGTCAGCTTCCTCCTGCTGCTGTGGAGCTGGCAAAGGGGCAGCAGAGTGACAGGGAGAGCGGCTGGCAGTCCCTAATTGCTCCATTTGCACTTGAATGGTTCTCTCTGCTGACTCCATTTTGTAGAACTTCTATTAAGGATCAACAGGCTATGGACAAGGTACTTACTGTGCTTTTAAAACTTTTTAAACTACTTAGAGCCACTTACACATTTGGGAAGAATTCCATTTGCAGAGACCAAGCTATTGCATTAATTGGGGGAATATGCATTTTAAAAATTACATGTTAATGAGACCAAGTAAAATCTGGTCATTTGAACAACTGACCAGGCATGCTAATGCTGGGACTCTATGTACGGAAGAAAGTTCTTAATTGGGTCGCTGATTTGCATAATTGAAGTAATTCTCTTGGTGCTCTGCTTTATTCTGACCATAATACTCCCCAGACCGTGGAGGAGGGTCTGCATATCAATCAGGATGATGGCACACCTTGACCCTTCCTCTGCCCCAGTTGCACTTGTAGGTTATCTGGTTATCTGCTCTGTGGTGGGAAGGATGTCCCAATATATTAGATCACTGAGGACTTTTCTCTTGTGTCAGTTTGGAGAAAGATAGAGTCGGAATGATTACTTGCCACCGTCTGGATTTCTTGAACGTGCTCACTTAGCTCTGAGAAATGGTATGGAAGGGAGGCCAAAAAAGAGTGGACAAGGTAGGAGTTAGGAGAGGTCTTTGATCTAAGTTGTGGCTACCTAGGTGTATACACTGATCGCTCATGGCCCCTCTCCAGCCCTCAGAAGGCCCCAGGTAAACCGATCAGAGGAACTAGGGTGAAAGGCATGGGAAAGGAGTCTGCGTCAGGTTAGGTAAAGCCACTTCCTAAAACTCAAAGGTGGCCAAGTTCATCAGAGTAGGTTTGGGGAGCCATGCTAAAGTTATGAGGGTGAGTCATATGAAAAGACCATCTTTCCCATGACAAAATAAATGGCTGAATTTAGTTATAAAGTGTGTGTCTTGTTGGAGTGTCCTAACTGGGTCTCCTCTTTAGTGACAGGGTCCAGTTGGGGTGGGTGGTTCGACAGGTCTTAGGTGTTCTGATGCTGTTCTCTTTTAATACAGTCTATTTCCTCATCAAATGTTGGTTTTAAATAACAACTTTACAAGTAAAAACTAGAATAGCATTTGATAGCTTATGAACTGCTTCAACACATTTAATCCGACTGAGTTCTCACAGCCCTATCAGAAAAAAACCCATTATCATTCCTTGGCTTCCAACACATGGCACTATCCTATTTATTCTCCCATGCGTGGTCCATTCCTTTTCTAACTTCCTCGCTGGCTTTTCTGTGTTGGCTGCTTGTTTAAGGGTATTTCTCAGGGTTGAAGCCTCATTTGTCTTCCCCACCCCAGAGGCATCACCCATTTTTAGACACAGGACCCTCACATTTTTATCTCACACCTTGACCTTGTCCCTAAACTCCACTTCTACCATTCACACTGTATGCTGGATACCTGGCGCTTAATTTTCCAGCATCACCTGAAACTCAACAACTTTATAGCCAAATTCATTGTTTCCTTTCCCTCCTCCTTTCAGCCCTTGTGTCTCCTCTTTCTGACTTTTGAACTTCAGTTAATAGCATCATCCTTCTAGCAATCAAAGTCCAATATGGTTCCATCATCTTGGACTCCTTTCTCCATTGTTTTCCACATTTCATCAGTCTTCAAGGCCTGCTGATTATCCCTTCATAATTTCTCCCCACCAACAATGTCAGAGAATGGAGGCAGTAACTGGATAATTTATCCATTACCTCCTGAGTGCACTATGACTTCACCAGCCCAAGGGACACTCCGATCATTTCCTCCATGTCCCATGTCATTTGTGCCCTAGACCTTCCCCTTTCAGTGGCAAAAAATATTAAATTCAAGAGTACCAGGTAAAAAACAAGCAAACAAAGCTTCCCTACAGCTGTGTGGCCTGTAGTTGTTGGGTTAGGGAACTGAGGTAGAGAGGCTTTGTAGTTTACTTGGGGAACGTTAAATTTGCAACATAAAATAAATGGGAAACCCCAAGGAATTCCAAGGAAGAGTAGAAAACTCTACAGAGGAAGATAGATTTGGCTCTGAGATCCCAATTTGCTATAATTTCAAATATTATTTTAGCCCTCAGGACAAAGAAAGTGATGCATTGCAACTGTCAAAAAATAAAAATAAAAAAACTCGACTCCATTTTCTCTTCTATTTCTTCTTTCTGAGACAAGGTAGGGATACAAATTACTAATTTCAGACTGGGTGGATGAGGAAAATAATATAAAATGTTCAATAAGTAAACTCAAGTAATTAGATGATTGGGAACATGGTGCAAATGTGACCAAGGACCAAATGGAGAAGAGTGGTCGCCATGGAGATGTGCAGCACCCTAAGGTTTCAGCAATTTGAAATAAAATGGTTATAATAATGAAGCATATCTATAATGCATGTAAAGATTATAAAGAAAAAAAATTAAATCAGTGGAGACAAGGGCTAAGTATATCAATGTGTACGCTGGGGAGAGCAATGATGCGTACATTATCAAAACCTCGTGTGTCCAAGCAATGGTTGCGACCTTCATACCCTGGCACGTTATTCCTAAAGGGGCGATAAAGCACAGAGGTTCAGAGAAGGGAAATTCATACCAGACCATCTTGGACTTGAGATTGTTCCGCTGCAATTACCACGCTACTTAATTTTTAGGCTTCAATTTCTTTATTTCTATAAAACGGGAATTAACGGTAATGTCTAACTTCATAGGTTGTGAGAATTTAATGAAATAATGCATGGAAAGCACTTAGCTTTAGTCAGCTTTCTAGTAAGAGCTCAGTTACTCACAGTTTTTATTCAGGGTTGCCATTTCACGTTCATGTCAATATGCACCAAGAAGTCCAGTGAAGCTGTGGACAGTGCCACGGGTGTAGACAAACACTTGTGCTTCTTAACCTGGCGTCATGGACACATAGGTGGAACATGTACAGATGTCGCGGAATGTTGCTTTGTGAGTCGGTCACTGGTTTAGTAGATAAGTTCAGGGCTCTTTTGTACTTAAGCATAATAATTTAGTGTGTTTGAACATCCTACAGCACATTTTAGCAAATTATCTTCCATTTTAGCCTATTACGCTGCTGCGTGCTCTAATGGAAACATGATACTTATCAATCCTAAGCCTAAAGGTGAGTATCATTTGAACAGAGGGCCATGGTCGGCGTCCAGCCAGAGGCAGCTCTCCCCAGCATCTATATGAATGCCGATGGTTCTCAAGGAGGAGAAAAGAGACATGCCTCAACACAATCTACAATACTTGAACTGCTACAGAAGATTCAAAGGGCGCGCCCACGGGAAATACGGAATCCAGAAGAGAGAGAGGGCGGGCCTCCGACTGTGCTTCCAGTGGAACGGAGGGTTCTTTTCTCAGGGACAGTGTTATGACGCCAACTATTCATCACCAGTACTAGAAGGCAAGTGTTGTGGGAGAGACTATGAAACTGAAGTGTTGCATAAGGAGAAGGCTTGTAAGAGGTTAAAGAACTTTCTGCAAATTATAAATACATGCATATTATTATTATTAATTTCAGAGATCAGAATTCATTAAAGTTAAATGAGCAGTTAATGGGCTACTTTGTGGTTTATTTTTGTATCATCATTAAATTTGAGAGTGGGTCCATGCATTCTTTTAAGTAGCCTGGAAGGCAAGATGATTCCAGTTCTTTGTTCGTATTTATTGTCATTGTTGTTTTATTAGCAGCCAATGAATTATTCCTAATGAATTATCAAAGGCACTCACGATATCTGGGCTCCTCTTTTCCGCTAACTAGCTCAAGGATAGAAAATTTTGTATTTTCTGGAAAGCTGTTTTTTTTTTTTTAACCTATTTCTTCTGATCTCAATTGACCTCAAATGGACCTTCCCACCCTCCAATGAAGGTTGGAAGGGTGAGGACAGCTCTGAAAGAGCATAGCGCTGGTAACAGTCCTCCCCTGCTCCTGCCCAATCCTAGAGGGAGGAAGTCCAGTAAGTAAATCCAATCAACAGCACATCTCCTATTCTTTTATCCTTTTATATACAGCTCAAATTAGCTCTAAGTTCCCTGAGGGTAGGAATAAGGTCTATTTTCAAGCTGTGCTCAGGATCTAGCACCTTGTTTAATCAATGTTAAATAATAACAGTGCATTTAATTGGCCTACTTTCCTAGCATCAGATTAAATTATTCTGCTAATTAATTGGTTGATCTCATGTTTCACTTATATTGTCAGGTTATTATTTTTCCCTTTAGGGCTCAAGGCACCACTGACAGTTCAAATACTTCTTCATTAATTACCATGTCTGAGATTCTGCATAATCTTACTATACGTATTTCGATGTCATACTTATTGAGGACCAGCCTGTATCAGGGGCGATTAAGAATAGCGAATTAGTTTCTACTCCTTTCACTACTACGCACATCAGGTCATTGCTCAGGATCCAGTGGACGGTGCGCATGCCTTGGCAGAGCACAGCCCTTCAATTAGGTTTAATTGGTCAGACATTAAACTAGTTTCATACAAGTGATCAATACGCATTTTATAACATTGGATCAAGTTTCCTTTTCACCAGCCAAACGTTTCCCGTTAATTGGCTCATCCTAGCTTCCTTAGGCAGCTGTGATATACATACATCCAAACCAATCACTACACTATAAGAGAGAAGTAAGCAAACAGGTAGTTTTCAAGAGAAAAGGAAGCAAGAGAGAGAAGGGCTTGAAGGTCAGCACAGGTCAAATGGTTCAGGAACTGTGAGTATTTAGCCTAGAAAACAGAAGGGGAGTTGAGACCTAAAAGCTACATGCAACATGTAAAGAGCTTACATAGATATGAAATGGGTTAATTTTATGTAACGAACACAGTTCAATGTGTCACAGGGAAGGAAAATTTTATACTACATGAGAAAAAAACTAAACCAAATGTTAGAATAATATATACATTGGGGACATTTGTATAGATCGTCTCTTGTCACTCAAAAAGGTGTTAAAGAGGCCCGATTTTTTTTTATTTCAACAAATAATTATGAATGCCTATCATGTAAGACACATTTATAAGTAGAAGTGGACAAGTCAAAGCACAGGCTGCCAAGGAGTTTAGTTTTGAGTGTGTGTGTGTGTGTGTGTGTGTGTGTGTGTGTGTGTGTGTGTGTGCGCGCGCGCAGTTTGGGGGTAGTGACAACCAAGAAGCAGGCAAACCACTGTGCCCCAGTTAGTGCTAAGTGCGGCGCTGGGCATCAGGGAAGTGAGGTCAGGGAGGCAGCGCGGGTCTAAGCATCCCATGGATTTATGGGGCAGGTGGAGAGTTAAGATTTTAATCTAAGTGCAGAGAGAGCCTTTGGAGGGTTTTAAGTAGATGACATGACCTCATTTACATTTTTAAAAGATCACTCTGTCGGCTGTGTGGAGAATGGATTATGGAAGGGGGAAAATGGACACAGCGAGACCTGCTAGAAGACCACTGTAGTGAGACAGGTGAGAGATGTGGGGGACAGATCCGGGAGGAAGTGCTGCTAGATAAGAAGTGACAGGTGAGGAAAGGGGTGGAAGGTGTGCCTATCTCCAAGAAATGCCTGAAACAGGACCTCGTGCTTTAAATGGGAGGTTGGAGAAGAAGCCCTTTCAACCCTCAAGTTGTGCCATTTTATGGTAAACTTTGGGTGTGGCAACTCTATCCTCCATTTAATCTTTCTGCTAAAACAGAAGCACTTACATGAACACCAATACCAACTACAGGACCGAAAGAGAACACAGCATCTGTGAAGGGTCCTATTGCTTTCTTCACTGCTAACCTGTGGTGCCTAGTACAGTGCCTGGAAAACAATCAGAGTCCTGTGATTATTTGGCGAAGCAAGAAAAGGGTGAAAAGTCTGTAAAAGTACATTTGTTAAACTTGTAGCTAACACTCAAACTAATTCATTGCCACTAAAGCCACCTTGTTCTTACTGTAGTGTAAGAGTTGACCTTGGTGACAATACAAAGAATGAACAGCCACTTACATATGTAGGTTTTGAAGCGTAGCAGTTGAAAGGGCTCAGAGTGCCTCTCTCTCTCTCAAATGCACAAGTCTTGAAGTTCTTTTTTTTCATACAGTTATGCCCAGTCTTCCAAACGAAGACAAATTAAAATGAGTGGTTCTACAGTGTACCCTGAAGACACAATCAGCTCTGCTGATGAAGTCCCCTGTTCTTATGATTCGCAGAGCAATTCGTCTGTCATGTCAAGGTCTCTACGTAACTCCCTTCAAAGCATTCTAGATCATTGCTTCCTGGTTTTAAGTCATGTCCAATGAACCCAGTAGGTTCAAAGACCCTACTCTTTCTAGAGGCGTTTCTAGGTTTCCTGTGCCCGCTCCTCCCCGTTCCTCCTGTCACTCATTGGGCTGCTTCCTTGGTATTCACAGAGTCTGTTAATCCACAGGATTTATTTACCCCTCTTGTACCAGGAGGCAGAGGGAAAAACAACGACTACCCAACACTAATCTCAGAAGTTGTTGCCAAGGCAACCAAACCAGAGAGCCACCACCGTGTGAAGGGAGTTTCAGATGAGATTGCTGGAGGGGCAGAGGGGCCCCTCAGGAAAAAAGCTGACCTGATACGGGAACCAAGGAGTTGTCTTCCAAGTGATGTCTTTTTCCCTTTCTCAATAAAGAGAAGAGCTTGCCGAAAGCTCTAGAAGGCAGGCAGGCTGGGTGAACTAGATGGGATTTCAAAGGACCTTGTTCAGTTAATCTGACTGCAGATAGATCAGAACAGCTGCGCTCCTAGTACAAGCAGAGGGGAGATTTTAGGGCAAGGAGACATGAGGAAAGGGGACAGGGCATTAAACATGTTTCTGAACCAGGATGTATACTATGACACGAGTGATCGCCTTTATTAACATGACGCTTTCTGTCCAGGACCCCACAAGCACGGCACGGACATTAGCTCCCTGGGCTTCCAACACCCCTGAGAGCCGAGGATCAAGGATGGCGATTATTTACAGATGGGAAACCTGACACTCCTGGGCAGCCTTTGTGTCCAGGCCCCTTCACAAGGCAGTGACACAGCCAGAAAGAGGATGCGGGTAAAACTAAGAATAAATTTCTTTTGGTTGTTATTGTTGCTTTTCATCACCTTCCCTGCTGGGCTAAGGTCTGTTTTCCAAGATGACTATAAAGAGCCAAAGTCTCCCTTTCTCCCCAGCCTGCCCCAAAAGCAGCTGTTTAAGGCCCTGACACTATGGCCTGAGGGGGCCCAGGGTGGGCTGTGGACCCCAGTCCTCATGTGGAAACGCCCCCAGGCAGCACTGCAGCTGCTCTGGACCCCGCTCTCCTGGCTTCATGGCAGTACGTTTCAGGGACTCATTTTGGCACCACCCAGACATGTGGATTCTCAATCTGGGACTCTTAATCAATCAAACAAACGTTTATTGATTGCCTACCATGTTCAGCCCAAGAGCCATGACTGAATAACAAATGTTACCTACGGTTCACATACAGAAACGACAATATATACCACAGAGCCTCTACAGAAGGACTGAAAACATGGAGTGAACAGTAAATAAACCAACAGAACAGGAAAATGAAGACACCACAGACCTAATGGTGTTAGCAGAGGGGGCAGCAGGGTTTTGAGAGAAAAACGGAGTATGATGACGTGAAGTCAGGGCACCCTTGATCGAGGAGGGGTCCTTGAGACATTTGTCAGCAGTCTGTTCCCTGCATGGAATGAGAAGGTGCCACCCCCACAGGAAACTGACCTGTACACACACCGTTCACAGTGCCCTCCACACGTACTTCAGGAAGAGGAGCTAACACACTGTACTGCAATATTCCTTTCCCTTCGCGCTCCGGTTCCTTCGCTAGACTGGGTCCTAGTGAGCAGAGCGCATGCTGTATGCTTCACTGTATCCCCAGGGCCTGGCTCTATGCCTGGCACACAGTAGGTGATCAGTAAACATACAATGAATGAATGGATGGGTGAAGCTCAATGAATAGCAAATGTCCTGAGATGATGATGATGACGATGATGATGATGATGATATTTAATGCTGGCTTCCATTCAATTAGAATCCACAGCTGATGTTTAAGAACTAAGTGAGACCTCTAAGTTCCCACACAGCACAGAAGGTGAAGATTTCGGGGGTCTGAATCTTAATACTCAATTTTGAGTCTGCCATTTAATACCCTACGGCCTCAGGACAAGTCTCCAAGTCTCTATTTCCTCATTTATACAATACGAATGAAATGATTGTATTTACCTCCGTGGTTTTGGTAAGGATGAAATTAAAGAATGCATGCAAAAACGGTCCGTAAAGTATAAGGCCATATACAAATCTCCGTCATTATTGCCATTAACAGTATAATTTAGTGCGTCATTAATTTACGTCATCCATTACGTACTTTTCCCACCAAAGCACTGTTATAAATCCTAGGCCATTTAAGGCTGAAACGGCCTCGTCTTAAGATAAATAAGCCAAAGTTGATGTGAAATGATTTCTCCCAAGGTCGAACAGCCAGGAGTAGAGCCATGTTTCAGACTCCTGGTTGGTGCTCCTTCCATGAAAAAAACCCCGAAGGCCCCCTCAGCAGATTGGTCTTGGAAGGATGGAAACTATGTGGCTGCTTTTCCCCTTCCCTGTTCTTAGCATTCAGGGTCCCCATCAGAGCAGAACAGGAAACACTGCTGAAATCACTTCTTCTCTCTGTCCTCACTCAAGGCCACATGCCACCCCTCTTTCTGGCAGCACTGGCGAGGCTCCCAGCTCAAGTCCTCCCCCACCCAATCCAATCCAGACTCTGATTTAAATCACCTTCCTCAAGCGTCATGTGAGCAGGTGACTGCCCCTCTCTGACACCTCAAGGAGCTTCTGATTGCTTTTTCTCCTGAAAGCGCCCTCCCATTCTTGCAGAGCCTCCAGGTCGGGGGTGGGACCACATCTGTCATCACTGTATCTGCCAGCTTTGTGCACGGTTCCGAGCCCCCACTTCTTTGGTAATACAAATTTACTAAGAGGAATCATACCAAATCCTACAAAGTAAGCACCCTTCACATTTTCCTTCTCAGCTGTGCACACAAGCTCACAGATCCCCAGCAGAGCCTTACGTCCCCCGATTCTATGGAACATATTCTACGACACTGGATGTAGGCAGCACTTCCGGCGGGGGGGGGTGTCATTCATGATATCCATCCTTCTCCTCCCTCTTGTCCACCACAGCTGTCCTCATTCACTATCTCCGCCCCCCTCCCCTGCCAATCCTGCACATGTTTTCACCACCCTTTACACCTTGCACAAATATACTTGTCATCACCCCCCATGCCAGAACCACCCTCCAAGCCGGGCCTTCTCCCACTTAGACTGTGCCGAGTCGCCCTCAACTGGAGCCCCCACCAGATACCCTCACTGTGTCTCCCTCCATGCAGTGTATTTCAAAATGGGACTCCCCTCTGCAGCAAGCAGTAGACACTCAGTGCCTCTTATACAGCAGGTCTTAGTATCAGGTGCCAAGAAAGCTACACGCTGTGTGTTTTAGTCCCTGCCTTTGGGGACCTTGGGGTGCAATTGGTGACACAAGCAATATGCATAAAGATTTCATGTCTTACAAGGTCTTGATATCTGCAGGCATCTCTCTCTCTCCTTCCACGTGATCTATTCATACGGCTCGAGCCCACTGGTTGTTTTCATGTCTGGGCTCCGTTTTGCAATACGCTTGTTTGTGAAGGTTTTTCTGAGTGTGTGGCTTATGCTCAGAGCTCTTTCTATACATATTTTTTTAATGTATGCCCGTGCTCTCTCACCAGAATGTAAGCTGGAGGGCTGTGTAATTAGGCTCTTTCTATCACTCCGCAGACTGCTCCATGCAGCGGCTTTCGGGAAGTGTCAGTGATGGAGACGGGCTGAAAGAGGTCATCTGGCCCCGCTGTTAGGGGGGTGGGGAGAGAGAGAGAGAGAGAGAGAGAGAGAGAGAGAGAGAGAGAACCCTGAAAGTATTGAGCTCAGTGATCATCACAATGCCACTGCTTCTGAGGAATGTTAATCAGCTTCCTGTGATCAAGGGGCTCCGTCACTTAACATGATACCAGATAAGAAGTGACTGTGCATGCCTCCACGTGCCTAGGGTCACAAAAACTGCCCGATCTCTCATACTGCACCAACTCCACAATTTGACCACAGTACCCCAGGGAATTGCTTTCTCTATCCCCTTCCAAAGTCCTGCAGAATATGGTCTCCTCTATGCGGTTCACCTGGGACGTATGCAACAGCTAACTGTTGATTCATTCCTTCACTGAAAATCCGGTTGAGCATCTCTCTGTACTGCCTGTCGGTAACACAACAGTGTGGCAGTCAGTCTCTGCTCTTCAAGGGCTTGCTGTCTAATGAGGAAAATTGGCAGAAACACAGACAGTTGCAAAGGTGAAGATCAGAAGAGGCAGATTTTCTCCAGAATGCTACCTTGGAGTTTGACCTAAAGATGAGCAGGTCTTTAGTGAGGTGAAGGAAGGAGGGAGAGAAACACATGGAGATGTAAGGACCTCGTGAGCCACATAATTATTTTGTGCATATTTCTTGTATCACCAATGGCATCACAAGATCCCCAAATGCAGGGACGAGCTCTCGTACACCATGTCGCTCCCTTGGCACCTAACACTGAGACCTGCCTATAACAAGCACCCAGTACCTATTGGCTGCTGCTAAGAATCTCATTTTGGTGTGTTGCAGTTGTTGAGCTCCAAGGAAAAGGACCTGCCCTCAGGTGGGATAGCTGACTGGTTCACTTGGCTAAGTTGACAGGAAAATGCTCATAACAAGCAGGAGATGGAGAATTCCACCATCCTTTCTTCCTCAGATACACTAATAGAGAATTAGACTTCTCTATCAGCTCCATCAACTATTCTCCTGCACACTATGGATGTCCTGAAGTTGCGAGGTGGTGAGGGCTGGTGCAGGGCCTGGTGGTTTGAAGGAAGCACCTGGCAGGGGCACATCTGCCCCCATGAGGAAACCCTGTTCATAACTGCCTCTGCTACAGACCCCTTCTCCTTGTTCTCGGGATGAAGGAAAGAAGGTAGGACAGCAGTCGTCACATTCAGGCGAGCTCCTCCTGACAGGACAGAGAGGCGGCTCAGTGAGGAGCAGAGAGACATGTACCGTATCAGAATGCCACCCTTACTGTCCCTGGCTCCTCAGCAAGTCAGGCCAGAACGCTCTGCCCCGCTCCCAGTCTATCCAGGGCAAACCACCCAGGTGACTCACACCCGAGCCAGTGACACAAATGTCAGAGAACATACATTTTAAAATGCATGACTTTTCTGAAAATGCCTGGATAGTGTGAGCTGTAAATAACTAATACTCTGCGAGTAAAACATACTCTCTGAACAGTGGGCTTCGGGCTCTTAGGAGAGTCTACCCATAAGTCTCTCAAGTCTCCTTGCAAAGCCGTCTTCAGCTAAGCTAGAAAATCTATTGAGAGGAATGAGAAAGCCAGCTGTAGGAGCAGCTGGGAGTAAGTGGGATAAGAAAGGCTGCTTGCCTCCCTTTCAGTAACGTGGGTTCTGTATACCACACACACCTCCAGGCTGGTATTTCACTGCATCATTAAAGAACACGCCTAACAGTAAGATGAAAATCAAAGAGAAAAAAAGAGAGCAAAAGGAGTTTAAAAAACAGATAAAACACAGGCTAGAAAGTGAAATAGAAGGCCAGAAAGTTAAAAGGAGTTACAGACAACGGAAAGCAACAAGACAAAGGAAAGGGTTAAAACTTAGACTAAACAGCTCACACGATTATGAGTTGAAAAACAAAACAGAGCAAAATAACTGGTGAGAAAACAAAGAGAAGCTCAGAGAGATCAAGGTAAGAGATTAAAACAGGGAGGTTAAAAGATGTAAGATTATGATAAAGCTAAAATCCAAAGACAAACTGAAAGCTTTTGGGAAATGAGGCTAAGAATCAATAGAAAGAAAGAACAAAGGTGTGTGTGGAGGGTGGAGGGGAGAGGAGGGGCGGGGAGGAGAGAAAAAAGGACAGTGTCCGTGGGAAGGAGGTAAGAGGAGTGGGTCTAATGGAAAGGCCTTGAACCCTGGGCTTCTGAACAGAGACTGGGCTGCCCTGGCCACAGCAGCCCTGCTGCCTGATGGAGACAAACGCATCCAGTCATATGCAGCCATTGCTATCTTGACCCTTCAGAGTGCTTCTGGAGATTTCTATCCCAATCCCAGGCTTCATTTTCACTCTGTCTATGGGGATGAAGGAAGAGGCATAAATCCCCCAGAGCTGGGCAACAGCCAACTAACCTCCTCAGATCTCACAGATTCCAAAAGCTTTGATGTTACCTTTTCCCAGAGGAAAGCGCCAGTCTAAGCCGCTCCCCCACCCCTCATTTGCCCTGCCGCAGAGCACTGGCTTGAGAGCCAGGAATCTGGTATTCATGACCCCACACTGCCAGGAGAGAGCTGACTGTTGCTCTCAATCCCCGAACCACTCTGGCTTTCACCATCACATCTGATACAGAAAAATGATCAGTAGCTAAACTGTACCCCGTCCATCAAAAACTGAGCCAGGCCAAGGAGATGCTGTTGGGTGGAATCCTTGGGACTCCCCCTAGGTCCTGTCTCCCAGAGTCCCAGCTGTGTTCATCCATGGGCTCCCCAGTTATTGCTCCTGTTACCTCTGGAGGATGATGAGGCTGGTCTCATCATATCCCCCTGCCCTCCCACCATTTGCCCCTTAACCGTTGGATTATTAACTAGACTCAGCATCTTTCTGGTTCTCCGGGGCAAACCTGGATGTCCCCATGGTACTGATGTCAGTTCCGCTTCTGTTTCTTGCAATGATACCATACTCTGATCCTAACTCCTACCAGCTGTCTTACAGCACTGGTCACAAGGGAGATCAGAGGAGTGCGTGTGTTTGGTGCCACATAAACCCATCCAGACTGCTAGAAAAATAAAGCAAAACACATGCTGTATAGAGAATGAGTCAGTGGCATCATGTTCCCATGTGAGGGGCAGCCCAATTCATTTTCTAACATGAAGACACTTGGTGGGGAAGCAAATCCCTTATATTTCTCCTGTTCTTCACCCTCAGTTAATTCTTGGAAATGTAAAGATAGCACCATGACAGCACTATATCCTGGTCTTCCTAACACAGAGAAATCTTGGGAAACAAGACAGGCTTTTTGTTAGTACTGAGTGGATGTCCATCCAGAGCCATCATGCCTGACATCACTTCCTGTCTCTGTGCCTTAAGGATGAGTTACCAGATATTAAGCGAAGGCTCCCTGAGTAATGCAACAGAAGCATGTATCTATGATGCTGCAAGTAACACAGCCCGGTTTTCAGGTCGCTTGAAGCACACGACACGACACTCTTGCAGCACAGACCTCACAAAAGCTGCACACAGAAGTGATGACAGAGGAGCATGTCAACTCTAAAATAGCAAATCTTCCTCTTGATAAACTAAACTTAGAGACAGAGCAACTAATTAGTTCCCCTGTGCTGGATCTGGAGGGACTTTCACACTATATTTTTTCTGGGTGACCCGAGGCTGGAGAAAAGAGAGTGCAATTTAATATAGACAACTGTGAAGTCATGTATTAGGGCGAGAATCCATGGAGTGAGCCCAGTGTGTGTGTGTTAAATGAGCGAGCCAACAGCGCGAGTCTGGGCCTGGCATGGCCCCCAAAAGCTCTGCTTAGCTAGAGAGAACACCACAGCATCCTCCAGATAAATGCTGACCTCTTCTGGAGATCTAGGTCAAAGAGGCGTGGGGGGAGATCTTTTGTTTGCTAATCCCAGGGCTATTTATTTCCCCTGGGGCTGGATTAGTGCTCTTTTAAAGAAAGAGCCAGAAAAATAGTAATCAGTGTGTGGAGTTAGCAATGGAGGGCTCACAGCTTTACAACTCAACAAAGAAAGCAGTCACCCAAGGGAGGAGGGAGGGAGGTATGCAGTCTCTTGTAAAATCCCCAGACTTTTCCTTTACCCAGAAGCACCCACTCCCAACTGTCAGGACAGCACACACAGTCAGGCACTCAGAGGGCACACACCATTGCCCTGTGTGGACCTTACCTGAGGTACAGCTATATCCAAGTCTATACTGATAAGGAATGAGTCTTATTATTCATTTGAGTTTGCACGCGTGATGTGAACCCCAGTCGGGTTTTTGATGACACCTCCATTTCCGGTTTTCTTCTAGGTGGAATCCAGAGCGATGTCTTAGCTGCTTAGTGACTGAGGAACCCAGCTCTATTGTGACTGGGTTTTATAGACCCTGTGCTTAGCAGAGCTCAAAATGGCTCACCTCCTAACTCAAAACTCAGCTCAGACACACCCCTAAATTCTCTTGGCAGAATTCCCTGAGCCTCGGCTTTTGTGGGCGTGAGAACAGTCAACGACGCGTCAGCTTCCGTGTTTTCAGGCTTTTGTGAACACTCTCCATCTTCGGCACCTTCTTGTGCTATGACCTCATGCATTACGACGCACAGCCTTTCAGAAAGAGCACCTGAACTTGTTTTCTCGATGAATCTCCTCTCTGTTGGAGACACTAAATGAGATTTTAGGCTTCTCCTCATAGGTCTGAGCACACGTTCCTTCCATATACAGGGATTTTCTACCAGTAGAAATAAATCTCCTGGTGCCACGTCAGCACAAATATTCTAATAATGTTTATACCTACTGACCCAGGGTAGTGAGGTGAGGAGTGGGGGTTCTTAATCCACAAAGGTAATTAGGGGTTGGGGAGAATCACTGACAACGACAGAATGATAAAAATCAAAAACAGACCCCAAAATCAGTAAATATGGAGAAAAGCGTTCTGACTGTGTGACCATTAACTCACATGCTCCTTTTTAACTCTCAATGGCTTTAAAAAATCACACTGACATAGAGAACATGCTAGGAAGAAGAGATTTGTTGAACTGAGGAGAGCATAAAGTTCAGTTTCCCACAGTGAGTGACAAGCCCAACAAAAGATGACCATTTTAGAGAGGCAGCCTACCAGAATACATCAAGCAGAGGATGTAATTTGAAGAAAATAAAGAAAGGAAAGAGTCAACAACTCAATTTTCTTTTACGAGTAGGCATTCGGCTAGGGTAGCAGTGCAGGATGGGACGTTTATTTTCAGATGCAAGAATTATGGAAAGAGTCCACATGAGAGCCATGGGCGCTACCATCACTCTTAAAGGAGCCATCAGAGAGGACGGGCTATGGGGCTGGATAATGGACATGTGCGTCCTCCTAGTGGTATCGCTCATGAACGACGTGACGAGGACTGAAGTTCAGCATGCACAATGCCTCCATGGCTGCTTGTACAGTCAATGTCTCTGTGCTCCGACATGGCCTGCCTGCTTTAAGTCATCATTTCCTAGGTGCCGACCCAGAAGGCTTATCTGCTCTTGCCCAACATCTAATGGGAAGGCAAGTAAATGTAGCACATTTAGACTCCTAGAACTGAAGAGCTGAAGGAAACGCAAGCAATGCTCTTGTAACCCAATTCTTACTCAATAATATTGTTTTTTCCCTCTCTCCTCCTCAAGTTATAAAATTGACATGCTCATTTAATGAAGTACAAAAAAAAAACAGTATATAAATGAAATAATCTACAATTCAATATTCGGAGTTATAAATTTCTTTTTAGTTTTTTTGGGGGGAAGATTTTATATAGGTATATATAGATATATATATAGAGAGATATAGATATATATATGTATATGTGTGCATATATATGTATATATATGTGTGTATATATATATGTATATATATATAGCCAAAAAATGTATACACATTTTAAGAAAGTAAAACTGTATTAAAATTGTAATAATATATACTGATAACAAAAGATGAATACAAGTCACGTTTGACTTCTGCAATTACAAGTGGTGTTCAAAGTGGTTACCATCAGCGTAATTTTAATACAGTTTTTTCCTTTCTTAAAACATGTATACATATTTTGGCACCCTCTGTATATATTTGTATATATGTGTACATATGACTATGTACACATATTTGTGTGTGTGTATACATACATATACATATACTCAACATACGTTTTTAAGCTGACAATATTGAGATTATCATGTTAGTCTAGTTTTTAATAATATATACATGATGTGAATGTCCCTGTGTCAGTAAATATGCTTCAAAACCAAAATTTTATAAAATAATTTGTTGAGGTGAAGTTCACAGAACATAAAATTAACCACTTTAAGTGAACAATCCAATGGTTTTTAGTAAACTCACAATGCTGGGAAACTAGCACCGCTATTTAGTTCCAAAACATTTCTGTCACTCGCCAGTGAAACCCCATACCCATTAAGCGGTTTGCCCCTGATCTCCCATTCCTCCAGTGCCTGGAAATCACCAATCTACATTCTGTCTATGGATTTACCTATTCTGGACACTTCCTATCTATGGAATCATACAATACATGCCCTTTGTGCCTGGCTTCCTTCATTCGGCGTATTGTTTGAGATTCCCCCACGTTGCGGCATGTGTCAGTACTTCATTCCTTTTTATGGCTGAAAAACATTCCATTGTATGGAGACGCCACAGTTTGTTTGCCCAGTCATCCAACAACAGACATGTGGGCAGTTGTCGCCTTTTGGCTGTCATGAGTAGTGCTGCTGTGGACATGTGTACCTGTGCTTCTTTGAGGGCCTGTTTTCAATGCTTGTGGGTATACACCTAGGAGGGGAATTACAGGGTCATATAGGAATTCCATGTTTAAGTTTTCAAGGAACCACCAAACTGTTTTTCCACAGCTGTTGGATCATTTTACATCCCAGCCAGCAAAGCACAAGGGTTCCAATTTCTCCACATTCTCTTCGGCACTTGTTATTTTCTGGGCTTTGTTGTTGTTCATGGTAGCCCTCCATTATGATGGGTGTGAAGTGGTATCTTATTATGGTAAAACCACAACTTTTGAGTGTTGTGTGATTCATCTGGTTTTTCCATAATATATGAACCAGTCCCTACCCTGTTGGCATATATATAGGTGGTTTTGAAATTGCCCTATTGTAAATAGCCACGTGATGAAATCTTTGTAGAACATATACATCTTCAACTGAATCACATGACTTCTGTAGCCAAACTTCCTGGGGGCACATCTGATTTTGCAGGTGAAGCAGCTGAGTTACCAGGAGCCAAGACCACAGCTAGGGGGCCTATAGCTCACCCATGCTTCTCTTTGACCTTTTGAGATGGTCAGGTCGGTGTTGTGTCAGGTATAAAGCAGATTAGATGGAACTCAGCGAAAAACAGTGACTTCTTCAGCACTGAAGAATGGATGACTCCAAAGCCACTTCTAGTTCAATTTTAACTCATTCTATTTTGCCCTAAAATTGAAAAAAGTCTGTAACACAACAAAGCTCCCTGTGCTGCACACTGTGTAACATCGACAACTTTAACTTTATCATCTTCAGCAAAGTTTATGTAACTCCATCAATGCTGCACGTGCTACAAACTCCTAGGGGAGTGGGCTCAACTCAACCACACTGGGTCGGCTGCCCTTCCACCTGTATGGTGGTCATGGGTGGGCAGGAGAATGATGTGGAGACTTGTGCTGTCTTTGGGAGACCTCCATTTAAACAGCATTTTCAATGAGGTTCGAGCTGGTAAGAGAGAGAGATACAATGATACACTTTGAAGTTTTTAGTGAGATCCCAAAAAGAAATATATCTAGCCACATACAGTGCATAAAACTACAGTCTGTTTCCCCTCTAATTGGTAATAAATGTAAATGTTTAGTTATGCCTGACTAGGGAGCTATGAACAACACATCTGTCTGACTGCTTTTTCAGTCTTCACAAGGACTGCAGCATTCATACCATCTGTAGCTTGTGGAGGAAGAAAGAGACATAGAGAAAGTGAAAGTGAAATGGAGAGAACAGATATTACCACATGCGCGTAGGGAACCGACGCCGTCAACAAATATTTATTGAGCATCTAGTACAGCCTGGGCACCAGGCCAGAAAAAGAGGATGCTGTTGACTTCAGGGAGATAATAAATATTCTCCCTTCCAAATTCTAAGTCAGATGATGGGTTTTGAGGGTGGTCAGGCAAATAATAATGTGAATGACAAATTTACTATTGACAACACATCCCGGAGAATGAGGCTTAGGTTAAGGTGAGAACGGATTTCCTAGCAGTGAACTCCAGGTATAAACAGGCCTACCTGCCCAGACACAGGTAACATTAGGGGACTGCAGACCTGGCCCACGAGGGCAGATCTCTGACTGTTTATCTCAGGGTCTGACCAGGAGCAGGGCAGGCAAGCAGGCTCTCTGCAGGTCAGCAGGGCCCAGAGAGGAAGAGAGGAGGGCTAGGGCTGGCTGCAGGCCAGCCTTCCCCTTCAACTCAGGCAGGTGAGTGAGGGGGCGACAGTCCCCAGGACATAGCGACATAGCCACAGACACGGGCTCTCCGCCCTGCCTATGTATTAAGGTCACCTGGGAGCTGCAGGAAAACCTAGACTGAGTCCCCGCACCCAGAGATTCAGATTCCATTGAAGTCGGATCGGATGTGGGCATGGATATTTTTTAAAACTCCCCAGACAATGCTAAACATGCAGGCAGGGTTGAGAATCACTGCCCTATTAAGAAGTGAGCCCAGCAGCTACGACGATAAATGACAGTCCCTGCCTCCCAGCATCTCTCATTCTCCTGAGGAAGAAGTCATGAAAGCCACCACAGTGCTGTCTGCCAAGTGCCATGGGCACTCAAGGGTGGAAAGACCAAAGGGCTGGGGTTCCAGAGAACTTCCGGGGGCCATGGGTGGCCTGGGTTCAGAAGATCCCCCTGACAGTGGTGGAAAAGGCAGTAAGAGGGAGACAGGTGGCAGAGAGGCCCCTGGGGGGGGTCACAATAGATCAAGAGAGAGAATAAAGTATTGGGCTGTCAGAAAAGTCATGACGTATTTTTTCGATGTTTTTCATTGCAAAAATGTGTCATGGCTTTTCTGACAGCCCAGTACAAAGGAAGTGAGGCAGCTAATTAGTTAGTATCCTTCAGGGCTCAGAGGTGGAACAGCGACCCTTCCTTCCTTCCGGGAACAGGCCACCTGTGGTCGGCCTGAGTTCTATGTGTGGCTTCCAGCAGGCACCGTGCTGCTGAGCTGAGGAGCTCAGGTTTCTTGGGGTCGTACTGAGAAGTACAGGGGAGGATGCATATAAATTGCACAGCCCAGGGGCTGCCACAGAGCACAGCCTTGCAGGATGGTGGGTGATGCCGCTGCTGTTTGAGAGGCTCTAGAAGCTGCAGCAGCACAGATATTTCCTTGGCGGGTGTGCTTGGGCTCTGATTCACCTGAGTGAAGGTGGAGATGTCAGTGGTTTCACAGAAATTCCACACGTGCTTTACTCTGTTTTTTTGGTTCCAACATCCGTAATCGGCAAACAAAGAAAATAATGCTGTGGATACCTGAGCATTCTATCTTAATGAGTATTACTGGTAATGAGACCAAACCAGGATTCAATATGAAACAAGTATTTTTTTTTTCATTTCATTGAAGCCTCATCACTACCCCTGGAAGCACATTGTCTAACCCATTTTACAGATGAGAAGCTGAGGTTAGAAGTTAAACAGTATTCCTGATGTCAGGTGTTCAGTAACGAAGGGTGAAAATCAGGGTTTCTGGCTGTGTTTCAATTACATATCAGCAAGGCAGCAATGTTTTTTGCCTTTAGAGATAAGAGGAAAAGAAAGGCCAGGCCCATATGTCCTCCGGAAGCGATGCGGATCAGTTACCTTTGTGATGCATAGAGATGGGGTTTTACTAGTTTGAGAATTCTTGTTAAGCTCTATTATCCAGAATAGCCACGATGTGTCTTCTCTACACGCGGAGAAATTCCTTACTTGAAGGTAAGAGTAAATTACGATTCACATTCTCTACAAATTTGTTTTCCAAGGTGTCTATAGGAGGCCCTGGAGACTAGAAAAATGTGAACTTTTTGAACTCAAGAGTTCTTTTTCTCCCCGATTTAATTGCATGCCACGCCCCTTAGATGGCATCTTCATTTAATGCTTTGTGTGCCTTCAGACAATCCATGAAGAATCCTGTCCATAAATTCCTTACATTTGCACTTGCAAATTGCATTTGATGGATGACTTTTAACCAAAAGAATGAATGAATGTTGGAGAAGATTGATATTGTTGCATTCAAAGGATATCGGAGGTGCTGTGCTTCAGTTAGGGACTCTTTTTAGAGGATGGCAGCCTGTAAGGCCTGAGCATGTGAGGGCCCAACAAGTTGGAGTCTAACAGGGCAAAGGGGAGAAGAGAAGGAAACAGGTGTCATCTCTCCCAGGGCCCGGTGACAAAGCCCTTGAACTACAAGTGCTTGATGCCATTACTCATCTTAATGTCCAATGGATCTTTACTTCGAACCAGTTAGACATCACACGTTAGCAGTATCACTCATCTTCCGGGCTGTCCCAGAGGTCATATCTCGGCAGCACTTTCAGCTGACTTCCAATTAATTTCACCTGCCTTTTAAAGAGGACTTAGACAAGGAAATTCACTATAAAGAGAAAGAAATGGTCACTACATATTTTCCCGTGACGATCACAAACAAAAGCGGTGCCTCAAAGTAGCCTCGTTCCATTTAGCCGCCTCGATTCAATTCCATACACATTTATGGAGGTCATTCTCCGTGTGAAGCGCTGTGATCGAGACTCTTAAGCGTTTCAAGGATAAATGAGTCCTAAGTCTTGTCTTCCAGAGGGAAACACTGTCGGAGGGACTAAGACACACATAAATAGCAACAGTGCACTGGAGTCGCTATTGTTTCATAACTATCTACTGCTAGATCACAAGAAGTTTCATCACCTTGGCCTTGGACATATCTTACCATCCATCTTATTTAATATGGACTTAGCCACAGATAAAAAGGTGAAAGATAGCATTCAGACACAGAGCTAAGCATGCTAGGTCCCTTGAACCCTGCTGCTCCAGCATGAGTAATCACATCAGGAGTGTGTTTGAAAATAAGGTTTGAAATATCAGGAACTATGAAAAATGGAGAACTACAAACACTTCCATTTTATAATGTAAGGGCACTGTGATGTTATCTTAGGTCTAAGAGTTTCATGTTTAGAACTTTTAATGTTTCAGCCTTTTAAAGGGTCTTTTGGATGGGTAAACATTTGTGGAATATTTGCTGGGTGCTACCTAGTTAGCTGGGTCCGAGAGAGAGGGTACCAAGATAATTAAGAGATATTGCCTCACCTTAAGGAGTTTTCAGGCTGGGAAAGGTATAAAGACAGATCATTTCCATAACTGATGTTGGGTGCTTAGGCAGAGAATTGCACAGGACACTATGCTAGCAGGAAACGGGGTACACAGCCCAGGCAGAGAGTTCAGAAAGGCTCCCTAGAGAAGCAGCTGCCCCCCTAGCCCTTGAAGGAAAGTTAGTGTGACCAGGTGAAGAAAGGTGTGAGCAAAGTCCAGGTAGATGGGGGGGAAAAGGCACAGAGGACAGGACTGTGTGATGTCTGGGGGGAATTCTTAGTTTACGATTTTTAGAATTAAGTGCAAGTCAGGAAATGGTGGATGCAGCCGAGAGGCAGCCGGGTCCGAGCTGAGGCTCTGGGGACCACATTAGGAGGCTGTGGCCCCATCACAAAGAAGCAGCACTGAAAGTCGCCATGACTGTGATGTAGAGAACGTGGCTAAATGGAGCAAGGCAGGGGGCAGGAAAATGGGGAGTCAGCTCAGGAGGCTACAACCCAGAGATGGCGAAGGCATGAGCTAGGGCTATGAAAACAAAGGTGAAGGCAAGGGTAAAGGATGAGAGCAGGAAACGGGTTTCAGGGGAATATTGTTGAAAAAGAAGGAGTCTAAAATGATTCTGACGTTTGGGGCTTCAATGACGAGATGAACGGTTACAGGAACTGGAAATAAAAGAAAAGAAGGCTAGGGGTGGGAGGAAAAGCTAGTCTGGGCCATGTGTTGCGTGTGAGGTGCCTATGAGACAACTGGGGGAGGTGCCAAATAGGTTCATGGATGTCCAAGTCTGAAATTCAGAGGACAGGTGAGGGCTGGAAATACAAGCAGAGACCTGTCTTCTAGTTCTCCTCTCTTAGATCCAAGCTTGGAAATAGGAAGCAAGGAAGTAAACAATACATGTTTTAGACAGATTGCTTGGGGGCCATGGGGGAGAGATACTTGCTACAGAAGAGTAAAGAAAATGTTTTAAGATTTTCTCTGCCTTAAATTCTGCATGACAGAAAAAAAATGCTTTAGCATTTAGACCAAGACAGGAGTTGGCTATTAATTCCAGCCTGAAAGCATTATTTTCCCACTACCTATTTTTGGTGTCATTCAGTTTATTTTTAGACATTGTTGGAATTAACTTTGAAGAATCTTTTCTTGGAGTTTATCCAGGGGAGGGTGACCTGGATAGTGGAGTAACTGGAAAGCCTTTCATATGAGGATTGATTTAAATACCTGCAGATATTTTTCCAGGAGAAACACATAAGGCCCTCCCCCACCACATATACACATGTGCATACCTAGTAAAGACTCCCTCCAAATATTTAAAGGGCATCACATGGAAGAAACGATAGACTTTTTGAACATATCTCCAGCGGATCAACGAGTAGGAGCAATATGCAGGTCCAGTTCACGTTTCCTCCATAAATAGTTATGAAAGACCCACATTTCCTAGGCACTGTTCTAGGTACAAGTACAGGGATCTAATGAGAAACAAGATAGCTCTCTGGTTCTGCTAAAGGTCATACGCTAGTAATGGAGAGACAGATAATCACCAAGATAAGTGACTTTAGATAATGGGAAGTACCTCAGAGAAAGGAAGAAACTACAAGATAGAGCATGCCCAAGGGGAAGAGCACAAGGTGGGAGGAAAGCTCACTAGACTGGGTGCTGGAAAACTCTCTCCAAGTAGAGGACATTCTGAGATCAGAACGACAAGAAGCCAGTCTTAGAAAGAGCTTTCTGGGCAGGGTAAAAAATCAAGTGAAGAGGCCATAACTCAGGACTGAGCCTGAACTATCAAGGGCAAGAAAGTAGTCCAGTGTGGCTGAAGGAAGGTGACCGGGGAATGAATTTTATTCCAAAGGTGATGGAAGACAGTTATGTTAGCTTTGGACAGGATTTGTTGAGACAGTTAAATTATACTTTAAAAGATCACCCTGGCCATTGGGCATAGAATGGAGTGTGCAGGAGTTAATGCTAGAGCAGAACAAAGGACAGTAGATTGGAGCAGGGTGGTAATGCTGTAGCGAGAGAGAAATGGATGCATTCCAGAAGCATTTCATAAATGAACATGGCAGGAGTGTTGACGAATTGAATGCTGGGGGTGTGGAGGGGGAGTCAGGAAGGAAAAGGGAGTGTTAAGGATGACTTAGATTTTTGGCTTAAGTTTTCAGTTGGATGGTGTTGCCATTCCTTAAGATGGAGAAACATCGAGGTTGTGGGCCACAGACAGGATTAAGTTGTTTTGGATATATTACGCTGAAATCCCAATTTGACTCAAGTGGATAGATCACCTAGGAAGTTAGATGAGAATGGAGCTCAGGGAAGAGGTCATGGCTGGAGAAATAAAGATTGGGGGGTCATCAACACATAGATGGAACCTGAGCCATGGGACTAGGGATAGAAAGAAATAAGAGATCTCAAAACTGAGCCTTGGAGGCTCTCAGTATTTGGAGATCAGTTAGAAAAGGCAGAGTCAGGAAAAGGAAGGCTAATGAGATAAAAGCCAGGAGAAGGTGGAATAATGAAAATCAAAACAAGGAAGTATTTAAAGAGGAAGTTGCTTCCTTTAAGGATAATTCCATAAAAATTAGATTTTTCCTACCATGGCAGGAATCTCCCAACCTCTGTGGGGACCTCACTGCTCTAGCTCTCCTATTCTGGATGATGAAAACAATTCAACCCCACCAGCAAGCAAAGGCTTCTCAGGCCAGGACTCGCGCTGAAGAAGAGACAGAAACGTCCAGCGGTTGTTCAAGGCTTGGCCTCTGAGCACTCGTGTTAAGGCGATGATTGTGCTATTAGAGACTCCTTTCCCTGATGCTGGGTCAACACCTTGTTCTCAGGTCATCAGGAATGTTCCTCTTGCTTTCTGGAGGTCTCGTTCCTCCAGTCAGGTTCTGTTTCTTGCTGTCACCCTTCACAACCGGCACCACCTTGGTCCTACACTGACGGCCTCGCCTCCCATCAATATCACTGCGGTTACTTCTGGATTATAGACCAACTCTCAGACTCTCGTCCATGTGTCTTGTATAACCTGAGCCTTAACCTTTGCCCAGAGCCACAGATCTTTTTCGATTCCAGCACTTAGCTGCATCTAGGACAACTCACAGCACCAGGACCTGGTTATAATAATCATGAGTGGCCAAGCTTAGATGGCGTGAACCACCTGGGAGGGGCCTTACGCTAAGGAGGCACTTGCCCAACGTGGGAGTGTGGTATAGACGGACTTTGAGGACCCTTCCAACACACCAAGGTTCTGTAGTTCTTTTCAGATAGGGACTGATTTTAAAAGCAAATGTTTAATGAAATACAATTACATTTTGTTTTTCTCTAGCATACAGCTATTTTCACTCTGAAATTCTGTTTTTCTATTTCTCTCATATGTTTGGTTAGGGCTGAGGAAGATTATATTTTGCTCACAGGATATTTTGCTCAAGGCTAGCATATGGCGACCCAGGCATAATTCCGAATGACAAGATTGTACACTAGAGAGCTCTTATTCTCCTGGTCAAAGCTGACCTCGTAATTTTTTCTTGCACATAGTAGGCACTCAGTAAAGATGTAATGAACAGAACAAAAGCCATGTTAAAAGGTGTTTACTTGCTAAAGCAAATGTCTTGTGTTTGTGTTCATTACCAGGGTCTGGCAGAGAACGAGGAAAGTTCTGGGCAGCACGCTCTCTGCTTCGTCCCTCATTTATCCTGCCGTTAATGTTAAGATGACAAGTTGGTGCCTTTCTATGTGGACCAAGAATGTTGACAAGAAATGATAACGTACAGATTTGGAAAAACTCAAAATATTTCTACTCTTACCTAATAAAGGCATTAGCTTAGTATGTATGAATGTTAGCTGGGGGCTTGCCACATTGCCTTGTCCCCTGTCCCCATCCCATGGCCGCACTCACTGCAAGGTAAACTTGTGATGTCCATGGAAACTGTGTCTATCACCTAACACAAAGGTCATTAAATAGTAGTCGCCATATTTACGCTGCTTGACTGACAGGAGGTTTCTAGAACATTTAGAAGCCATGCATTCCCCAGACCTCCTTCTTCTCCAGTATACTGCTCCTGACCTGCACCATTTATTTTTGCCACTTGCTAGGTTTTTGGATGCTTTAAAATGTGCAAACCTGGTGGAAAACATGATAGAACAGGAAGTACGGCCGTGCTTCTAAATTGTCGCACGCAGGTTTTATTTGGCCTGCAACAGCATAAACATCACAATGTTTTAAGATAGAAACAAATACAAATTATAACCGGTTTGCTAAACAAGCTGGAATGAGACAGGGACAGGTGGAAAGCAACTTTTATTCTTTCTCGCCACTGACCCTTCACACTCCTGCTGTGAAATGGTTCTTCCCCACCGAAAAAGGACCCCTTTTCCCGTCACTCTCAGGCATTAATGAAAAACCTGGCTTTTAAAGCATTTAGAAAGTCCAATCTATTCTGATATCAGAGGTCCCATTTCTGGGCCAACTGAAATCTGTCTGGTTTGCTCACAGTTACGCCCTCATCCACGAAAGGGTCTGATTAGCAGAAGACATGCAAGAAAAAGCAGTTATATCAATCAATGGCGAAATCTGAGCATATCCCGCAAAGAGACATCTCACTCCCCAGGCGTCTTTCCAACTGCAATGGTTTTGGACGTTACGACGGGGAGAAACAGAGAGCTATGTCAGAACATTGGATCCATCCATACATTCCACTAATGGTTAAGGATGTTTATTTCCTATGTGCTCAACACCACTGTTCTCAATGGGGACACAGCAATTAACAAGGTGTGAAGTCTCGGCCCTCACGAAGCTTTCGTTCTTGCGGAGCAAACAGATCGCAATATATTTAACAAGTAAATGTATATTATGATGCCATTCCGTAAGATACATTCGAAAAAGCAAAAGTAAATCAGGCAATAGGACAGAGAATGACAGGAAGGGGGCTGTTTTAGACCAGGAGGTTGATAAGCAAGTCCTCTCTGAAAAGGTGGCAAGTGGGCAAAGGTATGGGGAAAGGGCATTTCTGATGAACGGCCAACAAGTGTAAAGGCCCTGAGATGGGACAGAGTTTGAGTCACTGAAGAAATAGAGGGAAGATTGAAGACTGCAAGATGGAGACACAAGTAGGGGAAAATGAGTTTGGAGAGGCAGTCAGGGGGCTGGCTGATCACAGGAAGTCTTAGAGGATGTGTTAATGTGTTGGGATCGTATTCTGAGTGTGAGAGGAAACTGTAGGGGTTAGAGCTGGGGAGGGATGTGACCTCACTCACATTTTAGACTGACTGTCTCGGGCAGCTCTCTGGGAGGCAGCAGTGTTAATAGGAAGGTGGGTTCAGGGGCTCTTATAGAAGTAGAGATGAACAACGGACATGAACAAAAGGGCACAACCTGAGGATGCACTTTGAAGGTAGGATGGAGACAACCTGTTGGTGAACAGGCTGTGGGCGGGGTGGGACAAGGTTTGGGCGATGTTTGGGTCTGAGCAACTGGGTGAATCTTCACTCCCTGTGAAGGGGTAGCCTGGGGGAGAGCACATTGGGGGTGGCGGTGCTAAATAAAGCGTTCTATTTCAGCCCTGCTATGTTGGAACTGTAATCAAAACTGACATAACCCAGTCTGAAAATGCACAACTTTCAGGTTCACTGTGGCATACAACTCCAGCCACAGAAAGTGGAAACGGGCGAATCAGTTTCTGCTCCCACAATCTCATTACCAGTATAATGAGAGCAAGTCTCAGATCAGATTTTGCCACACATGCAGACATAATGCCATTAACAAGTAGGCACCAAGCAATTTATACACCTGCTCTATAAGTCTGATGAAGTCCCAGCTCGCGGGCCTTCCAGGGCTCCGACCACGGCTCCGCATGTGGCGTTCCCTCGGCACAAGGTCATGTTCCAAGGCAGGACCAGCCAGCCAGAAATCCTCGCCCTAATGGCTGCAAACAGGACTTCTTACGAATCAAGTACAAGAGTCAGGTACAGTACAAGTACCCCTAAAGGTAGAGCCTATTGGCCTTGCAGGGTTCTCATATCCTGCTGTTATATGGGGAGAGACTGTCCCTAAAATATTGTAGCCAGTTCCCATATCTTGATTACCGCTAATTTGACCTATGAAAGCCTGTTTCGAACACCCATTATGCTGATTAACAAGCCACTAATTTCACAAATGAAAACTCAGTTTTGAATTCAGCATGCTAATTAGCAAAATGTCTGGTGTTGATCAGAGTTAAAGATAGCTGAAGTGCTTGTAGTAGCTGCCTCTGGAGAATGGCCTTTCGGTAATGAAGCCAGCTGTAGTGCAAATTCCTGATTAGAGCAACTGTCTGTGGCTTGATGTAACTAAGCCACACTTTCGAGCACACTCTCTCTGTTACAGTATGAAAAAGTAGCTGACAGGCAAAGTCACGAGTTGCCTCGTGGACTTCCACATGGAGGCTCTTGGAGGTAACTGGGTATACAAGTATGAGGCTCAGCACTGCACGATCACATTGTTAAGTCCTTGGCACGTGAATGGCATTTAAAGCTATGGAACTCCAAGAGCTCGTCCAGGGAGTGAATAGATATGAGAAGGAAAAAGGTCCAAGGACTGAGACATGGGACACTCCTACTTTTAGGGGTCACTTAAAGACAATATAGCCAAACTTCCTCTTAGGAAGTTTGATGTGGGCAGATGGCCGGGAAAGTTTATTGACCTGCAAATTAAGTGATAAAAGAGTTTCAAAAAGAAGGAATGACCAATGTGCCAAATGTCCAAGTAGCCAAGTACAATAATAAGGATTGAGAATGGATCATTGACCAGTGATGTCTTGACAAGGGTAGTTCCCATACATTGATGATTAGAGTGTGTTAAGGACAGAATGGGAGGCAAAAAAGCAGAAGCAGTTCAGACAACTCTTTGGAGTCGCTTTGCTATAGAGGGACAAAGAGAAATGGAGCAATGGGAGGGTACAAGACGTCTAAGAGGTCTTGTTTTGGTTGTTGTCATCTTTACTATGTGAGATACTACAGCATGTTTGTATCCTGGCAGGAGTGAGCCATTGCAGGGGAGAAATTCATGAAGTAAGGAGAGCAGCCCCTCCTGATGCTATAACATGGGTGGGATGTGTTCCCACCCACTATTCCCATCCCACTTAGTAGATTCCCTGCCACTGAACTAAATCTCCATCCCAGAGTCATAGATGTTGCTTAGTGATTTATTCGGGCAGAAAAACTTTTTCCAGAAGATTTAGAATTCTAAAACACAAGATCAACCAGGAAGATACACTCCTGTGTCTGTCCCTCTAGACCACAGGCCAGGAATGGGTGAGAGCCTTCTGCTCTGTTACCTGTTGGCAGTGGGTTCTGCCTGAGAAGTGTTCTAACTGGCCTGATCGTCAGATCCCAAACCTATCCTGACCACCTTTTACATCAACCTCAGCAACTGCAGAAACAGCCTCTGGTAACAAGGCCAAGAATGTACCAGAGTCAGAGTGTAAGTGAAGTAAAGAAACATCCAACCATGAGCCAGAGAAACTAACTCCATGCTCTACTGAGTGGATGCTGGGCTCTCTCCATCTCTTCTGCAGATCATGAGTCTGAGATTAACTCAGATGTTTCTGTGCAAAGGAGAAACCCTACAGACCTAGACACGCACAGGAGGTGAGGAAGCTGAATGCACTGCTATTCTTCTCCCTCCCTACACTGAGACTTCTGGCCCTCTGGTTGGGAAGGCAGATGTATGCACTGCCAGCCTCACTCTCCTACCCAGTCATCACATACAATCCAGTCCTGTGTCTCAGTCATCCTGGCTAGGGACTTCAAGAGGAAATGTGACCTCCCAAAGCCTCCCTCTACCTCCTTAGCTTTGCATGCGTGCCCAGCTTGATGTAGCCAGGAACACAGTACCTTTCATCTGAACTTTTGTATCTGTCTTCTTGTTGATGGCTTCTCCATTCTCTACATTCCAGTATATGAAGTTAATCATTGTGAGATAAATTTTACCCAGCATTCCCTGCTGTCGAACGAAAACTGCTATTTGGTCCCCATTGCCTGCAGACTGAAAACAAATGCCTTACAAGGGATGCAAGACCCTCCCTAGAATGTCCCCACCTCTTTTAAGCCCTCTTTGTTTCTTTCCACTTTCGCTGCCAGGAAACTACCACCACAGATGACAAGCATGCAAGGTCCTTGGACGAAGGCATAACTCTTTCCTTTGCTGAAAATGCACGTTGACCCTCTCCTGTGAGCGCGTAGTCATCCATCAGCTCAAATGTCATTTCCGCTCTGAATCACTGCTGTGGGCCTTGTTGGTTACCCACTCAGCCTCTATCTTGTCTCAAGAGAAATTTATTTCACGGAAGGGGTCTTGTTAGCCAAAGTCCATCATGATAACCCTCTTTCCTGACAATGTCCCAGGAGGGGTACACAAGCTGAAGTGACTGAAGGGAAGAAGTTTCCTTCCACCAATTGAGCAGAGGTTTTTCTTTCTCTCCTACTGGACATGGAGAAGTTGCTGGCCACCATCTTGCAGCCATGAAGGAAGATGAGGTCAAATTCATTCCGCAGAAGACAGCAGGGCTGAGAGACTGGCAGAGAAATGGAGCTGTCTCCCTGGCCACATTGAAACTTTTGTCTACCACGACTTGCATGTTGTGTTTTGTGAGGTACTGAATTTCTTTTAACTTGGTTTGAATCGGGTTTTCTGGTACTTGTAGATGAGTGTCCTACCTAATGCATTTGCTCTGCAAAGAGTTAGCATCCCGGACGCGCCCCTCCCACAGGACTCCATTATAGCACATTCGCATTTCTTTCTCCCTACAGATAGTGGCCTCCTCGGTATCTGTGTATCTCTAGTGTCTTGCACAGTTCCCAGCACACCATAGGTTGATAGATGCAGAAGGTACGAACAAATGGATGAACGAATGCCTTGGTAATCCCCTGAAGCCAAGCCACTGAATCGCAAGTTATTAAAAAGGTGACAAATAAGAAACAAAGACAAGGAAGAGCCTTTTCAGAGAGAAAAGGCTAGTAGCTAAAGAGATGTCAGAGTTTTGGATTAATTAGTGCCTTTTAAACTTCAATTCCTATTGCGTCCCTACTTGGCACAGGGACAGGGAATTGCTGTAAAGGTAAAGCAGGAGAACCCACCTAAGAGCTTAGGTAGAGTACGGCTGTCTTTTACGTTCAAATCTTGTCTCCAGCACTTATCAGCCATTGACCTTGAGCAACCTCTGAGCCTCATTTTCTGCTCTATAACATTGGGATGATACTATCTCACAGGGCTGCTTGAGGTTTAAGCAAGGTGAGAATAAAAAGAACCTATCATAGTAGGACCACCCAGGTTGGAATAAATACCTAAGATCACCCAGGGAAGGGTGGGAGATATTTGTTTCAATTGAGTAAGCTGAAACAGAAGAAGTAGGAAGCTCAAATGGAAAGAAAGTCTGGAAATGGCTATTTGCTGCCCCTCTTCCGACTGGGGCAGCTGTTCTCCAAGCCTGGCATTCAGTGTTATTACACCATCTTACCAAGAAGGGCACCTAAGCTTAGGGAGCATCAGAACTTCCCCAAAGTCATACAGCTGGTCAGGGGCAGAGTTTCTAATCAAAGTGCATTTGGTTAGAGAGCTCAAGATGGAGGCCAGAAAGCCAGAGAATCACAGAGTCTGGGGTCCTAGCATATCGAGTGCAGCCATAGGGGGCTGAAGCAGCACAGCCAGTTTAGATGCATTTTTTTTTCTGTGTCCTGAGACAGAATGATCTATTAGTAATTTAATTCATTTCCTGCAGTCAGCGCAACATAATTCTCTGCCAGCGTGCATTCAGGCCAGTCCACAGGGGGACCAGGACAAATGAAACAGGGCTCTCAGAAATCATGTTCTTTACATGAAAATAGATCAGGCAGTGGGAGGGGGCAAACCAAAAATAGCCAGAGGGAGTGAGAGACAAAACCTGTGAAACAGTGAGAGGGGGGCTGAGACAACCATAATGTAGTGAGGGAAAGGCAGATGCGGACAGAGGAGCAGAGGAAGGGAAGAGGAGGAATGGCTTGTTTTGGGGCCTCTGATAAACCATCCATTCATCCCCTCAGGCAAAACCATTCCTAAAAGGACAGGGTATTTTGAAGCATGACAACGTGGTTAAGGACCACTTCTTTGATCATCTACATGGCTTTCCAGGAACATGCATTTTCTGAAGGAAATAAATGGATGGCTGGATAACCTTTCCCCCCAGATTTGAAATTAATGCATGTTTATTATATAATATTTGAAACTACAGAAAAGCATAATGAACAAAATCACCCATTCTACCACATAGATAGAACTATTACCATTTTGTATGTTGATTTCATGCTATATGTGTGTTTATGTGTGTCTTCATATATGATGTATTTATCTTGATATATATATATATATATTATATATATATTATATATATATACACACACATGTATATATATCATATTTCCCACATGTATAAGATGCTCCCATGTATAAGACACACCTTAATTTTGGGGCCTGGAAATTTGAAAAAAAATGTATTACATAAAGTTATTGGACTCAAGTTTTATTCATCATAAAATTCATACAACTCCTCATCACTGTCAAAACTCCCAACCATTAGCTTGTCCTCATCTGTGTCTGATGACGAATCACTGTCTTCATATATTGCCTCTCATGGCCTTCTTCTGCTGTGGCCTTTTCAGTAGGGTTTCTTCTTCCCGTAGCCAGTCTCGGATTGTTTTCTCAGTTGGAAGAGGACCAAATTTACATTCAGCAGAACGATTTCCATTCACTTCTGCAAACTGGATCACTTTTAACTTGAATTCAGCACTGTACAAAAATCTTTTCTGAACCATTTCTGGGCAGAGCATGGCAAAACCTAACCTACTGTAATATACTGGTAACAAGTCTGAAATAATGAGCGCAAAGACAATCAATGCGAAAAAAAAAAAACAGGAAATGCAAGTAAAAAAAAGCTACAACCACTGTATAAGACGCACCCAATTTTTAGACCCCAAATTTTTTGAAAAAGGGTGCATCTTATACATGGGGAAATACGGTATGTATATCAAGATAAATACATGACGTTGCAAAATAAAACATTTATGAATCTCCAAACTCCTCAACAGAAATATGCTGCTGAGGACCCTGAAGTCTCCAGCTACCTGTGCTCTAGTTGACATCAAATTCTTATCTTCTCACAGATTTTGAGCTTTCATTTTTTCCTAGTCTCTTCTGCATCGTAAAATACTCATATATTTAAAAACATGAGATAAATCCACCCATTCCTCCATCTACCGCCTCATTGCTCACCTCCACGTCTTGAAAGAATTGTTTTCATGGGTTGATGCCACTTCATCTCTAATTCATTATTATTTTAAAATGACTATATATAATATATAATTTTGTATTCTTAATATAATTTTATGTTCTTAGTTGTTATTGAATTAATTCTAGTGATTAATTATATGAGGATATAAATTAATGATGGCTTGTTTTAAAATGTTACTTCATTCTCCATGTACTTTCACAAAGTCAGCCCCAGTGAGCATTATGTGTAGGTCTTACCTCTGGGTCCATTCAGTTTCTCCAGAAAAGACTACAACCTCTTTCCCAGACTTGCTGGAGATAAACAAGAAAAGGAGGCGGGTGCTTTACTTTGCAAAATACACACCTTTCCTTGTTCCCCTTGTACTGGTGATCAGCACTACCCTTTGCTGTTCCTGGGTCTGAAGAGCGAAATCTGGGATTCCGCTCATCATCTCACCTCATCCTCCCAGTGCTGCGATGGTCGATTGGATTAGTGGACCTAATGCTTCTCCCCTCCCTCTCCACGCCCTTTGCCATGTGGCTTTGCAGTTCCTTTCACGTAGAAGTCAGGATCTATCCCCCCGCCCCTTGGATTTCAGCATGGCGATGGCACTTCCTTCGGCCAACAGAACAGGTGTGAGTGACCGTGTGCCAGTTCTACACCTAGTCCTTAAGGGGTTGAGAATGCTCACTTGTGCTCCTGGGCCCATACCTTCACCACAAAGGCGTGACTGTGCTAGTGTGCGGCCTCTGGAAGAGGATGGCAGACACAGGGCGCAGAGCTACCCCCCTGGGGAGCCTGGCTAAGCCCAGCCTGGAAAAGGCCCAGCTGACCCCCACATGTGTGTGTGATCCCGCTAATCTTCAGCCGTGTGAACAAAACGTACACCACTGAGGTTTTATGATGGTCACACATTTTTATTACAACGGTATCTAAACAATGCACCTTGTTCCTCTAATACCAGAGGCGATGGCGGGCCTGGAGGTGGGTGGGAATAGCAACTATTTTCTGTCATCTTCTTCTCAGACACCACTTCTCCTAATTCATCTGATTTTCGTGTTCCAAATTTGAACATCTCTGTTTCACGGTTTTTCACCCTGCCATTCTCTTTTCCCTTCTCCATGTCTACCGTCTTGATTCCTTTATTGTCATTTTAGACGATTATTCCAGGGTTGGGGAAATAAGAGATAAATATATGTGTTTAATCAGAGTCCCTCTCTCCTCACACACTCTGCTCTCTTGGGGTGACTGAGGCAATGCTAGTGTTCACCAAGCAGTTTTTCTTTTTCTTTTGGGGACAACCCTCCCAGCTGCTTGCCTCTCAGTTCTGGCCTAGTTGACGAGCTTTGACGAACATCATGTGAGCAGAAAGAATTTACTCCACTTCCGCAACTCGCTCGTTTCCCTCCCATCTCATAGGTGGTAATATTGGAAGTAATTATTAATTTAGTCTTTAGATTTCAGAATATAGAAGGAAATTATGGCTGTGCTGGGAAAGGAACGAACATCCTCCACACGTGGATATGTGGAATTTGTATCTGCCTTTTGGGGGAAGAGGAAGAGGAACTTGGTATTCATACCCTATATAAATGCCTGCTGTTAGGTGGGTGCATGATGCTGATATTGCTTAAAAGTTAAATATGAATAAAAGGGTGTGTTTGGACACCGAACATCCAAAGGGGTAAACTGTACCAGATATTATCTATTAAGCATTGTACGTTTGCTGATATTCTCAGCTCTTCTCTCTACTTAAGGGTGTAATGCCTAAAATAACATTTTTTAGACTTAAAACCAGTTTCCAGACAGATTCTTCTACATAGAGGCAGCCCGATGACCACGCTGACTCCCTCAGGAGGCTGTGATGTCCAGGCTACACCCTGTGTGAAGGAGCGGCACCCGCCACTCACAGGCAGTTTTCTCTTGATGGGTTATTCATGCTCCGGCCAATCAGATGACTCAAGGGAACCCACATTACTTTCACATGATGTGATAGTCAACTTCTGGACCCACACTCCTTGCCATGTGCTTTCTATGTACCAGCACTATGCTGCTTTGTTCATCTTAAGTGTAAAAGTGAATTCGATAATCACAGCATCATAGTGTCGGAACAGTATGGATGTGATGGGATGGCTCCAAGGTCCCTGCCAAGGTGACTGGCCCAAAGTAGGGGACAGACAGCAAAGATACTTCCAGAAGAAGTAGCCCCTCACCTATTCAAAAGGAAACATCTAACTAAAGTCATGAGGGGCAGAAGTATTCCATAATTCGACCCTTTAAGGACTAGGTTCCAGGAGGATTTTTACATAGGCCATTATGTGACCTTCGTTGTGTTCCTCGCAGGTTGTGACCTCCTCAGCTAATCTGTCATGATGCTGGACTTGCTATTTGTTACTGGTTGTGCTGAGGGAGAGTTGGTAGCCATTTTAGTGTGTGCTGATAACACCAACCCTTCATTTCTTAAAAAGATTTTTATTAAAATATAGCTAACGTACAATATTATATTACCGTCGGGGGTACAGCATAGTTATTCAACATCTATCCTAAAGAAGTGACCACCATGACAATTCCAACAAACATCTGATACCATACCACGCTACACATTATTATTGACTATATTCTCTACATTGTGCAATACCAGTCCTTTGCCTACTTTTGTTGCCTTCTGGCAAACTCCACTAAATTACACGACTTAGTACCCTAATAATGAAATGATCAGCAATGAATTCTAGGACTGGAGATTCAGCAAGCCATGCAAGATGTCTCCTCTCCCTTCAGGGATCATTGGAAAACACTTGAGAGTAATGCTGCAAACTTTACTTAGCATTTTCTCAACCCCTGGGCTACACCTGCAGATGTTGTTGACCCAGTTATACTTCCCAGACTGAAAAATATGCCCTTTCTGGCTGTTCTTGTGAATGGACTTCCCTCTTTGCCTTGGATGAAAAGGATCTTCCTCCTGGGGGTAGTCAATTGACCCTTACTAACCATCTTCCAGTGTCTCTGAAAGTGACGTCAGTAACTAGTCTCACAGCTCTCAGGATTGAAATGATATAGATTGCTGACAGTGGGATATAGTGCATAGATACCACCTTTGGAATCAGAAGGTAGATTAAGAATTCAGATTCATCCCCTCCAGGACTCCAGCAGAGATCTGTGGAAATAGGCTGTAGCCCAGGGCTTCAGTCAATCAGTGCTGGTCAACCAGAAGTCATGGACCCTAGGAACCTGGTCAAACCATGGGAGGGTGTGATGTTTCTCTAACCAAGAATGCTAATGTAGGAAATCTTGCCAGAAAATCACCATGTGACACAGTTGCTGCTCCAAATCTTAGGTCTCAGTTTCCAGCTCACATCAGGAGTAAGGCTGGTGCTTCATCAATCATAAACATGGAGCTGGCAAAAGTTGGGGGGAGCAAAATTCCACCACTCCCGTGTTACTGAACAGAAGCCATTAATGGTGGCAGGTGAAGGGTTGATGCTTTCCCAGTCAGAGTGTAAAAGTCCTACAGCACAAGGGCTAAAGTTCAACCTTTGGCCCCACTCAATTCCTGTGCCTTGACCTTGAATGTAACAGGCAACAGGGAACCTAAATAGCTGCTACAATGTCAATATCTAAGAGTTTTTCCCAGGGAACAATGCTCCGGTAAGCCTAGTAGGGTTGCCAGCTTGCTGTCTGCCCTGTTTTGCATGGTACTCGATACTCAATTCTGGTCTTTCTCTCTCCCCACACTCTTTCCCTGGATGACATCAGCCATTTCACAGTTTAGAATGTCTTCTATATGCTCTATTTGTACCTTGGACTTCTTCTCTGAACTCAGGAATTTCATCCCCAACTACTTACTTAGTATCGCCATCTGAATGCCCCATAGACATCTCAGATTTATGTCCCAAGCTAAGTCACTTTATCTCTTTTTCTCCACTGCTATTCTTCTTTCCTACGCCATTCTTCTACCTGTCACATGGATGTCATCATCTGTCACCTGGAGTACAGAGTCATCTTTGCCCTCCTCTGCCCCACTCTCCCTCGGCGAACAAAGTGATCTTTCAAAATGTAAACCAGCTCATCCTATTTCACTGCTTATTGGTTTTTGACAGAATAAGTGCTGAATTCATATGGTGTAAAAGGCTTCCAACTACTTCCATCACGGCGACATCTCATCCTTCAAGACGCAACTTGAAAATCACCTTTTCTGACCACTTTCTTACTAGCTTATCTAAAGTCAGTCCTCGTCTGTATTAAGTAAGTGCCTTTCACAGTTTGTAACCATTTGTTTGTTTAATTATGAGAAGCGTTTGCTCCATTTCTTTCACAAGGGCAAGTATCGTAACTGTTTCATTCACCATCATTTTCCCAGATTTCGGACAATGACCAGTATACAGGAAGTGCTCAGTGAATACTCATAGAAGAAAATAATGGACACGTACTGAGTATGAGTTTACTGAGCATGTCCTTACAACATTACTTGACTTTTTTACTTTTGCTGTTGTTCCTCTCTCAGTTGATGACCGTTTTTTTTAACAAAGAAATAATTTTACTTTTAATTGCTCTAAGAGAGTTGAATGTTTATTCAGTTAAGGAAAACTACACATATGAAGAGGCCAAGGTGCTGTTCAGGTTAGCTATTTAACTTTGTGATTTCCTCTTCATCTTTCTACTTCATCACAATTGAAAACTGCAACCTATCATAGACCTTTGGGATTGCTTGAAAATAACTAAAACCATAAATATGAAACCTACCCACTCCAAAGAGTTCCCTATGCAATTTTGTATTAAGATTTGTATTCTAATGCTGATTTCCCATGTAATTATTAAAAAATTATTAGTCAAAGGATATCTTTAATTTTTTCAAAAAAGATCAGTGGGTAGCATACTTACTAGTCCCATATAAAAATGTTTTCAATAACTGCTTGGTTGGGTATAGAATTTGGGCTAACAATCTTTCTTCTCATGGCTACCCGAATTCCAGGTGTTGCTCCATTGTCTTCTATCATTTATTGGTGAAGAAAATCAGTTGACACCAGCCTAATATTAATGCCTCTGTAGATAAGCTCTCCATTAGTTTTCTTCTTATTGTCATGGGTACTGATATGATTTTTTCCTCTTTATAATTCAAAAATTGTGCCTGACTATATCTGGGTATAGAAATCATTTTATTAATTTTATCTATACAAGTGAGTGATTTTGGCCATCCCAATGTGAATCCTTTTCTCAAATCAAGAAACATTTTTAATAATATCTTTCCTCATTTAATCTGGTTCCAGTGGTTTGGGTTTCCTTTTCAGAAGCACTTCTAATTATCTGGTAAAGCTGCTGTCTTCTATCATCTATATTCATAATCTTCTTTCTCATTTTCCCCTGATTTCCTCTGCATATCTAAAGAGTTTCTTGAGTTACTCTTGCCAATTGTGATCCAATTTTTCCCCTCAGCCTCAAATCTATTCCTAAGTGCCTTTAATGCAAAATCAAATTCCTCTACAGGAGACCCTGATTTATAGTTACTAGACTTGTACTTCCTCATTCCTCCAACTTCTATGCTATTTCTTTTCATGATCACAGTAATGATGTAAACTAATATAAAGGTCTTCTGATGGCTCGGAGTGACACCAATACGAATGCTATTGCCATGCCAACTCAATTACCACACTTGGTTAGGTAGTGAGGTATATCTTGCAAGCATGTTTGAGCTGCGAGAATCTCATTCACATAAGCTCTACAGCAAGGCTCTTAATGAAACAGAGCAAAGAATGAAAGCAGAACAGAGGTAGAAGATGGACACCTCCTCGGAGGGCACCAATTAGGAAAATGGACTGCCTCTGGGAGAACCCAGCCCTGAAGATGAGCAGAAGGTACCACTGGGCAGACATAACCTCATGCCAAAAAGCATAGCTTGGGGAATGGAGCAAGGGCTGCATTCCTATGTATTCCCTTGGTGGGGCACCTGTGCTTTGCACAAAATGTGCAAATGGACATGGCGGCTCTGGTTCCAGTTTCTCCTAAGGCCAGAGTTATCATTTTATGACTTGGTTGCATAATAAACCTTTTGTTTGTTTAAAACAATTCTATCACTTACAACTAAATGAAATTGGTTGTCGCAGACATCTGCTATAATTATTCCTTTAATGCTAATCAATAAGGTGCAAAAAGTGTTGGAGATAGCAAATGGCTGATGCAGAATAGACAGTCTGAGAACAGCCGTTGTTGCTCCAGCCTGAAGTATCCTTACTAATGGGCACGGAGCATGTTAAGGAGTAACCTGGGAGCTGAGGTTATGCGTATCAGCTGAGGAACCGGCTATCAGGACAGTGAATCTCTCAGACCCCATCTCACAGTATCTTAGGGCTGGGGATGAGGGTCATTTCCTTAGTTATAAGCACCAACTTAATAAGACAGAGTATAGTATATTTATACCACCTTGCAACAGTCTAAAAGGAAATGACGTACAAACAGGTCTTCTGGTCTACAATGAAGACCTGGATACTACTTAGGCACAGTGAGTTTATCTAGTCTCTGGGCCCTGGCCTTTCCCCAGTATGGGGATCAAGCTGAGACCAAACGCTTGCTTAGCTCTCTCCTTCTCTCACTCCCTTTTTCAGGAGAGAATGCCCTCTAATCTCTGATCTAGGCTCTGCTTTCAGGAAACCTAATCCATAGCAGACAATCACAGCTGCCCCAGAGGGATGGGAGCAAACGTAACTGGGTATATAGTTCAGAAGTGAAAGCGCTGTAGCAGTTTTCCTACCACTTCTGAATCTAGCCCCCAGAGTTATGTTGTGCCCTAACTGTCCTGGGTTTATCTAGCTGACCTTCCCACTTCAGCTGACCTTTTGGGGGTCCACCAGGCTCAAAAGCATTCCAGAACTACCTCCTGTTGAGATGGTCATGGTCTCTTGTAAAGCAGGCCACATCATGCTCTGGGGTGACCTATACCAGTGGAATTCTGGGTCATCCAGAGAGGTCTTAAAGCCTCCATACAAAGCCATGTGACCTGTGTGTCTGTGTGTGTGTTTGTGAGAGAGAGAGAGAGACAGACAGACAGAGAGAGAGAGAGAGAGAGAGAGAGAGAGAGAAACATGCCCTGCCACAGGACATATAACCTAAAGTAAAAACTAATTTGCCAGGATGAGCCTGGGAATAATGTCAGGAGAGACAGTTATTCACTGGGACTGCTCCTTGCTTTCAGGTCACCACACTTACTGCCACTACTATAACTTATACAGAAACCTATGCAGATACGTACAAACAATGCCCCTAGCAATGCCAATGCCTGGAAAGCTGCCTGCCATCTTCACTGGCACTGATGCGACCATTCATGCTAGGCTGCTGTTTCTGGATTAATCAGCTTCCACGTTGGTGGCAGGGAGTCAGCCATTTCTTAAGCTATGGAGTTAACAGTTTGGATGCAAGTACCAAATGAGACACATCCTTTGAAAACTTTGAGTCATTTTTTACAGTTCTTTCATTTCTGTGTCCAGGACCACTCTGAACTCCAGAATGAGTCAGTACGTGCTTTTGGCCATGATAAATGGCTTGTCCACCCCCAGCCCGTCTTGCCTGACTCCTGTCTACGTAGCAGCAGCTCTTTAGCCCCTCCTCCACCTGCTTCCAGTTAGCTGCCTCTCTCTTGATTTCCATCATCCCATTACATGCAGGTTGGGCTCTTTTTTTTCCTGACACTTTTGACATCTAAATAAAGATTATTCTGGACACAATGTACTAAGTCCTTCAACGTGACACCCTGATTGGCAGCAATTGTTATTAGCACAGAAGCCATGTCCCCAAAGTCACACTAGCCAGGGGTGAGCCAGGAGAGTCCAGCTCACCATCAGCAACTCCATCCTTCCCCCACAGCCCTGCCCACCCATACATGCCCCCAGAGCTGTGCCCAGTCTTCACTAATAAAAGAAGGCAGAGAACTGGTAGAATCATCTAGGTAATCAAGGCAAGACTCATCTCTCATATGTAAGCATATACCTTCAACATCTTCAACAAGGTCTCATATCAAACACAAGGAAAGTAGCATAACATGGGCATGGAATCACCTCCTATCCATCCTAATAGATTTGGGGAGCGTGTCTGGCTTCCCCATAGAGTCCCATTTTAGCAGTACAGAGGCTAGTACCCAGAATGCAAATGCTTCTACTTAGAATGTTCTTTGTCACTGCAAGACAGTATCTGCATATTGGGAGACCTGCTAGCACGAATTCATTTCAGAAGGAGAAATTTATCAGCCATTGGTGCTCTGAGTCCTCTTACATTTAGTGCCTCAAAGGAAATCAGAGATGTGGCAAAAAATAAATAGGCACAAGGGCCGGCCGAGTGGCTCAGTTGGTTAAGAGCTCGCTCAAGAGTGTGAGCTCTGAGCAACAGCGGTTCGAGTCCCGGCCCGAGCTGAGCAGCCACTGAGCTGCCAACAGGTGGCAGGATGGCTCAGCTAAAAAAAAAAAAAAAAGGCACAGATGCTGCTCTAGTGCTTCCTCTTCTAGAACCTTCAAAGCCCCAGAACACTAAGAGGCATGCATGTGCTGCTCTGAATTGCTGGGGGCTTTTCTTGTCTAAAAATATTTACTCTTTTGTCAGGCCTTACAAAATCAAGTTTAGAAAGACCCTCCTTCTCCTCGCCCCCATTTCTATAAACATTCACAACAATTCAGAAGCCATCAGGGAGGAAGAGATGTATAGGCTATTCTGTGGAAGCGAATACAGCGATAAAGGTTTCAGTATCTAGTTAGGGTAGTCAAGGACCAGAAGTCAAAGTAAAACAACTGCTTCCACGCCTAGTAACAAGGCAAGGCATTGTCACTGGTGAGGTTGCCTCAGAGGCAGTAACATGGAGTGGAAGGGCTTCCATTTCATCTCATTTTACTTTGGTGTATGAGCATGGCTAATACCCAAATTAAGATATCTATTTATGCCAACATGGAGAATACATTTGTCCATGTCATCCTGGAAACTAGAATGGACCATGGAATATTGATGAGATTGCAATAATAGAAGGTGAGAGTTTACAGAGTCCAGAAAGCAGACTAATAATGTAAGAGTGTTTATCCAACATTGTCCAAGAGAAAAATGACACTATCAATGTTGAACACCGTATCCAGAACTGTGCTCTAGAGTAAAGCAAGGGCAGTGGACATTCTCCGCAATTTCCTGGGCAATTTCACCCACTCTTACGGCTTCATTTACAGCTGATGATTCTCAAAGCAAGCCTCAAACCTGCCAGGCATCACCACATGGGTACCCCGAAGACATCTCAACAATTCATAAATATAAAACTGAATTTAGTGCCTTCTCCTCCACGGTGCAAACTTGGAGTTTCTTCTCCCTCAACTGCCACAGCCAATCCATCAAATTCTATTAATTCTTCCTCTGTAATATGGTTCAAACTCCATCTCCAATATGAATCGTTCCATCACAAATGCTACTACTTTAGTTCAGGTCTCTCTCATGATTATTTCAACAGTCTTCTAAATGGTTTCCCTGACTCCAACTCTGTCTCCATCAATTCCTTCGTCTTCAAATATCTCCCCCCTCCACCACCCAAATGACTTTTAAAACCACAAATATGCTGATGCACTTGCTCTGCAATGATGCCTTAGTGCCTTCAGGCTAAGTCCCGAATGCTTTATGAACTGCCCATCCAACCCCACATCTCATTACTCCCTTCCTTGTACTCTACAGTCCACCATCCTGTACAATTTTGAAATCCTGAAGAAGCTACGCACCCTTTTCTCACCCTCTGCGTTGGCCCTTTCTCTTCTCTCTTACCTCACTGGGTCCTGCTCATCTTTCAAGACTCAACTCAGGAGCCTCTGGTTTGGACATCTTCCCGCAGAATTATTTAACATTACATATCACATATTGTAAAGGTCTTCTCTGACGAGGCTCAGCTCTTAAAGATAGGCACCAGGTCTTGGCTCAGCAGGAATATGCTCAATTAAAAAATGCTGGTCTTAAAAAATCCTCGTCTTTTATAGAATATGTGACATGTCTTATAAAACTTGCCAACTCATTTTTATTCAAAGTTCTCTGAGTAACTTCATACTATTCCTGTACCCTGTTACCTTGATATGGGGAAGAAATAGAGACTAGAAGGCATAAGCATCCCTAATATTAATAAGGCAAATTAGTCTCTGTAACACAGAATCTGAATTATCAAACTCCATGCTTGATTATTCATCGTATGTCAATTCTAGGATTGCTTCCCCAACATAAACTGATGAAGGTGAGGGGCTAAAATATCAAAGGAATGTCACTCACTGTGCTGTGGCATACACCCCCAGGACACAGGCCATGTGACTTGGCAGGGTGCATTTTTGGCCTAACCTGTGTTCTCTGTCTAACTAGCTTTAGGTGGCTGGTATCATCACAAAGGATGTGACAATACAGCAAGCTCTGCCTAACCTCAAGCAATAAGGAAAATGGTGGTTGGAAGGTGGAATGAGGCAGTGGACTTGCAAAGCTTCACCTCCATGGAAACTGTCAAAAAGTTTACATTTGATTTCTTACTGCTACAAATACCTGACAGATGTTCAGTCAGTGGGCATCTATCAGATACGAAGGAAGTCACCTGCCTTTCCCACACCCCTACTGTTAGGAAATCTTGAGGGTCCTTTTAGCATTTGACCCACTCTGCCCAGGGAAACACAGCAGGGGTAGCATTTCTGGGTCTGACATTGGGCACTCAGAGAAGACACTGGGGGAAAAATACCCATAAAAATGATAAAAACAAATTTATTTGCATCAAAACAAATAATGTCTTCACACGCAGCAAATGAGCTCACCTGTTAATGCAAAGTCTCAGCCTGGATCTCTACAGACAAGAAGCCAACAGTCTCAGTTCTACTTCTCAAAGAGGTTATGGGAGAAATTTCCTACATGAAGATTATCAAATATTAGAGTGATTCATCCAGAGTGAGGAATACAATTTCTTATTTTGAAAAGCGATAAAGAGAGAAGAGAGCCAGCCTATTTGGGATGTCAAGTGCTGACCTGTATGAAGGCTGGGAATGGAAACTCTGGGCTCTTAGGCTCCCTTCTGGCCCCAGGATTCTATAAATCTTTCTAATAGAAGATTGTCAGATACACCAAGTAATTTCTGTTTATATTTTCTTCTGAGTTAAAAAAAAAGAAAAAAAAAGCTAAAAATCACTGGCAGGTGGCTCATCTGAGGGCCAAGTTTTCAGGAGAAAGGAGGCCTTTCCTCTTTGGTATAAATGCCCACTGGCCATCCTGTGGACTTGACTGACACCTGCAAAAAAGAGCCTAGAATAGACTTGTAAGCCAGGAGAACATACACAGAGCAGCCATTTTTCCTAACATTGATAAGAACACAGTTGTGCTATCAGGCAAGCCAGGTTGGTGCCTGATAATAATAATGGCTTTGTTGCTAAAAACCTACCACTAAGATTTTGGAAGGTGAACAGAATCTTCAAAAGACAAACAGTAATGGGAGAAAAAAATCAATGAAAACTGCCCAATAGGACAATGCAAGATTCTTCTACTCTTAGGGGATCACAGCAAATATATTTCAGAGTGTGTTCCACTGGGTGAAACTGTGACCTCCTCATTTTTAAGCTTCCTAACGGAGGCTGTAAAGACCAATAACAAAGAAAAGTCTTGTAATTAGGAGGGGGAGTGCAATAAATTTTAGGATATATTTTACGGATGTTTGACGATGATGACTAAAACCCTAAAAAATGTGAAGTCAGTCATATATTTTGCATCCAGCACTGTATGTTTAACATTGCATATAGTTATCTGGATACCCTTACATCAGCTCAGTAATTGCTGGCAATGAGGCAAAGCATCACCAGAAAATGCCCTGCCACAATGAGCACATATTATTTTAAAAACCATAAATTAGAGGCTCAAGATATATGTATCTGACGAACGTATATGAAAGATTACATCTAACTGGTAAGGCGATTTCTTTTAATACACTCTCGAATGTGTAATACATCTCCATTTCAAGATTTTCAAAGAACTGTTCTGACATTATCCGTTAATTGCCACAACACCAGTATTTGGAAGGAGAAGGAAAGAATTCATTGCAGATTTTAGGTGAGAAAACAGTGACCCGAAATCACTGGCTTGGCTTCTTTCTACCTCAGGAAAATGGGGGTTTGGAAGAACAATAACTAGGAGGAGAAAGAGGGGAAGACAATTCTATCCGTAGGGAGCCTGCTCTGCCACTGTCTCCCATCTCGATGGACTTACAGCCCAGCCTTAGGGCGCACCAGGGATTCCCAAACCCTGGGCAAGTTCTTAATCAGTTCAGAAGGCATGGCTCTACTGTAGAAATCAATGCCAAACCTTGGCCTCACTTGCAGCCTGTGTCCGATCGTCAGGCAGCTGAAAACCCACCAGCCACAGAATGGCTGAACAAACCCTACGAATGCTGTGCTGTGGCAGTCTATGCAGCAGTTATAAATAACAACAAAATCCATGTGTGTTGACATGTAAAGTTCTCTGAGACATACTGCTGAATGAGAAAAAGCAAGCTACAGTATGGTATACATATTCTGACATTATTAATGTTAAAACACACAAATGATACTATATCTTTCCACATGTAACTGACTTATTGAAAAGTCTGATTCATTGGGATACAAATGTGGAATTGCTTTATTATTATTTTTTTCAATCACTGCCTTTAACTGTGTTGAATCTCCATTTTCAAACCATTAATGATGTCAGGACAGATCCCTTCGATTTCTGATCACTTTCATATATTAAACACTCCAGTGTAGTCTTGTCTACTTATCCCAGTTTAAGTCATCAATTTCACACCCTTCCTCTGACCTAATTCAGCTGGAGGGACTTAGAGTGGGCGGGATGCCTGGTGTATTCTTTGGCTTCTTCCCTCTTCCTCTCATTTCTAGGTCTCTCTCCTCCAGTACACTCGGGTCAAGAGGTGACATTGGAATCTCTGGCCTTTGACATCCTCTCTTGGCTGATCACCTGGCCTGTGATGTCACTGAGTTGGTAGGCATCTTTCTTTAAGAACATGAGTGAGTTCTTCCTGAAATAAATGAAAAGCTCTGACTTGACCTCTTCTGACCCACCATCCTAGGGTTCAAACCACATTCTCTTGTTGGCAGGGTCCCCTCTTCTGGAAGTCAGCCATCTTGTTCATGTCTTTCCTCCATGTCCCCTTGAGGCATAGAAAACCCCCCATCCTTTCCAAACCAAATGACATGTATGTAGCTGCTTCCTGTTGCCCTCTCTATTCAGCTCTCTTTTCACTCTGCTCAAATAGGTGCTGAGCGAAGATCAGCAAGCCCACCCCCTAAGCAGAAGTCCAACTAGGGAATTGGGGACCAGTCTGGTCTTCTGGCAGAGGCTCTCCAAATATACAAGTGGTCACCTGGGAGCCTTCCTGCTTTGGCTAGAGGATTAGGCTAAAGCACCTCCTCTGACTCCCCGTGGAGATGGAAGAGAAGACCCACAGTGCTCGCTCGCTCTCTCTCTCTGTCTCTCTCTCTCTCTCTCTCTCTAAGCTAACAAATATCTTCTCTACTTCCTTTCCTATACCTCTTGCGGAGGGACTTGTCTGGTGACAGTAGCAGGGCTAATTATCCTGCATCTTAGAGAATCCTGCAGGGAGGTCCCCAGTGTCTCCTCAGCTGCACTTCTCTCCATCACCCTGTTACATACAGCTACGTGTTTGTAAAAACTGATTGACAGTGTTCTCCTCTGGGAAGGGACAGAGGGTGATGTGCGGTGGTACATTTTGTATTGTTTTATTTTGCTGGCTTTATTTTGTATTGTTTGGGTTTTTGCAAAAAGAATGTTTTCATATATTTCAATTCATTAATTCAAAAGAATATTGACTGGCCTGTCGAGGCACCATGGATGGTTTAACCAAAGCAGCCTAAGTTGGTACTTCAACCCTGACCACCATCTTGTGCTAAGAGCAACTGACTCTACGCTGATAAACTTTCTTCAAGTTCGACTGGGGAGCTGCGTTTTCTCCAAGAGCATAACTGGCAAGAGGAGCCCTGGAACCCAGCACAGACTTGCTTCACCCACGTTGCTGATGGGACACAGAACACAAGTCCATGGTCCACCTGCTACAAGACTGTGTGATCATCTGCTAGACTCTGACTGAGGAGAGCAGCAGAAACCCGGCAGGGTGGGAGGGGCAGCGCGGCAAAGCGCACAGAGGGAGGAGGTGGCCTTGTTCACTCATGCTGGGTGCCTCACGGAGTTACTGCTTGTCAGGGCTTCCTGACACGCATGTGGAGGGTTGGGAGGGGGTTTAGTCAACAAGCAAAAGGCCTGGGATGCTCTCCTGTGTGTCGTTTTGCATACCCAGAATAAGAGAAGGTCCCCAAGGCACGTCTGTTGGCAAAGAGAGGAAGTAATATAGTTAGCTTCTACTGGGGTGGCACTGGGCACAAGGGCACTTCTTTGCCAAGACTTAGAAATCCCAGTGGATATCTGGAAAGGAGAGGCGTCTCCCATCTCTAACAAGCTTCACTGACATTAGACAGATGATACAAATGGAGATTTAAAAAAATAAAAAAAAGAAATTTCATACAGCAGCACAAGTATTGCGATCTTGCTTCAAGACAAGTTTACCCTGGGGAGTACAGATCTCTAAAAGCTGTTCCAAAATTTCCTCCATGACCTCGTCCTTTACCATCAAATTACAAGAGAACTGTGATCTTTTTTGTTTCAGAAATGAAAACATATGCTCCTTCATTCCCAGTTTACCATCTGGGTTTCTCTTATGACACCTCTTTGATCAAAGACGTACAAAATTTGGTGCTAGAAAGGAGCTTGAGAGATGAGCAGGGGCAGCCGCCTCATTTCACAGATGTGAAAGGGGGAGGCGTGACGTCAGCAGCCTAAGGGCTCACTGTGCAGCGGCAGGAGACTCCACCTCCTCAGCCCAAGCCCCTCATCTCTCACCACATCCGTCTGCCTCTGGTGGCACAAAGGAAGCGTTCTGAGAGGTGTAGGAGCTCACCTCCACGAGCGCTGTCCTCCGACAGCGGTGCTGAACTGGAGTAAGAGCTCCTTAAACGTTTGCAGACCGCCATGATTACTCCCACATACACGACCTCACGTGATCACCACTCTGAGAAGCGAGCAGCACGGCCATCGTCAGGCCCATTTTACAAGTGTGGCAACTGAGTTCAGAGAGATTATACGGTTTGCCCCAAATCACACAGGAAGTGTCAGTTCTGGCTCTTGGTGTAACTACTTCCATATCATCCATCACAAGCCTTTGTATTTTACACAGATCTTCAGTGTCACCACTGGCTACTTTATGCCTGAACTTGATGTTTTATTCATCGTTGCATGGATAAGCCACAGATTAACCATGTGTTTATTTTCAGATATGTCTGCTAGAATTTTGTCATGAGAATGTGATGCATTGGATTTAACAGCCAGAAAGAAGTACAACATGAGCCTGCTTGTCATCTTCTTCACTTGGGCTGGACATCTTTGCGGAAAGGGTTCAGTGTGCAAACTCAGAGATAACGCAGCAAGAGCGTGGTCCATGACCCAGAGGTGGATGCTTCCCCACCTGTCCGTCCGCTCCACCCCCGAGGCTTCTGCTGACCCCCTACTCACTGCCTCCCACAAACATCCACAAAAGCACCCTCGGCTGCTTCTGTGAACAGTAAGATAAGGTCGCCACACCACACAGGCCTTGACACATGGCTGGCTCGGCCTCTGTCACCAACCACTTGGACATATTAATTTCTGTCACAGGAGGGAGATTGGTCAGTACAATCTAAATGGGCTTTTCCTATTTATTGATACAATTTCATGGCAAGAGCAATTTTCAGAGCTTATTTTCCACTCCATTGAATCCCATGTTACTGCAAATGAATATATTCCTTGGTCAGTGCAATGGCAAAACACAGTCCTAAGTGCTTTATGCTTCATTTGGATAAAGAGTTCAGGATATTACCAAGTATAAAAGAAGTTGAGGGCCATATTTCATTAGCAAGCTGTCTCCCCTGTTAATAAAGCCTGATGTTCGTGGTAGATGTGTAAAAAACTGGTGCATTCCCCACCAACACTGTGTGGTGGATTTGTGGCTGTGGTTGGGATTCAGAGAGAGAGCGCAGTGGTTCCAAACCCCCCCTCCACACTCCCCACCCCCGCTCCCGGCAGGCAAACCAGTGATAGCACGCCAGCCTGGGGGTAGGGAAGAAGCTGGTTACATGTTGGATGTTTCACAGAACATGGAAACTCCCACCACGTAGGCCGAGGTATGTTCTCCTTCAGGTGATGGCTTTGCTGCCATTAAAGGAAGGCTCATGCTGACATCACTTAGTGTAGGAGGTGCCAGGTAGGCCTGTTGTGGGCTCGTGTGTTGTAGATTTTTTAAATGACCTACCCTAAAATAAGACCCAGCCGGAAAATAAGCCGTAGCGTGATTTTAAGTGCCAAAATATGGCACCTGGGCATACTGAAAATTTTAAGCTGAAGGAGTTGGTGGAAAAGGCACCCTTCTCCCTGAAACAGGTCATAAAACCCTCACGGGAGGGGTGCGTGCCCTCCATATCCTGGAGGAATCATGCTACGGCTTCTTCTCTGGCTAGGTCTTATTTTCGGGGAAACACAGTAGGTGATACGCTGCTTGTATTTTATCTGTTGATTAGATAAAAGAAAACGTAGCACCATCTCATTTCTCAAATAGGAGGAGTCAGGAGCAGCCCCAGACAAAACTGGGGAATTCAGACTTTTATAAAAAAACTAGGTCATTCTCAAATAAAAGGCTTCCCATTGTCATCAAAGGATGAAGAGAGTGCTCCTTTCTGAATCTGAACCCATAACCTAGTCTTTCCTGTACCCCCACTCTCGAGCAAATGAGCCACATCACAGCACTCTCCCAATTGTAACTGGTTCACCCTGAAGCTGATCACTCATTTGATTTAGTCACTAACCCCTGAGGAACAATAGAAGTTATTGGCTTTCAAAGGTGATAATAAGAATACCTTCCAAATCCAGGATATAAATGTTTCCTTTTATCAGTTACCTGACAGGTAAATTACATCCCACACTCCATCCTCATTGAACTCCTCTGAAATGTTCGAGCCCAGGTCAGATTCTATCACCGACCTACCTCCTGCTCATCTTCTTATTAGCCAGGTTCATGCGCCCTGACTGTCCTGGCCCTGCCCTCCACCTTCCTGTTTCCTATCCTGGAGAAAAGCTTTTACCCAGATATCCATTTCAAATGCAACAGCTACTGTATTTCATCACGCTCATTTTTGTGCCACTCAAGAAGGCAGGAGACCTCCCCAGAGGAAGGGCATCTGCAGACCCTTGCCTCATCCACCTACCCGCCTTACCTGTTCACGCCCAGAGAGCGGCTTCACACCCAGGCACGAGGCAGACAGTCCCTGCCCAAGATCAATGTCAGTGCAACAGCTACTGCTTTGGCTATTCCAAGCCCTGAAGCACTCTGCTCCAAGCTGGGAAAGGCTGGATTCTGCTTTCTTCCTTGTGTTTAGTCTAAACCTTTCATCAGGCTTCAGTCTTACACAAATTCTGATTCGGATATTGAGCTCTGCTTTGGCCATGGTTCTACCTGTGCTTTCTGCCTAACTGGGCCTTCTGAACATCAAGCCTGACTTTTCATCTCAGGCAATGCCTCCCAGCAGGTCTAAATCTTCCACACTTTGACCTCTGAGGCAAAACCTGGCTCTGCTGCTTACTAACTGAGGATGTTTTCTAAGCTCTCTGAGCCTTATTTTCCTCATCTGTAAAATGGGTCTATTAATACCCATCTTATGACTCTGTTGTGAGAAGGAGATGATGAAACACGCCCAGTTCTCAATGGGGACCTGATAAACATGATCCTTTTCTGCTCTCTCCCTGGATACTCTACCTGGTCTTTGCTTGGTGCTCACGCATGGTTGGGTTGCTCATACAACTCTCTGTCATAATTTCCTACCAGAGACACAAGTCACCAGAGAAACGCCAGCCAGAGTTAACTCTTTGCATGTCAGGATTTAGTGAGTTTGACTCAAAGTGCAACACCTTAGAAATAGCTACATCAAAGCCAATTTGTAGCAAGATCACATCCACATTTCCATTTAATGCCTATGTTCTCAAAAATACAGATAATGCCAAAAAGAATGTATACACATTTAAGAAAGAAAAAACTATTAAAATTGTAATAGTCAATATATACCAATAACAAAAGATGAATTACAAGTCACGTTTGACTTCTGCAATTACAAGAGGTGCTCAGAGTGGTTACCATCAGCATCCAGACACCTCTGATTATGGCAAACTACTGCTTGAGCAACGCTGACCAAAGTGTCCACGTGTATACATTTTTTTGGCACCCGCGGTATGTATCCTTACACAGGTGAGATAGTCTGTCATTTTTTCTCTTGAGATTTAGTAAAAGGCATTTAAAGAAAAGTCCAAAATCATTTCGTCTGAACTAAGAGAGAATAAACAATTCTCAGCTACATTTTTTTAATCATAACTCAATATTCAAAGGCAAAGCCTTCCTCCCAGAGTAAATGAAGATGAGTTAACACTGGGTCTCACACAGGTTAGTGCTCCTTGTTTCTTTCCCCCATGGAATCTTCCCGATTTCCTACCTTTCCTTCTTAACTCAGAACTATCTTCTCTCATTTAAGATGAGCAAAGTAAAAATAAGATCATCGAAGGAGAACTCTTGGGCATCAGTAACATTCGCTCAGGAAGGCCTGTCTTTGGTTTTTAAGGTTTTTTTCTGTTTGTTTTTTATATTTGTGAATTTGTTGATACATTGTTTTAAAATAGACATTTATTGAGCACTCACCATTTACCAGGTGCTGCACTGTGTTCCAGGCTCTGCAAATCCTTGACCTGAAGACTCTTCCTCTCTGTGGGAAAGACCAAGACATAAGAGATAACTTTAATGCTGTTCATCAAGTGAGACAGGACACGAGAATGGCTCTGATGTAGGCATACGGAGAGCACCAGTTTTTCAAGTGAAGCCCAGTGTCACAACTTAGGGGCTGATAGCTTATCGGCCCCATCATGAACTACCTTATGTACTGAATCCAGTATTTTTCTGAGGAACTGCAGTGTGTTGAAAAGCCTCATGAGAAAAGGGCATTCATGGGACTATTATGAAGGAGACTTGTCGTCATGACAGCAGGAGGGGCTGGGACCATGATGGATGATGGCGCATCAGGGGAAGAGCCAATGGGCACACAGGTGGGTGAGCTTCTCCTCAGCAAAGGTGAAAAACATCAGGAAACAGCCACAGGCAACACATCAGAAATTACTAGAGTGCTCGGAATTTAGATGACCTTGGGGTTAAGGGAGAAGAGAAAAAAATCTTTAACTAAATATTTATCCAAAAAAAGCATGCGGAAAAGTTTGCCTTCAATAGGTAAGATTCAAGTTTCTCACATTGGAGGAATTTCAGATTTAATAATTAAGGTAAATTAAGATATAAGAAAATAAAGTCTCATTTCCATAGCAGAGTCTTTATAACTGTGAAAATCATTCCATCTACGTAATCATGGTGATTTTTACTGTACTAGGCTATGAGTTCCTGGGAAGAAAGAGTTGATCCTGCTCATCTTTTGAAGATTGAGAGGAGTATGGATTTTGGGAACCAGTTCATCTGGCATTTGAGTTTTGTCTGTCATTTATTAGCTGTATTAACTTTTGGAGTCTGTTTCCCCATTTGTAAATTATAGACCTTGAAAGTTACCATCTATTAAGGGCATTGTGAAGATTTAAGTAAAAAATGTGGGGAAAATATCTGGCACTCACATCAACTAATGTTTTATTTTTCCCCTTTATCTCCGCTTTCCCCAGCACACAGCAAAGAACATAACACATAGTAGGTGCTCAGTAAACATGTGGAGTGTTTTCTCTTGCCATCCATCTGCCTGTAACACCCTCCCCTTTAGCATTGCCCACAATGTTCCTGGAATAGCAACTCCTTCCTCTCTTCTAGAACATTTTCATGTGAATCTTAATTACATTATGTCATTCCAATAATCTAATGAAGTTGCTATTTTCCCCACGTTGCAGATTAAGAAACTGAGGCACAGAATGCTTCAGTAACACAGCTAGCAAGATGATGAAACCAAGGTATATCCAACTCCTATACTGCTAGCCACTTTCCTCTCCTAATGCCAGGTCCATCGAACTCCAAGGTCATACTTCGTCCACGCTACCACATGCATTCCTCTCACAGATCACTTTTTCTTCTTAGAAATTCCTCATTTAGTTTGAGATAGCTTTGAGGCAGTTAAACCTTGAGCTCCCAGGAGAAAAACTTTGTGATTTTGAGCTCTACAAAGCACTTTGGCATGCAGCCACATTTTCAAATTTCTGCTAAATCAGCCAGTAAACTCCTAGTGAGAACCAATATTTAGTCTTAAGTTCTGAGGGATTCTGAAACTGCGACTAAAGATCTTGAGCCATGGAGACAGATGGGACACTGAAATTAGCCTAATCAGTGACATGCAGTTCCCTTAGACTTCCATTTTCTTCACAGAGAATGACGCACCAGCACAGGTGCTGGAGTTGGATGGGGCTTGGCTATTCAATTCCATGAGATGGAAGAATCCAAAGAATTTTCAAACAAAAATTTCTTTGGATCTTCTCTTTTATGAGATGATCATCACCAATGTCTCCTTCTGTGCCTTGAATATCAAAGTGAGGCTCTCTCATCCACCAAAGCTGGCCATTTCCAGTACAATATCAAGTCTAAGAGAGAAGGACTCATTCTCCATTGTATCCTGAGAGCCTAGCAACAGGGTCTGGCACATCATAGGCTCTCAATAAATATTCATTGCATTAATAATTAAATAAATTTTCTTTCTCATTTTGAAAACTCTGACTCAAAAACACTGCGTTCTTCCCTAGCTGACTCAGGTTGGCCAGACAAGGGGCAGGAAAGCGACATACACTGACCATTACTCTCTATCAGGCATGGTGTTTGCTATCCAGGATGCTATTCAGTCCTCATAACAACATTTTTTTTTTCTTACCACACCAATTTACAGATAAGAAACTGGATCCTAGAAGATAAGGTAATGAGCTCAAGATAACACAGCTGGAAGTCATTTCTGTATCAATGATTTTTCCATTGCACTGTGGAGCAGTTTTCATAAAGGCCAAGAAAATGATTAATTTTCATGGTTTGCTCCCTCTTCAAAAATGCTATCAGACAGTTTGATCTAATTATCATTACTAGTAAATAGAACATTTTTTAGCGCTTACTATGTGCCACACATAGTTCTGGTACTTTACAAGTATGAATATATTTAATTACTTCAAGATCCCTATGAGGTTAGCGACAGTATTCCTATTTTATGGACAATGGGTGGGAAATTTGAGCACAACCAACTTGTCCAAGGTCATGTACCTAATAGGATCCACATTTCATTTCTAGGCAGATAGATATACCTTCTCTCCAAAATCTACCCATATTGGATGTCTACTAGGATCAGCCCAGGGTTACCAAAGACCAGCCAGAGCCCCCTACCAGAGAAGGATACCCCTGAAGCTAGACATGTATCACTAGCAAAGTAACTCTGGCAAATCCTGGGTAGGTCTGAAATGGGTAAGTTGGCCTTTTCATTTACACTGGCCAATTTGTGATACAGCCACACTTGTCTTCTCAGTGTAATCACAGTTTGGAATGTTACTACAATTTAGCTGGTGAACTAGTTCTGTTCTTTTTTAAAGGAAGGCTTAACAGTTGTGAACTGCACCAAGTTTTATCACTTCACTGATGATCATTCTGCGCAAAGTCACTAGATGGTCACATTTTAAGAAACTTCAGAGAGTCAATGACACAGCTGAGGCCACTCGCACATTATACAGTAAAATGGTCAGGACATAAATCAGACAGAATAGCTAAAAGTCCGGAAGCAAGAAGTATGGAAGGCACAATCCTCTGAGGAAATAGGAGTTGACCGGGTGGACTTACTCCAGTCAGAGTGCAGAAGAATCTCCCATCAATGTCCTCATCAACAACCCACCACTATAAAATCTACCCTTGTCCTCAAAGCTGAAAATGAGAGTAATCTTTAAACAGGAAACTGAAAATTAATTTTTCTGGTGACCTACCATGTGAATACAATAAATAATATCTTTTTTATTTTTTATTATAATTGTCTAATAAATAAGAGGAATTCTATTTTTCATTAAAGTCTCAAGAGTGAACTAAGGGTTTAACCAGGTGATGCTGGGGATGTGTCTAGAAATATATTTTCCCCACATATCGTACCTGATTTTTTAAATCAAGGGCACTGGCCAGCAGGTGAAGTGTCTGCAATTAACCTGAAATTGAAGAAGGGTATCCTAGAACATTCCAGGCAAGCTTGTCCTTTTAAGCCATTCCTATTCCTGGGTCAGGCCAAACAGGAACTATGACAAAGAGCTGCTTCTTCATGTCTGTTCTAGCAACACAGCCGGACAGAGGAACAGGCATTATCTGTCACCAAGGGTTAATTCTCCCTGGTCCACAAAGGTCTTGTATCTCTTCACTTTCCTTTTGCCCCCTCCCTCCCATCAGCCACCACCACACTCCCCTCCACCAACCCAAGGGGATGCACTCAGATAACCACACATTCTAGGATGAGAGCCAAGAGCCACGAGGGCTTCCAAAGACAGTCTGAATTCCAGGGAGCTTCGAGGTTATCGTCAAGTGAACCACAGTCTCATAGAAACTGAGAATGGCTGCTCAGAAAAGAACTTGAGAAACATTACTCTCTGTGAGTGAACAAGCCAAAGACAGACAAGTCTATAAACCCAGCTATGTCCTCTTTTCTAGCATCCACAAAGCATGTTAAATTGGACATTAAAACACACACACTCACACACACATACACATCACCACCACCACCACCACCACCACCACCACCACTCCTGTGAAAGTAACCATGTGTCCTTGAACAAGCCATTACTCTTCTCCGTGTCTCCATTCCCTCATCCAGGACGAAAGGATATTGGATTATTAGATTAGATGAACGATCATACACTTCTCTTTCTCAAATATACTGTACAATTCTAAAAACAAGCACATTGCTTCCTTTTTGTTGATTCATAAATTCATATTTACTCATATCACTCAAGGACCCTCAGCCATTTTATTATTATTATTTTCTTTTAGCTAAAACATATCTATACACCCAAATGTGTCTCAACATTAGGGATTATATTCCCGAGAGCAGGTGGAGTTAAATTTAGATTTTGTGTTTTTATACTGAGTCATTGTTCACTCAGTGAGAGTCTTTAAAAACAAAGTCATGCATTTGGAAAGGGTGGTATTTTGAAAGGATGGGTGAGGGAGACATTACTGGTTGCGATGTCCGAGAATCAAGCTTATTGTTGTCAGTGCCTGTCACCAATCAGCAGGTGACCTGTATTAATAATTTACTATTACCGATGTCCGACCAGCCTGCTAGAAGCAGGTGCACACGCGGTTCCTATCAAAGACAGTGATAAGAACACTGACTTATGTCAGTGTCATCAGTTCTAACTAAAACATTAGCACGGGGGCCTGTAAGATGGCGGAATAGACAGACACTGTGCCAACTGACTCCCAGGATCACACCAAAATTACAAATAATTTATAAAATATTCAACCTTGGAAGTTTCCTGAACACTAGATGAGCAGAACCTCTAAATGGAGGACTTAAAGAGGAGGCCACCTCGAGTCTGGGAGGAGGGGCGGAGACGAGAGAGGGCGAACCCCGTGAGGGACACCTCAGCGGTGGGGAGGCTTCTCCGGTTGTGGGAGGCCCTCCGGCCCCACACCAAGCTCACCAAGTTACTTTGCGGGGAAGAGGGGTTCCACAATAGCTAGCAGTAGAAATTAGTGAGGACTCACTTTTGCTCAACTTGGTGAGGCTGAGGGCAGCTGGAGAACCAGCGGAGCCGGCACACGGACTCGTTCGCCGGTGAGCACTCACCTGGTCCCTGGTGGAAGGAGTAGCTGTGTAAGCGGGGCCCAGGCGCCTGCGGGGAAGGACTGAACTGGGCGCCTTTTGCGCAGGAGTTGGAGGTTTTGGGACCATTGTTCTGGTGTGGAGCTGCACACGAGTGGTGTACAGGAGGGCACCATTTTTTCAGGGCTGGGCCCACCCACAGAGGCTCAGGTCTGGGACCGCATTAGTCTGGTGGAATTGGTGTACACGTGCATGCGTGCATGCGTGCATGTGTGCGTGCGTGCGCATGCGGCCTTGGATCCCCACCCTCCAGGCTGCTTGTGCTGCGTAGCCAGGGAAACGCCTGGCATGCGCACTCTGACTCCGACAGGCTGTTTATTGAGACCTGGGAGTGCGCGACTCGCCTTGGGTTCCCACTCTCTGCATTGCACGTGCAGAGTTGCCAGGGTGGCGACTGGCTGTCAGGCTGCTCAGCCTGATCTGCAAGCAGGTGATTGGGACAGGCTGAGACTAGAGTTCTCCTCGGATTGTTGGGCCATGAGCTGTGTGCCTGCGTGATCCGGCCGGGGCTTTCCTGGCAAGTTTGTGTGGGCTGGTAGCTGATGCAGGAGTGCATGTTGCTCTGACTTGGTGGGGGCCACTGACCACATCCTGTAATGCGTTGGGGGCCTGCCCAGCCCACCTAGAGCTGTGTTGCCGGATCATCCTGAGGCCCTGAGGCCTGGCCCCTACCTCTGCAGGCCACAGAGGATTTTTTGCAGCAGCAGACATCCCGCAACAACCCGTGAGGATTTTTTGGTGGTGAGCATGGTTCCAGCACACACAGCAGCTAATTGTGGGAAGCTCACTGCAAGGCTGAGAGGGAGGCCGGCATATGACACACTGAGCCCTTTCCCCACAACAGCTGTTGCTGAGTTCCCCAGAGTTTCTCTGTTGCTGAGCAAGTGGTCTGCAGATTAAAGTGGGAGTAGAGCCCCCACCCCCTTTTTTTTAATTTCCTTTTTTCCTCTTTTTTTTTTCTTTTTTTCTTTTTTTTTCATCTTTTTCTCTTTTTTATTTTCCTTTTGTTTTCTTTTTTCTTTTTTTTTTCTAGGTGATCTAATATATCGAAGCAATCACAGAGCAACAGCCAAAATGAAGAAACAAATAAATATGTCCCAAGTAAAAGATCAGAAGAAACCTCAAGAAATGGAACTAAATGAAACAGAGATATCCAACCTTTCAGAGACAGAGTTTAGAACACTGATGATAAGAATGTTTAAGGAACTTAAGGAGGCCATAAAGAAGGATACAGAAATCATAAAAAACAACCAGGTAGAACTAAAGAATACAATAACTGAAATGAAGAACACACTCGGAGGAATCACCAGTAGATTAGATGAAGCAGAGGATCGGATCAGTGATTTAGAAGACAAAATAGCAGAAATCACCCAGTTGGAACAACAAAAATAAAAAAGAATAAAAAACAATTAAAATAGTTTAAGAGGCCTGTGGGACAACATCAAGCACAACAACATTCGCATCATAGGAATACCAGAAGGAGAAAAGAAGAAGCAAGGGATCGAGAATGTATTTGAAGAAATAATGACTGAGAACTTCCCTACCCTGGTGAAGGAAATCAACATACAAGCCCAGCAAGTGCAAAGAGTTCCAAACAAGCTGAACCCAAAAAGGTCCACACCAAGACATATCATAGTAAAAATGGCAAAGGTTAAAGACAAAGACAGGATCCTGAAAGCAGCAAGAGAAAGACAGCAGGTTATATACAAAGGAATTCCAATAAGACTAAGAGCTGACTTTTCTACACAAACTCTGCAGACCAGAAGGGAGTGGCAGGAAATAGGCAAAGTGACGCAAAATAAAGGCCTACAACCAAGATTGCTCTACCCAGCACAGCTATCACTTAAAATTGAGGGAGAGATAAAGAGCTTCTCAGAAAATAATAAGCTTAAGGAATTCATTACCACCAAGCCAGCATTGCAGGAAATGTTAAAAGGGCTTTTTTAAACAGAAGGGGAAAACAAGCTAACCCAGGAAGATCAGAACTACAAATAGCAAAATGGCAATAAATATGCACCTATCAATAATCACTTTAAATGTGAATGGACTAAATGCTACAATCAAAAGACATAGAGTGGCTGAGTGGATAAGAAAACAGGATCCATGCATATACTGTTTACAAGAGACTCATCTCAGATCAAAAGACACACACAGGGCCGGCCAAGTGGCGCGATGGTATAATATTGTATGCCAACACTATATTTTTATTTATATATATATATATATATATATATATATATATATATATATATATATATGGAGAGAGAGAGAGAGTGAGTCATGGGACATGGAGTATAGTGTGGGAGTGGAGTCAAGGGAATTGTCATAGATATGTATGATATGGGGGAGAGTGGGGTGGTGGATTGGGGGAGAGGGGTTGTCAATTTGAGGGGTAAAAAGTATAACTATTGCACTGCGTTGTACAGTTGAAACTAATTTTTTTAAATGTGTATTTCACAATAAAAAAAATTTAAAAATCAAAAATAAAACATAAGCACTGGGTCCATTTCACAGGCACATCGACCAAGACAGCAAAACGTCTGCACAGAGGGACTTGATGCTATTGAGAGAGGCTAGGGATTTTTCCTGAAGCTTTACTGAGCTTTACAAGCGATGGTCTATGGGCAGAAGAGAGAGCTAGCTTTGCTGAATGTACGAGATACATGCTACATTGAAGACAGGCCTTTTTATTTTTTTCCTTACTATGTTGCCAAGGTTGCTTACATAAGTTTGGGGAAATTGAAGGGTTCACTGAGTTAATATAAAAAAATATGAAATACTTGAACCCAGAAAGAACATAAATACAGCCACTGCTTTTCTGAAGTCTAGACGATATTATGGCAGTGGTCCCCAGTGTGCGATTGGGCACTCCTTTTAATTTCCCTCCAGCTGTAATAAGATAACCAAGGTTTGTAATGCAGTAAACGTATAATTAAATGCAGATGATATGGTATTCCTGGCAGGACAATTCAAGAGGCTGGGCTGACACTAGAAAATTCCATGACCACCTTGAACACAGATTTGCTGTTCCAGGAAATAAAATCTACAGTAAAATGGTTCACGTATAAAAGTCCATGCTATTAACTATGGTGTTGATTGGGAAGTTTAGCCATTTCAAGCCCCATTTATTCATTCATTCACTTAAGAAATAGTATTTGTTGGGTGCCTACTATGCACCAAGCACTGTGCTGGGCCCTGGGCATGTAACAATATGCACCCACATGTACCTTACATCTATAGGGGAGACAGACAGCAAACAAACATAGTAATACACAGAAAAGGTATGCACCAGGATAAGTTCCATGCAGAACACAAGCATGGAGATCCTATAGGAATAGTGGAGAAAGGCAGCAGCCGTGACCTATGCTTCCAAAACACATTGGATGATTGAGGAAATTATCTAAGGAAACGTAACAGCCTGTTGGCTCCCTTATCTGAATCACAGAGGACACAGTACTGGTAGATGCTCGTGTGGCTGTCACGAGCGCTGAGCCTGGAATGTCCTCAGCTGACATGGGGAGGCAGCATGCTAGCCAGGGCTACGGATCAGTACCCCTGGACTCTATGCTGGTTTCTGCCGATTGTTACTGGGATTTGGGGCAAGGCAACTGCTCCAGCTATTGCTTTTCCTCATATTCAAGGTGGGATAAATACCCGTTTTGCTTATTTCTATCATGGTGGTGCTGAGGAGCAAATTAATATCAAGTTATAAAAAGCTACACAAGTGTTAGCTGTGCTGTTATTAGGTCAACCCTAGGAGCTTCGCATCCTATCTCATGCCTTCAAGATGCCAGCCATGGAGACGTTACCCTGTTCTTTTCTTTCTGGCTTTCTATATAAAATGCCAGGAATGTAAGCTCTGCCTTCTGGCAACATGCACTCTCTGACATACAGTGTGCACAAACTTCAATCAGCGAGCGAGAGAGGCATCGTAAGTGCTTTGCGCACCAGGAGTTGGCAAGATGTTTATTAGTCAGTTGTTTGAGGTCTTGCTGGCGACTTCTCTTCAGTGATCAAGTTATATAAGGAAATAATCAGTAAATAGAAAGATTGCCTCATTATGCAAAGTGAAATACAATCTGCCTTCGAAAGGAGAATCACGCCGAGAAGCTTGCTGAACAGACTCTGCCTCCAATTAAGCTCCGATTAAAGAGCTGTACTTTAGTCGGAAATCCATTCTCTGGAATGGCTTTAGATTTCCAGGGACATGGTCAACACCAGGATAATAATGAGATCATGCTGTTTTCTACCATTCTTTTTCCCGAGGAACTCTGAGTACCATCCTGACATTGTCTTAGCTTTCATCCTCAAACCCGTTGGGAGGATGAGGAGTACAGATTCTTTCTCCAGACTTCTAGACCGAAGCAATGATGCGAGGGTGGAGGATTCCCATGGGGTTTGTCTGGAGAGCCAGGCAGGGTAGGTATTAAAGCCAGGGTCCAGGTGCTTCCTCACCAGTCTTACTGGTTCGTATCATTTAAGTACCGATGGGTATGCGGTGTTAATATGAAGAGTTAGAAATAACAGAGAAACTGGCTTGGCCTCTGAGATAACAAAGATGCTGGTTTGGAAAAAGCACCTGGATGAACACTGAACAAATACTCAAATTAAATCCTAGGCATCCAAGGGCATCCCATAAACACTACCACTGTGCTCCAGCATCCACTGGTCCACAAAGACCAACAATAGATTAATACCATATTTCATGAAATTGAAGGTGATAGTCAAGACACACCATTGTCTTTATGCTAAGGAAGAAAAAACATGTTGCCAATTAAGCTATGAGACACTGCTTTCTTCACACTGATTAAAGAATAGACCTTGATTTTAGAGATGTGAAAATGCGTTTTAGATAAATTGATAAACTTGTTCTTTTTGGCATACCCTGAAAAAGATACACAAGAGCTAGGAAAATTTCAGAACACAGTGTAGCTAATTTCTTAACAAAATTTTCCTCTATGAGGAAAACAAGGACTCCAGAAAAAGAGGGGCTTGAGGGTGTGTGTGAAAGAAACCTGCAAAATCAAGCAGGATTCAGGGAGGGTACCCAGCACGAGGACCTGCTCACCAACCCTGGAAACCCAGGTTTAGTGGGAGCTCCTACAGGCTTAAAGAAAGACATTTCAGAAGCAAAAGGATGTCTTATTTCACACCGCAGGCAGTCTGCATAAGGAACTCATTACCCCTAGAGACAGCACAGACTGAAAAAAAACATAATTTGGTTCAAAAAGGATTTTAGATAAATTCGTGGATGATAGTTTCATAATGGAGTCCATCCTCTACACACTTAAATACTCTTATTAAGTCATCACTTCGGCATTTTCTTTCTGTGCTAAATAATAGGTCTTCCTCTAGTTTTCCCTAAGAGCCCCCATTTCCTAATCCTTCAGTTTTATCTGTCCTTTTTTAAAATCAGTGGTCCCTTTTAATGAGGTTTCCCCCTTCTAATGAGTCCCTGGAAACATAATCATAGCAAGTTCAGGTATAATGTAATTCCAGGTCATGATCAGAGTTTAAAGCTCTTTGAGGGCAGAGACACATCATCTTTCTCTTTGAAACTTCACAGCACCCAGTACAGAGCTTGGGATACATTTCTGTCGAGTGGATGAGTGAATGCATGAGCGGATGTGTGTCACCCCAGTTTTCTGGAACCCTTATTGAGACCCAGGTTGCTTAGGTGTCCCGTGAATTGTGTGGACTATTTGTGTGTGATGGCAGAGTTTGGGGGTAGGGGTTGTGGGGAGGGGAGGGTACACAGGTCTCAGAGAAGAGAGATTTGCGTCTTCTGCCAAATGGCCATGTTTGATTATAGGTCCTACTACAAGCATATTAACAGATACTTAGGGAATATGGGAGCTTCATCTGAGCCCCCAGTCAGGTGTCTTGCCACAGGACTCAGGACAGATTAGGTGGAGAGGTAGAAAAGCAGGCAGGCTGAGCTGGTTTTTGTTTTGGAAGTGGGGGAAGAGGGATGTCTTTGCCCACAGGAAAAACTTCATTGATGAAGACACTGCCCTTTACATGATCTGCATGATTCCGGGCTGTCAGCGGGGTCAGCTGACAGCCTTCAGAGGTGAGGGCAGGTGAGGCAGAGGGAGAATAGCCCTGCTGTCTGGTTTAGAGAGAATCGGGAGCTTTCAACAAACACCCCTCTCCCGCCCCTCCCCAGGGTCAGGAGTGAGGCTGGAGTATTAGCAGCTGTCTGAGGTGGCAAAGGGGCTAGAAATGCAAGAAGATAATAGAAGATGGGCTTCGCTTCCTCTGAGGTAGGGGATCTCCTTCTTGTTCGTGGACATGGAGTGTTTATGGGTATTTTCTTAATTAGAAAGACCATTACTAATGAGAAGGTGGCTATAGTGACCTGGACAAGAATCATCCAATAAGCCTGAACTGCATCCCAGCGGCACAGATGTGGCCTGTGACATCATTTAAGACACACAGAAGGAAAAAAGAACTGTGAATGTCACTGAGAACTCAAGGATCATGTCCCTTTGGCCTCCTTATTCAGCAGTCTAGATTCTTGCTGATAAGGACATACTGAAGGAAAAATAATTACACACACACACACCTAATTGTGCATAGTTATTTCTTCACAGAGCTTTGTAGCATCCTTTTCAGACATGTTCTAACACCTCGCTTTGACAATAAGAGCTACTTTATGAACATCTGTCTTTTCCCCAGTGGCCTGAGTTAGCACTTGCCACTCTGTTCTTTATATACCATATTTATGGAAATGACACCATGGGAGAGTGAGATGTATTATGGCTGGAAACCTCTGTCTTGTTACGCAGGATTTATGAGACCAGAGGGGCAGCCCCATCACTGGCCTTCAGCCTGATGTCGACATTTTATATGTTTCCCCTTCTTCTTTGTTAAGGAATTGGGGATTCATTTTTATCTTGTATTGTGTATTGATCATCCTTTCCTTGTTCTATATTTGCTTATATATATATAAAAAAAAAAGAAACCAAAGAGAGGAATGCTGCTTAAGGCGTGCCCTTTGTGATGTGTGCATATGTCTGTCCCTATGCACGTGTGCGTGTGTGTGTGTGTGTGTGTGTGTGTGTGTGTTTGCATGTCTGTGTATCTGAGTGGTTGGGACTTCTTGAGACCACACAAGGGACAAATCCTAGCTCCAGATGAAAAACACTCCATTTCCTGTAAGCGTCCGTCCCATCCATCCACTGTGCCCCTGAAGCAGCTTGAAATGCTTCAGAAAGCACAAAGCAGGAGGCTGTGTCCTGCTGCAGACACTGAGCACCCTGTGAGTTTCCTAAACCTTCCGCTCACTAAGTCCCACTTATCTTCACAGACATTTTGCCTCCACTCTCACTCATTGAACACCCTTGTTGCTACCAGTTTCTGCCTCTCTCATAGGACAATGACAGATTATTTGGTGTCCCTGAGCTTCTAAACAAGAGGTTTGTCTTCTGTTAGGATCAAAGGCGGCTAGGGCTCAGTCTGTGGGACCAGAGCCAGGAACTGTTCAAGACATTTATACTTAAGGACCTTCCTTCAAATACAGCGTGGAGAAAGAGGGAAGAGAAAACAAATGTGGAGACTTGTTGACACCCAGGCTCTACCTGCTTGCCTTGACAATCTCTGTAGGAACTAAAACAAACTTTCCGACTGCATGCAAGGTACCGTCTGGGGGCGTCCACATCTGCTACTGCGCTAACATGAAGTGGCATTTTCCAGCCCTCAGTGTCTGGATCTGTACACTGTCACCTCCGCATTATAAAGAAACTAACGTGTGGAGAAGTGAACAGCTGGTCCAAGAGCAATAATAGAGAATGATGGCACAGTGTAGATGCTATCCCAGCCCAATACAGCAGCACAAAGTCATGGCCAACGGCATGGCACCAGAGCCCACCACTGCCTTCTGCTAACGTCCTCCCTCATGGGATGTCTCTGAGCCTCAGTTACCTCCTAGGTGGAATCACTAATGAGGAGCGAATCCACCTCATGCGAGCTGATGAAGTGATTGAATGAGATGATGAATGTAGAGTCCCCAAGCAGATTGCCTGCTCCACTGTAAACTACAACAATATTTGGTACTTTACTCTTATATTTTATATAATTCTTCTCAAAGAGAACCTTTGAAAGTTTCACATGGTCCCAGGGTATCACATGGTTCATTCTGATAAAGTGATTGGAATTTGCAGATTACCCAGAAGACATGGAAAGTTAATTTTTCTGTGATAAATAAGCTTAGCATAAGGTTTTGTATGAGCTAAAAATGTTTAATAAAAAGGTTACAGGGGGGAAAAAATCACCAAATCAATTATTGCCTGGGGCAATAAAAAAATTAAAGAAATATCTTTAATTACATTTGTAAGCTTCTAAATTCTAAAGGTTATTGGGGTCTAGCCTTCCTTGCATACCCTCAAAAATTAATCCTGCTTATGTTCTATATTTCAAGCAGTGACAGTCCAAGCATTTTCTTCTGCTTTCATGAAATGTCCTTGCTCTGCTCTACAGCATGGGACATTTTTACTTTAAAATTGGGCATTACCCATCTTCCCTCCTTCCCTAAGGAGGTTTCTAGGGAAATAAAGACCAAACTACATATCCTCTAGATTAGTCTTGAGTTCAATTTTGCTGCACAATCAACCATCCTAAAACGTAGAGGCTTAGAAACATCTCCATTTATTTATTAATAACTCATGATTCTCTTAGATGGTTCTTTTGTCCTGGGTTGGGGTGGGCTGAGCAAATCTCAGATAAGAATGCCACATTGTACTCCAAAGGATAATCTATTAACCTGCCTCAACTCTTACAGTGCCTGAGGGATACACATTGAAAGCTGGTAAATATGTTTTGTTTTGTTTTAAATAATAAATCAATGAGTTAATGAATTAAGGGATGAACAAGTGAAGCTATCTGCACTTGGCTCTTTTTGGACACTGTATGGTATAGGGCCCCCTCTAGAGAATTGCAAACAATTATTTTTCCCAGCAACTTCCTAATACTCCTTATCTCTCCAGTTGATCCAGTCCTTTCTGCCTCCCAGTTAGACACACACCCAGCACTGCCCTCCCTGAGTGCAGAGCTAAGTAAATGGCATCACTTCCCCCAAGTATCTCTTCCTTCTTGCCCTGTAAAACCCACATTCTTTCAATACCCTGAAAAAACACAGAAAGTCTCCCCCACTTGATGGGAGGAACTACAAAGTAAAATTGCAAGGGCATAGACGCTGGGAGGGCACTGTGGCCATATTTGTCATTCGCCACAGGTGATAATTTATGGATTCCAAGGCGTACCATGTCACCCTAGATCACTAGGCAGCGCAGAAATTGTTGCTATGGAAAAGAGAGCCGGGACCTCTTTCTAATACTCTTCTTTCTATTTAAAAAAAGTGCTTCTGGATGTCAGCAATTCTCAACCTAAAATAGATGCCTCAGCCCCAGTCAAACAGCCTTTAAGCTCTTTAGAATACATTCATCACAGACTGGAGAAGTGACAGACACAGTCTGAAGAGGAAATCCCGGGACCAAAACTGTCATCTGTCACTTCCGACAGAGGATGGCACGTGTGCTGGGAGGGGGAGCAGGAGCTGGCGATGATGACGCTATGGAGCAGGCTGGCCCGGGTCACCGCCCACTGCTCTGAGGGGCACGCAGGGCAGGGAATGGGGAGCCCGTGCAGAACATGCGAGAAGCCGGAGCCGCCAGTCTGTGAAAGTCTGCTTTAAACGAGCTTGATTTCTTAGAACTGCAAATGGGCTGGAGTGGGCAAGACTGATGGTGGGACGGGTCCTCTACTTAACTGAACGGGGCTGGAGATGACGCTCAGTCCCCTGTCTAGAGCCTGAAAGCTGGTAGACCATCACCAGATGCTTCTACTCCCAACAGGGTAAAGGAAGGTTCTAGGACAAGGTGTCACGTGACCAAAGTCACCTGCACATTTCAGCTTCTGCGAGGCGTTCTAACTCGCCACCCTGACACTTCCACGTGCAGTCACGGAGCCTGCATGTGGACTCTGCACATTCTGTGAGCTCCACTCCCTTCTCCCCAGCCCCACAGCCAGGCCTCACTTTATGCCCGGACAGCTGCCGCGCAAACTCCCACCTGAGCTTCCTGGCTCCCGGCCGAAAGCCTTTCAGCAACTCGGCCGTCTTTCTAAAACGTAATTCTGACAATGTCACCAGCGCCCCGTTTGCGGGTTCCACATAGCCCTCAGGATCAAGTTCAGGTATCCTGGCAATGCTTTCCTGTTTCTCTGTTCTCTCCGCCTCCACACACACCTTTCTTCCTCCCGCCCACCCTTCACCACACACCTCCAAAACACTCATTCGAAACCACTTGTGAGTCCTTAAAATATAACAGGCTGCTTTAGGCTTCCGAATCTTTGCACATATTATTCCCCCTTCCAGGAAAACACCCTCTCCGCCCCCACGTCATCTCAGCCTTACTCATCCTTCTAAATTCAGCTGAAGCATCACGTCTTCCCAGAAACCTCTCCCCAGCTTCCTGCTCTGACACAGGTGCCCCTGCTCTGCGCTCCTTGCACGGGCTTGCTAACTCTGTCATGGCTTTGCCACAGTCCATGGAAATGGGTGTTCTATTAGCCTGTTTCGACCCCCACTCTGTGTGACTCTGTTTATTCAACTCTCCCCGCATCCAGCACAAAGTGAAAGCTGGCTAAATGTTTTTGAATGAATGAATGAATGAAGTGAATAAATGAATGAAGTTATCTGCACTGGCTCTTTTTGGACACTCTATGGTCCAGGGTGCCCTAGGAGATCTGCACAGTGACTAATTTATCGTGCCAGCAGTTCCCCACTATCCATTTTCTATCTCTTGGGTTTATTTAGAACATTCTGCCCCCAGTTGGACATATACCTAGAGTTACCCCTGACAACCCTGACAAGTAAATCATGTAACTTCCCCCCAAATCACCCCTTCCTTCTTTTCCTTTAAAACTCCCATTCTCTCAGTGTCCTGAGATAAAGAGAGAAAATTGACAGGTAATATCATTTACAGGGTGGCAGGTTAGCTCAGTTGGTTAGAGCACAGTGCTCATAACACCAAGTTGCCGGTTCAAGCCCCACATGGGCCACTGAGCTGTGCCCTCCACAACTAGGTTGAAACAACTACTTGACTCAGAGCTGATGGGTCCTGGAAAAACATACTTTTCCCCAACAAAAAAAATGTTTTTAATGTTTTTAAAAATATCATTTACAATATTTACGATAAGTGAGACCAGCTGAAAATGATAACCCCTTACAATTATATAGTACCTTCCAGTTTATGAAACTCTCATTTTCATTGTGTGTATCTTTCTAACAATCCCTGTGAGGTGGGCCATGGAACTACTCTCTTTTCATTTTATACCTGAGAAAACTTCAGCTCACAGAAGTTTTGCAAGTTGGCTGGAATCATATGTCATAAGCAGGAGAACTTCAACTCAGATTCTTTGAAATCTTTTTTTTCCATTTCATTTTTCAAAAGATTGTGCTTGGGTGGGTAAGCCAAACCTTAAACGTAACAGGAAAGCATTGCTAATGATGAAGATAGAAGAGAGGCACAAGGACCCCTGTAAATCCACCAAATAATACTGTTCAGACGGCTATCTCTCCCCTTGCACCTATGGCTGAGCAGGGCTAGTTAGAGGGAAGATGGTTATAGATTCTAGATTCTTTGATTCCATATGTATCCACAGTGCGTGTAAGTCTATAAGCAAAGTTCATGGAATAAGAGATGCTGGAAAATGTACAAAACCACATTAATATGTTGATAAGGGTCTTGGCTGATGTCCTGAGGTCCATGGCTGGCTCATCAAAAACCCACAGCTTCTCATTACAGATACATTTCTCCCAGCGCCTGCATCCAAGTCCGTGACAGAGTGGCCTGCCCCCAGATCTGTAGGGAGGCCGCCCTAACACTCACGGCAAGCTGACATGCGGCAGGAGCCTGGGGGACTAGAGTGAGTGAAAGGAGGATGGAGGGAGAGAAGGAACAGAAAGGAGTACCTGAAAAACCCTACGAAAACGAGTTCCAGGCTGTAATCAGCCCCGCACCAAAGGTACCTGATTCTCACCCACATCTACCAAGAGACTGAGCTGGTTCAGGGCAGGAAAGGTGGTGTATGGTGTAGACTTTCTCAGCCACCTACGCCTCCTCCCTACCGCCATGCCCTACCACCCGAGAGCGTCTCTGGCTACACTCAAGATCTATAATCACTTCCTGACTGACTGACTCCTTGCCCCCATTTCATTCAGAAAAGGAACTTCCATGACGGATGCTCTCTGGTGGGTATTAACATGTCATCTTCACATTTTGTGTCCACCCCCACATGCCTCAATCCCACACTTCCTTAGTCTTCAATCTTCTTTTTTTTTTTCTCATCAGCCTTCCAAATCATTTCCACTGCCCATAAACCCATGTACATTCTAACTTCAGGCCACTTTTGCCCTCAACACAAAGAATATGGCTGCTCAGACTGAAGTCCTTCCTATTGGGAAGAGTTTTCTTGACAGTGCCTTTCAAGTCCACCCCCGGGAGACCATGTACTGCAGCTGTTACCCACCCAGCACATACCCACATAAAGAGCTGAGCACTTTTAAACCAAGCTCAGTTACGTTCCCCTTCCATGAGCTGGCCGAAAGAGGCCATTGGCATGAACGGAGAGAGAGAGACACTGGTGGATCAGCGGCAGATGCCATGGGATCGAGGCTACCTGGTCACACTGCTTGCTCATGCCCTCTTGTTCATCCTCTGCTTGACCCCAGATGCACAACGTGCAATGACAGTTTACACTGAGTTGTTGCCAGACCTGTCAAATCTTACTCGGATCCCGATGGGAAGTTTCAGATGCATGACCCCTCGGTGTTCCACGACCTCTGTCTCTATTCTGTCTCCACCAGGCACCAGCAGCACATCAGATGTTGTTTTTCAGAAACAGTATAATTCTTCCCTGCAGATAGCATGGCCCCAGCTCCCGAACCCCGAGGCACCTTGCGCGTCTCCTGTGGATCTCGCCACAAACTCCACATGGCATCTTTTCTCACCACTAATATCTGATACCCTAACATCTGCTGTAGTGTAGGACCCAAGTGGCAGGCTGCTTGGCCTGTAGCCTGGCCCTGCGGAAGAGCCCTTTCCTGCTCTGAGCTCTGTTCAAAGCTGGGTATCTTGGATAACCTGCTACATGGATGAAATAGTATTCTCTGGCATGAACTATGCTGCTTCCCGGGCAGGACAAGGGCTATCGGCCTATGCTTCCTCCTTTGTGAAGCGAGGCGCAAGATGCAATGATTTGCATTTACTTTGGAGAAGATGTCCTAGAATGGCCCTGTGATTGGATTCCTACAAGCTTTACTGATATTGCAGGCTCCTGAATATTCAGAGAGTTTAATCTTCTACCTTCTTGAGAGCACGTATCTCACCAAGGTCTCCAACATGCTAGCCATTTCTTGCTTACTCAACCCGATTACCATAATGTCTTTGATAGAGCATATCAATGTGGTGTTCTTTGGGACATCCAGATGACCCAAATCTCTTTGCTTTGTGTTATGACTGAAGATAGAAGAATTAACATAGCTCTGGGGGTAAGATGCAAATATTGTCGGTCCACAGAAACACAGACTGCTTCTGATTGTCTTTTCCAACAGGAATGGGAAATAAAACATTCACCCAATCAATGGCCACATTCCATGTACCTGAAGCCATGTGAACCTTTTTTGCAAGAGGTGCCTCATTTGTCATGGCTGTTGCAACAGGGGCTATAACTTGGTTGAATCTGCGGTAAGATTGGTCTGTTTTTTCTACAGGTACCAGACTGGTGACTTAAATGGAGTTATGATGGGGACCATCACTCCTGATTCCTTTAGCTTCCTCCTGGTAGCACTTATTTCTGTTCTCCCCAGTGGAGAAGTTTAAGCACTTGCACTTGACCTTCCCCATTGTTATAGATAGCATTAACACCACTGGCCAAGGCCCCAGTGTGGAGGTCACACAAATTACCAAGTATTTCTATCCCAATGATACTTTTGGGGACTGGGGAAATTACTACAGGGTGATTCCCAAACCCAAGGAACCAATAATGAGCTAGACCTTTGTCAAAGTCTGTGTTTTACCCGGACGCCGTAAGTCTCTGTCTTAACAGAGGGACCACAAAACTATTTCATGTCTCGAGGTATCAATGGTAACTCCAACACTGTGTCCAACAGCCCTTGGAATGTCTGGGTATTCCTTTTTCCCGGTCCCTCAATGAACTGCTGTACATCCCTTTGGGGAAGAGCTGAAGGAATCATGGCTGTGTACCTGGCCAAGGCATCACAGTCTCTCATCTCCGAGGCCCTGTTTCCTCTTCAATCATTGAGTTCAAGATCCAAAAACTAGCTCAGGCCCAGAAAATGGCAAAGAACCATGGCTTTTTATTGGGGTGGCTGCCCTGAGCCCCTTGATAAACCAGCGTTGGTTTCCTCTGATGGCACAAGCTGAATGATACCTCTTTTGGATGCACAGCCCTTCTGCCCCTATGGACGACAGTCTGTAACGATTCATAACTCTCTGCAGATCACATCTTCTTGGCTGCCATTCCAACCTCATGGCTCTTTATGAAAATTACATCCACCTGGCTTCTGACTGCTAAGTGCTGCCACCTGGCCTCAATTTTTTTAAGAGAGCCGATCATCCATTGATATCACTGAGCTCTCTGTTCTGTGATGGTTTCTCCATCATTATCCACGGCCTATAATATAACCAAGAGGCATTGCTGAACTTCTCGATGGCGGTGACCCTCTCATCAGAGCTTTCCATGTGGCCTTGGTAAGCTGTATACCCTCTGCATCTTCCCATGGTGGGGATTTTGGCTTTCCATAGTATATCCGTTTCAGCATGCCTCCTTCCCCCAGTCTTTAAATAAATTCCTCCATCTTCTTCCATGGAAATTCTGGCATTTCATCCTCACTCAGTGTGGAATAATGACTTTTCATGCTCCCAGACTTTCTAACAAGTCTGCTGTATCTCGGGGGTCCTTGACACAGTATTACACCCTATATCTCAGAAGACTACACCTAACTTAATATCTCCCTTATCCCTTATCCAACCATGTATAGTTCCCTTGATCAAGCACCCCCAGAATCAGCCCCGACTCCTGCCAGTACGTGCTGGCTAAGTCCTGCAGCTCCATCAAGGTATTGTCACTGTCCCTTTTTTGCAGGCCCTGCACACTCTGGCTGCCAGTCATAGGTCTCATGGCCAGGAGGGGAGATGGGACAGATCCTGAGGGAAGCACATGTTGTTTCTTGAGGGACAGGTCTCTATGTTTTCTTCAAGCAAGAAAGGGAGTATATTAGATCGAAATAAGGATAGGTGGGCCATTTCTACAGGCTCAAAGGATTCAGAAGAATCTAGAAATTCAAGATGGTTAGAGTCATCAATCCAGATGTCCCTATCCTATGTGTCAGTGTTCCCTTCTTCACCAACCAGGGCCCTGACCTTAGCATAATAGACCTTCCTTGGTGGGGAGTTTAACCTTCTTTGGAACTCAGTTACTCTACTGATTAAGTCCTGGTTTAGCGCCATTGCTTTCTATGACCTCCCACTACGAGATGAGAGCCTCTGTCAAAAGGTCTCCCGGGTTTCACATCCGCTTTTGTAATTGCTTATTAATCATTCTAACTCTTCCTGTGTCTCTTGGTCTTCTATGAAGGTTGGAAAACTTTTTCTTCATGGAGTTACATAGTAAATAGCTTAGGCTTTGAGACCATAAAGTCTGGATCACAACTATTCAACTTGCCTTGGTAATACAAAATCAGCTATAAACAGTATGTAAATGATGGGTGTGACTGTATTCCAATCATACTTCATTTAGAAAAACAGTGGGCAGAATTTCACCCATGGAGCGTGGTTTGCTATCCCCTAGTTGAGTGCACCAGTCAAGCTTAGTAATAACCACTGAATTCCATTGTTCTAGTTACAATGTCTCCCACATTTCTCAAACACTTGATACACAGTATTCCCCTTCACGGGTATACCATTCAACCCTGGTGAAAGTCTTAATACCTGAACTTCCTCCTTGTGGCAGGGGCTAGCTGTGCTCTGCTAGTGATGGAGTCCTCATTGCCAGGTAAGTACTAAGTTATCTAGCTCCAAAATTTCATTTGCGTACCTGCTTTCTTAGACCAACTCCGGCACCAACTGTCACTGGTTGAGTTGCCTGGGAAGCAGACAAGGAGGGAGGTTAGTGTGGAGGATGCCCAGGAGGGAAGTACCTATGGAGGGCAAAGAAAGAAGATTGGGCTGCAATGCAAACCCAAATGACAGCCTGCGCCAACCCAAAGGGGGGCCCTGGGGCTACAACGTCCCAACAGAGTTACCCTGCATTGGCCCACGGTGGCTGTGTCTTTTTCCTCCTGTCTCTGTCAGTCATTGAATGTAGGCCACTATGGGAAGGTGCTCTCTGCGCGGACCCAATCCTGCAATGACCTGAGAGCTGCAGGCTGTCTGCACACAGTCCTCCCTGCAGCCGATCAACAATTCTTCTTTGAGGGAGGACTGGGTATGTGTATTCACAAGGACCTCCCAGTCCTCTAGGCTTAGCCTGCTTCCCCGCCAGGTTCCTCTTCCAGCTCCAGCCATCTGGGTTGGTCCTTCACCCGTCCCCCACTTTCCCCTCCACCACCGACCCCGCTCCTGCCCCTTCACTGATTTCAGCCACAGTACATGTCACGGTGCCTGTCACAAGGTCTGCACCCCAAGTTCCATTCTTCTTTTGCCGACTGATAGTCTGATATTTCATCTGGCTCTCACCACGTTGCTTTGCTCAGAATCAAAGCCTTCCTTAATACTGATTTGCACTGTTATCTCTGCTGCCACTCCTGTTACATTTCTGAATGTGGTGAGTGGGTAAGCACCTGTGGGAGGCTTTTAGCAATATTTATGTTTGTTTTCAAAAGCAAATAAGTGCAGACTTACTGGAGGTGGGAAGGAAAACCCAAAGATAGATAAATTCAAAGCTTTGGTATAAATGGTCAGACAGTTGAAAAAATGGTCTCCTGTGGAGTGGAACCAACAGAGCCTGCTTATCTAAAGATAAGTAGGCAGCAGTCAGCATGGGCTAATTTGTCCAGTACCCCGGGGCAAGTCTTTTGTGCTCTGTTTCCCCCTTCCTGTCAGCCCATCTGTATCCTGAGGAACAGGGCTCTTCACCTGCACTCCTATCCCCTGGGGGATTCATGACCATTAAAGATGCACCTTCTTTTGAAAAGGTGATAAACAAGTAATATTTTGAAGAAATGGAAAATATCATGGGATGGAAAAGCGAGAGGTATTCAGGGCAAAACTACAGAAAATGAGTTAGGTTTGAAACAAGGAGGAAGCAAAACAACTGTAAAATGAAAAAATGAAGTGGAGGAAGTAGAATGGATGAAAAATAAAGTAAGGGCAAGGAGGATGCTGAGGAAACAGGAGGAAGAAGAGACAGAGTGGTAAGCAGATGAAAAGGAGGACTGGCAGGATGGTGAGAAGAAGGAAGAAAAAAGGGTCATGGAAGACCAGGAAGAGCAGCACACCCCCTACAAGAAACCATGGCTCATCCAGACTGCGACTGAATCTCATCGTGGACGTGAACGTGGCAATCTAGAACGTGGAGGAGGTAAGGAAGCCACGCTCTTAGAATTTCCTCCACTACAGCCCTGCTTTGCCCCATGTTTATTTGTCCAGCACAGCTTTTTGGCTGGGATGCAATTCTCCCCAGACTCCAGAAGGCTCACTTGAAATAGGTTCCTAGACAAATCAGAAAAATACTTTAGCTTCTCACCAAGACTAGAACCCACAGAGGCAGGAAATTAACCCCCGTAACATGGATTGGGCTCTCCGGTGACCCATTCCACTCGCCCCATCATCACAGGTATCATGTTGGTACCGCAATTGTCAGAAGTTCTTTTTAAGGCCAGGAGAGAGCTGCATGTTGCCTTTGCCTGCAGATTTAATACTCAAAGGACGCCATAAGACATTTAAGATAACTGGGATTGTTTATTTTTAAATATAGCTTTATTGTGCCCCATTCCCCTGCCAACAGTAAAGTGGGCTCCTTAAGTAGGCCTTATAAAAGCAGATTATAAAAGCAAAGATTCAAGACAAGCAGACGTTTAAGCACCCCACCTGCTGTACACCCCAGTTACCGAGGACCTCCGAAGGCGCATGCTTGAAACCAGCTCAGGTTTTTATAATCGCTTTGCCTCAGTGATACAGGTATCAGACTCCCAGGCAATCTCCTTCACCTTTGGCAGTAATTATCCCCCATCTCAGAGATGACCCTGTTCTTCCCTTTCTCCTCGTGCAGTAGGTTTAGCCCTCTGGGGTATAATTATTTCTTTGATCCAGAGGACAGAATCAAATTTGGTTTTATAGAGAATCTCTCCTGGCTATAGCTCAGATCACTTGGAAACGGAAGGCTGATGCTCAAAGTTTTAATACCCCATTTCTCTCTGGCCCATTTTCACCCAGATGTTGGGACCCAGACCACATGACTCTAAGATACATACGAAGCCCTGATCCTCAAACCAAGGAAACGGACTCTCCTTTCCAGACATTGATGAGAAAGGAGCCAGTTATGTTAGCTGTAATCTCCTTTCATTTACAAGGTCTTTGAAGTTCATGAGATGGTGTATGGCAGTGGGGTCGGGTGGAAAGGAGGGTCTTAAAAGCTCTCTGACACAGGAAGAAATAGCAAGGACAAGAAAGTCCTGAGGGACGTATATTCTGGAAAGTCACCTTAATATTTCCACTTATTAAATGTCTATTATGTGCCAGAAGCGTTACATGAATTATCTCTAGTCAAGGCGTAAGATTCAGGCCAACCCTGGGTTTAAATCTTAGGTCCATCTCTTACTAGGTGTATGGTCTTGACAAATTAGTTTGCCTCTCTGCATCAGGGCTGTCTCATCTGTTATTAGGGATAATAACACCTGCTTTACAAAATAATTGAAGAGAATTAGTACCAGTTAATGGCACATGTTTACTAAATAGTAGCCATTATTATTATCATCTTCAGTATAACTCAGCTATCTATGCATTTTAAAAATGAGGACACTGAGGCTCTAAAGAGTTTAAATATCTTGCTGAAGGACATAGAGCCAATGAAGAACAGGCCTGGGATTTGAGCCCAACTCTGCATGACTCTTCGCACTGTGTAAGGACACCTCAGAGCACCCAAGATGGTATCCATGGCAACTGCAGAGCGGCTTGGTGATAGTCTTTCTAGTTGTCAACAATACACCAGTTCCATGTCCAGGTGTAAACATCTCCATCCCCTGCTCCTGCCTCCTCAGGGCTTGGCTTAGCTCATTTCACTGCCCTCCGGAAGGTTTATTTTGGTCCAGGAGGAAAAATACACCCATGAAAAAGGGGTGATGGATAATTTTCTATCTTATAATAGAAGAACATCAGACATGAAACATTAGAGGAAGACCCACGAAATGTATTGCTCCATATCACTTTGCCTGACCATTTGCTCTTCCACGTCTTCATTTTATTCATTTACTCAACTAATATTTACTGAGCACTGACCACATGTCAGGCTAAGAACACAGCCGGAAACAGGGAGACAAAGTCTTTACCCTCAAGACTAAGAGGCATCATTGTGAAGATATCTTAACTGAATATCAAGACAGGAAGGAGCCTTAGCGATGAGCTCGCCAACACCATTCCATCTAAGAATGTCTTCAATAAAAATACATAATTATAATAATTGAAGAAATGCATAATTGAAGTAATTACATGAGTTAAATGAAAAACAAAGACGGGTCACAGATTTTAATGGAAGCATGATGGATAGATTTACTCAATTAGATGAGGCATCCTCTTTACACTAATCCCCCCTAAAATGGGCTTGTCAGTCATGGAGTTTGCCACATTCACTATCTCTTCTAAGGAAAATTGTCTATCCACAGCATTCTTGAGAGGGGAATGGCCCTGGGGTATTTTATAAATAAGGGCTGGCCACTCATGGGACAACACAGATATCTGACCCAAGTGTGGTCCACCTATGCACTAGTCACCAACCATCTGATACTCTTGTAGAAAAAAGTTCTACACAAGAAAGGTAATATAATTTTCCAAGACATACAGTATCTTTCCCCAGAGTTAGAACAGAGGGCAATTGATAGCACATATCAGTAATAAGGGCTTGAAATATATAAGCTGGCTAGTTATAAAAACAAACAATGAGGTTAAGTACTATTATTGTCCATATTTTACAGATGAGGGGATTGAGGTTAAGCAACTTGCACAGCTAGTAAGGAGTGGAGTTAGCGTTTGAAGCCAGGTATTTTAACTTCAGAATGTATGCTCTTCGTCAATTTGGACCTCCAAATAGTGGAAGGAGGAATGAAAAAAGGCACAAAGAGAAGCATCCAAAGAGAACGGCAGAGTCTTATTAATGGTGTCAGAGTGCAGATCTACAGATGCGTGCTCCTAAGGGGAAAACAGAGATGACTCAAGTGCTCGGCACTATCTGGGGACATGGGTGATGGATGTTCCTAGATTCCCTGAGGATACGGTCTTCTCTATGGCTCTGTGTGCCCTTTAAAGAAACTTCCACTACTAAGATACCTTGAGCAAGTTTCCTGCAGCCCTAGTGCCTAACATTCTTTCAAGTATGAGTCACCCGTATATATGAAATTCTAGAATTCCAGAACTTATAAGCCATATCTTTTGCTACATTATATCTGTTTTTTAATCTCTCTCTCTGTCTCTCTTTTTTCCTAGCAAATGCAAATTGTGAAATTGTGAATTGCTCCTGATGAGAAGATCTAGGCAAAGTGCAACCTGGAGGGAAGCTGACTGCCTGGCCCCCTACGTCTTCTGTGTTCAGCGCATGCAGGTCTGGACGCCTAGGCTACAAATCTGCCTAAGGACACTGGGCATCATTTGTAGGAAACCTCAGCCAGCCACGCTGCCATGCCTCACATGTTTGTCACTCTTGGACTCAGACCAAGATGTAAATCCTCTGAGCATCTCGCCGCATTTCATCTCACTTGCCCCTCTGTGCATCCCAGACTCTCGACCCAGACACCTCCTGTTCATTCCTTTCCTATATTTTTGAGGGTGCCCTCAGGAGTTCTCATTCCTTAGAAGTAAACACAGTTAAGTATGTCCCTTCTTTCATGTACAAAATATTGGGTCATAAAGTCATGATGCATTTTGCATTGAAAAACATAGAAAAATATGTCACGACTTTCCCGACGACCCAATGGGTCAATTAACGGTAACTGTTTCATCCTCATTGTTCTAACTTCTGAATCTCTTTTTGCTATTCTTAGATACACAGTCTATAGATGCAACCTCTTCTAAACCCCTTCAAAAACTCTGTTCAGGTTCTTTATTCATTCAGAGCAGTCCATAGGCAATAACTACCATTTGTCTTTTCACAAAAAGTATAGCTGTTTAGATAAAGGAAGATCTGAAGATAGAATTTCATCTGTGCTACAAGTAGAGGAAGATTCTGAGGTGAGGATGTACCTTGAAGACAATGACCTCTCTAACTTACCATAATTGACTTCAATATTAGACCTGGGTACAAATTACTCTAACGGAAGATGAAAAGCATTTACTGCTTGCAGGACAGGAACAATCTTTATCCGCCATTCCTGACTAGAATAGGAATATGTCTCTATCCTATACATCAATAGCATGGTGAGATTGAAATCTCCATCGGCAGCACAATGGTATTGTTAGCAAGGAGAATGAAAACATGCAAATAACAACTCCATGTTATTTTTAAATTTTACCTAAAAAGAAAAATTATAGTGAACGATTTCTCCTTCAAATTTTCCTTGATTTTTCTTTCTTAGTGAAGGCGACAACCCTGCCAAGTTTGAAGTTTATAGCTTTAGACATTCCTGAGTTACACAATCACAAGAAAGAGATTGACGTCTACTCTTTAAGAGGGGGACTTGAAGGGGGAAAAAAAAGTCTGTGTGGTCTGATTTAGAAGCAGAGAAGCTGGTGGAATTGTATCAGTTAAAACTTTCCAAAAAGGAAAAAAAACCTCACTTCAGGATGAGACACGAAGCAGGGCCATTTCCAGGCTAATGCTTTTTGTGACAAGAAAGATGAATAAGGTGGAAATGACATGTGGTTCTTAATTACACAGGGTTTCTCTTACGCTCCGAATCCGAGTCCACAGTCAACTCTAGCTGACTCGAGCAATCATCACTCACATAAAAACACCAATTCCTAGGGAATAAATATTTTCAAGGTCTCTAATATCCTCAGATCAACTCTTGGATAGGGGTCTTATTAAGCCCATGTTAGGAACAAGGAACCAGAGGCTCACCAAGATTAAGTGACTTGCCTAAGGACATATAGATGTTAATTGGCACATCTCAGAGTGGAAACCTAGATTTTCTGACTTCAAATCCGGGGCTCATTTCATTAGGCCATAGAAGAATGGGTGTACTAGCTAATTAGGCTAAGTCATTGGATCACCAAAGCAAGATGCTATTCTGCATATTTCTACCAACGTAAACAGGGCTGTAAAACTCAAAGTAGATTTTTGGTTCATTAGACAGGGATGAGAAAACTAAAAGATTCATCTCACTGGTTGCATAAGTACCTTTAACTTGCTCTACTCCAGGTCAGACTAAAGGGACAATAACTTTCTAACGGAACGCTTCACCTAATGGCTTTAGTTTTCCATGACACTTCATTTTTTATGTAAACTTTATAAATCCTGGGGGGAAAGAGTTGCATTTTATCATTAACTAAATGTTATAAAGTTCCAGTTATGCAATAGGCATTGTCCTAAGTTTTGGGAATATAAAGAAAAATAAAGGTATCCTGGCATAAACTACTTCCTAGTATTGTAGAAGAAAAAAAAAGAGCTATTACACAATCCAAATATAATAAAACACAATGAACAAAGTACAGAGGGAAGACACTTGCCAGGAGAGTCAGAGGAATCTTTACAGCAGTGATGTTTAAGCTTGAACTTAAAAGATGAGTAGGAGAAAAGAGGTGAAGGTGCCTTCTACAAATTAGCTCTTTTGTATTATTGTGAATTGCATTCGGGGTCAAGTATGAGAAGTGGGGAGGGGCTAAGTTCCTAGCTGATGCAGCATGTTCAGAGATTTCCAGTGTTTCTCTCCCGTGTCATGGTATCAGGTTGGCTCCACAGTTATCATCCAGTTTTGACCATGGCTTCAGACTTGAAAGCCCCAGACATGAAAGACTTCACTCATAGAAAGACAGATTTTTTTTTCCAGCTTTAAGGAGATATAATTGATATATACCTTTGTGTAAGTTTAAGGTATATAATGTCTTGATTTGGTACACTGAGATGTTGCAAAATGATTACCACCCCAAGTGCTGGATAACACCTCCATCATAGCATTGTGTGTGTGTGTGTGTGTGTGTGTGTGTAGAAAACATTTAAGACCTATGCTCTTAACAACGTTTAAGTATACAATACAGCATTATTAACTATAATCACCATACTGTACATTAGATCACCAGATGGTGGATTTTATTAATGGACATTTTTTAAAAGAACGGGAGCCCTTATTTTATAAAGGATACAGTATCCTCTTGGATTAAGGAATTTAAAAAAAAAATCTCAATGATTGCTATTACAAACTCAAAGATCTGTGTCTGGAAAAAGTCCTAGGGAATCAAGTTTGCTCAGGAAAGAAACTGGGTTTGCTTTAAAAATGTACATCATCTTATTATCATACCAGGAGCTGTGGGAGAAAGAAAGAAAAGCTTCCCTTAAGAGATCTTAGAGGAGTGCCCAGATCTGTCTGAATGCGAAAATAAAATCTTGGGGGCCCGCAGACAGACATAAAAAGGAGAAAGTGATGTTTCTGGATCAAATGTCTCAAAACAAGATGATGAGAAAAGCGGAGGGGATGTTGTGCTTGTTCTAGATGCAAAAGGGTTGTTCCAGTTCAAAGAAATCCCACAGAACAAGGAAGGGAACAGGAGCCTAACCTCACCTGTAGTGTCTCCCTAAGGGTGCTCAGATCCTAAACCACCCATTTTAAAGCTAAAGATGGTGTCTACTTACAAAGCAATGGGGGAACAATCTTGAAAGTTGGGATGGCTATATAAAGGATTTCAGGAAAAAAAAATTAATAAATACCAGCATAAATACTCATAGCAATACTCGAGTGAGTGTCAAGACAACTCAGTTTTGTTTAGCGGGGGTTAATTTTGTTTGTTTGTTTTGTTTTGGTCTTTTTATCCTCCGTATTAACAATGAAATCTTAAAATACTTGAGGGGAAGTGTCATAAGTTATTGTAGGTGATTAATGTTTAATAACCCAGTCTCTGGGGAAAAAAAACAGAAACACAAAATACCAACCTTATTTGCAGTGTTTGCCAATTTCTGTGATATGAATACTCCCTCAGTGACTTATTTCAAGGTTTCAATCCTGAATGTGGACTTGGAAAGAGAGGTGCACAGTCAGCTCTGTGAGCCCGTGTGAACCCGCTCCAGCAACCCCACTGGGGCATGGAGTTACTGGCTTACGCTCAAAAGGTGACCTTTGGCCTCTAAGGGAATATGAGGAACAAAACATACGACCAGGGACCTGGGGAAAGCAACAAAAGACCAGGCTTTGGACTGCGTCCGATGTTGGCCTGCTAATAATGCTTCCTGGGTGAGGTTAACCAACTCCGGGTTGGGCCACTGAAGAGGATTTGCTTGAACAACAGACAATGTTATTGACCAGGATGCACTGACTTTTCATGCCTCACTGTAAGGGCCCCCCCAAAAAAAAGAAAAAAAAATACACACACACACACACACACACACACACACACACACACACACACACAAGCGCACATTTTTTAAAAGCCAGTGTCTGGGGCTGGGCTGGGACTCTGCTTCATGCACGGGTAGGTATGTAACGACCTGCCCCTACATCTTATTCACAATGAGCATCTCTCTTGGTTGGTCAATGCCCGTGCTCTACGGAAGGTTAACTATTTGAGTATCGGTCCTACCTAGGCCAGGAGTTACAAGGGAGCAAGGGAAGAGAGAGCTTGGTCCAGTACATATCGCCAGCCTTCCACTTGGTGAAGAAGGAAAAGAACTCACTAAAGAAGAAGGTTAGCTGTCAAAACCTCAGCTGACCCTTTCCCAAAGGCACAGGGGGATTGCCATGGAAAATGAAACGCTAGAGGCCTATTCCATTAGTGCAGAAAAAAGTGATGCGAGAAAGAAATGTTACTTAAGGCCTGTCACACCCAAATGCAGAGGGAAAATTAGAACCACAGGGCAGATGTGCTTAGGAGCACGGAGTTCAGAAAGGTCAACTGCGACTTCTGCTCAGGAGTGCTCCAAAGGGAATATTCTAGCTCAAGGGGATGGCAGGGCAAGGGTAAAACCTTCTTAAAAGGCTGCTTTCCTGATGGCAGAATAGTATCCCATCGTGTATATACACCACAACTCCTTTCTCCAATCATCCATCGAAGGACACTGGTTGTTTCCATATCTTGGCCACCGTAAATAAAGCTGCAGTGAACATCGGGGTACATATATATCTTTACGGATGTTTTGAGATTGTTTTTGGGTAGATACCCAAAACAGGGATTGCTGGTAATTCTATTCTTAATTTTCTGAGGAATCTCCACACTGCCTTCCATAGAGGCTGCACCAATCTGCCTTCCCACCAACAGTGTATAAGGGTTCCATACTGCCATTTGTGACAACATAGATGGATCTTGAGATTATAATGCTAAGTGAAATAAGTCAGAAAAAGTCAAGAACCATATGATTTCACTGATATGTGGTATATAAAACTGAAAACAACAAAGGAACAAGATAAACAAATGAAACAAAACTCATAGACACAGATAATAGTTTAGTGATTACCAGAGGGTAAGAGGGGAGGGCGGTGGTAGATGAAGGTAAAGGGGATCAAATATATGGTGATGGAAGGAGAACTGACTCTGGGTGGTGAGCACACAATGTGATATACAGATGATGTATTACAGAATTGTACACGTGAAATCTATGTAACTTTACTAACCATTGTCACCCCAATAAACTTCAATTAAAAAAAAAAAAAAGATTTCCCGGGATTAAACAACGCCTCAGGAAAAAGCAATGATGGGGCCACTGAGGCACAGGGCTGAGGTATATCTGCACAGGGAGCCCCACCGAGGTTAAACCTTTAAACAGAGCCACATCCAAGCTTGTTCTTGGGCACTCGTGTGCAGTAATCACTACCCCGGGTAGTGTGGATCTGAGGGTTTGGCGCTCTTGGTGAGGACCCGTGCCTGGCCCAATCCTAAGCTGATCACTTTACCTGAGATGCTACTGGATGTACTAACTAGGTGAGCTTTTCTCAATTGGGTTTTCCTAAAGAATCAAGACCTGATAAAGACCTAGTATCTTAAAGCAGGAGCTGGTAAACTTTACTTAAGGGTCAGATAGAACGTATTTTAGGCTTTGTGGGTGTATTGTCTATATCTTTAATTCTTTGTATATTATGATGTATTGACATCTTAAAAACAAAAAACAAAAAACCTTTCTGGCTGGGGAGAGACTGCCCCCGCCAGGGCGGATCAATTTTAGAGAGAGGAAGGGGCCCAGCCCGGGGCCTGCCTTCCGTATGTAAACCAAGCCCTCCAGGGCCTACCTCCTCTATCCGGCCCCTGGGACTACTGGAGGCGACGTGCCTTTGCTTAACCGTCCCCAGGCCAGGCACCAGACAATTCGAGACCACCCAGCAACCCAGTACCCTCTGAAATCATTCAGACTCGCCAATCCTAAGCTATTTACTCTGCCCAGCTTTACCTTTCCAGAAGAAAGCCCGGGGAAGGTCACGACCTAGATGTCCCTCCTGCTCCTGTCTTCTGCCTCCCGACTGCCCTGGTGTATTTACCAGGCAGCCCCTGCATGGCGTTTCATGGCTCCTAGCTCTGGGACGTGTGGTGTAATCAGCTTTGTTTTCCTGAGTCTCTGCTCTGTCTCCTCTTGTGAAGACACCGACTGACCATCTCCTAAAAGAATACAAAACAGCAGGTCATACATTCTCTATTCCAACTACTCAACTCTACCGTTGGAGCATGAATGCTTCATATACAAAACATAAACGAATGGGCATGGCCGTGTTGCAGTAATACTTTATCTACAAAAACAGGCAGTGGGATGGATGTGGCCCTCACTGGTAGTTTGTCAACCCTTGCCCTAAAGCGTCCACAGTATGTAATAACTGAGCTCCTCTTCAGTGCATCTAGAATGATACTAGTTATAACAACCTTAAGAAAGCTGAGAAGATAATACCTTAAATCATTTTCCATGTTCGGTGCATCCGATGAGGAACACTTTGTTGGGAAAGGTTGTACTTGATAGTATAGGTACCTTGATTCAAATAATCCCATGCAGACACTAAAATCTCTCTTACGTCATTTGAGCTCTATGGCTCCTTCACACAAACGTGCTCCCTCTGTTTTTGCTTTATCCTGGATGTAGAACTTAACACCTCTTCAAATCGCATCACGGGAATCCAGTTACTCTAAAACAGAGACAGGCATCAACAAGTGATGGAGTAGGAGCTTTACATATGCTATCGCATCACAAACTTCCTAAGTGCTCCCAGTGGAACATGTCTGTACCTCAAATTCTCTTCTCAGCCATGTCAATACCAGCGTTTTTCTGCATATAATTGCACAACTGTCCCTTTGCCTGCCACTTATTCCTGGATCTTTTCTTGCCCCCAAAACTTCAACTTTCTTTGTCCTCCACTATGCAAATCAATTCTGCTTGGCTCCAGGGCTGTACACTCAACTCCACCTAAACAAATCCATCCCAGACTTCAGAAAAGCCAAGCCCTTGCTGTTGACAATGTTAACCCAGCTTAGAAGAGAGCTGATTTATAAATGGAAAATAAACTTGTTATACAGCTTGTCAAGTATTCTAAAATTGTGTGTGTGTGAAGGAGAAAGGCATGCATATTTTTACTATTCGTGTAATCTACAAACCATGTTGTTTGATCTTGGGACCCAAGCCACATATGCCATCCATAACCTAGGACATCCTACTTGGGGACAAATCTTGCCACGATGGCGAAGGTCTGATGCACAAGATATATGACTGGGATGCTGAAGTTGCTGGAAGGAGAGGCAAGCAGAGGATGCTGATGTGATCGAGAAAGGAGAAAATGGATCCTGGGTGGGCAGCCAAATACACAATTATGTTAAGAAGCACAAGCAAACTGTGTGAGAAGAAGCATGTAATCACATATGAATCACTCAGGTGCATGATTATTTATCATGTTTAAAGTAACCGGACAGACTGAAGTAGACAGGGAGAGAAATCTGGTTAATACTCCTTTCTGGGATAGTTCCAAAGTTAATGAACCTCTCACCAGAAGGAATTCGAAATCGGCCAAGTGACAAACAAGATGATTGTGTGTGTGTGTCATTTGTTTGTGTCCTTAATGCCTCCTGCTGATACCTACCTTGCTTCTCTGGGTCAGTGGGTTAGGGTTATGATCCTTACGGTCTAACAATGACGTCCACACAGCAGGCTTTGGGGACAACTTTAGAGAAAGGGATAGCAAATAACTTTGAACTTGCCTACTATCACTAATTGGTTGGTAGTGGATACATAGATGCCATGTTGAGAGAGATTCTGAGGGTCACGTCTGGGGTACGCAGGCCAAAGTTGTGTCTCCTTCAAAATTTTACATCTGTTGGCCTGTCCACACTAACAAGGATTTTTAAGGAAGAGTTTGGTAGAATGAAGAAAACACAACTGCTTTGGGGAAAGACAAGCGTAGGTTTGAATGCTGACTCTTCTGCTTAGTATCTGCACGTTTTAGGCAAAGAGCTGAAAAGCCTCTCTGGGTCCAGATTCCTTTATTTTTGAAATGGGGACAATAGCAAGCATCCATGGAGTTGCTAGAAAATGATTTAGCACATGTTAAAAATCTAACACAGTCCCTGGCATATGATCAGTAACTGGAAATACATTAGTTCGCCTTCCTGACTAAAAGGATACCTTGCTCTCTCCTGTAAAACTCTCATATCCATCAGCTGGAATAAAACTCATCTGATGGGAGCACGACTGAAAGACGAGGTCTTTTCAGCCTGGGACAGAGAGTTACAGAGTCCACATGACTGTCAACAAGTTTGTCTCTCTTTGAGGAATACAAAATTGAGAAGCAAAGACTTGAAGTGAATGAAAATGCAATTTAACTCACAATCAAATAAAAATTCTATAGCTTTCGAATCAGAGGATATTCTTGGAATGGACTCTTTTCAGTACTATAAATTTATCCAACTGACTTCTGTAAGTATCCGCCTTGTCAACCTTTTGAAATGCAGGCTGATTAGGTTCAATGAGAAATCTGCATTTCATCATGAAAATGGGACACAATGTCCTTGGCTTCGTCTCCCGGAGGACTAGCAATTGGGGGCACTATGTGCAAAGCATGAAGTGACAACACAGGTAGCAAATTTATTTCAGGCATGACAAACAGGAGGTATGCATATTCATAGCCCAGGAAGCATGGAAAGGAATAGCTTCCACTCTCACTGTGCAGACCTCCGAAAAAGAGAACTCCCCAAAGGAGGAAGGGGGGGCGGAGGGCTTCCCCAACCTTTTATTTTACAAATAGTGCTTTATGAGAATAGAGACATTACAAGGAAAGGCATCACTTTCCATTAAGTGAGTTGATGTATTTAAATATTGGGGGGAGAAGAGCTCAATTATCAAGGGGTAAAGGCAGCAACAGCAAGTCTTGTCAAAAGAAACCGAGCCCCACTGGGTTTTTCTCAAACCCTGGCTTCTTTTGAGGTGTAAAGCACAACCCAAGAGACTTGGACTATCTAATAACCTGAACAAATTTTTAAAAAGAAAAAAAAAAGTGCAGTGGAAGAAAAAGCGTGCATTATTACGCGTTTTGTTTCTAAAACTACAGAGAATCGTGAACTAGATTTAGCAGGTTAATGAAGGAGTCTGTTAGCAATGAAATACAGGCCGGCACGCTCCCAATTATGGCTGATTCCGGCCAAGACACAGACATAACTGATGCTTCTCCGATACAACCGAGAGGGTGATGGCGTCACCTAAGCCAGAGAAAACGCATTATCCTTAACAGGCTTAACGTCAGATGGGAGGCCGAAGCATTGCCAGTGTTTTCAGATCAAGTAATAGGCCTCTTGAAAAGCTGAGTAAGCTGTTTGGCTGATGGAACAGTTACAATTGAGGGGGCAGTTCAGTGGGCTGACACTGGTTAAGAGAATCATCTTAGTCAAGTTCATGACATATTGTTCCTCAATCCTGAACCTTCAAATCAAGTTGACCCTCCCACGGAGCAAGCGGCTGGTGGCCAGCGACCATGAGAGGGTACAGGTGACCCACTCGCTGCCTGCAGCTGTTCTGGCCCTAAGCACCCATGCAGCCCAGTGGGATTTTGCAGCACTAACACAGAACGCAGCAGGCAGGAAATGCAACCCTGTGCAGTGTGCATTAATGAGTACCCAGCATGCAGCTGGCACCATGCTTGGTGTCATGGGTGCACAGGTGAATGAAACATGACTTGCCTGCAAGGAGCTCGCTGCTGAGTGGGGAAATCAGGCGGCAAATCAATAGTTATATCGTGACATGGTAAAGCTGGATATAAACAATTGCAGAAACTGAAAGACGGCTACTGCTGAATCAAGAGGGTGAAACAGAAGCCAGGGAAAATGATAAAGAAGTGGTAGTCTTTAACCAATAATCAAGAGTCTGCCCTGTGGGCAAAAAGGAGAACGCATTCCGAGCAACGCAGCCAGTGTGGAGTGGGGACTAAGCAATGGTTGTCTGGGAATAACAGTGTGGAGTGCGGGGTGGTTAGCGTGGAGAAGCTGGGTCCTAACTCTGAGATTCTGACCCTTTGGGACAGCGTGGGGGTGTCCTGATCCCTTCCACTGTGCTGTGGAAAATCCCCCACCTAATTGAGACCAAAGTCCTAGGGAGACAGTCACTGCTGACAGCATCCTGCATCCTTCACTGCCTCCTCTAATGAGATTTAATTGGTTTTCTTTTCTTTTCTTAAGCAAATATTTCCTTTCAGCCAATATGCACTGAGCATATTGTGTGCTAGAATTATAACAGGCACTGAGTGAGAAGTATTGTCATTAAATGGAATTAGCATAGGTTAAAAGGGGGTCTGGGACCAGGCCGTCTGGGCTGCAAGTTTGGTTCAGAACTCACCAGCTGCATAACTTTAGATAAGGGACTTCGTTTTTTTAAATGGAGATGGTACTGGATTTCACTGTAGCATAGCCATGAGGATTAAGTGAAACAAAGCATGCATAATGCTTAGAGCACTGCCTGGTACAAAACAGGTGCCCAGTAAACACTTGGGCTTATTCATCATCTTTGGGTGGCACAATGAGCACTGCACGAGTAACTCTCAATGGAACTGTTCGATATGCGAGTGTATCTCTTATCATCCTTGTCCGTGGCCTCCTCACCCCTCCGCTTATGTTCCGTTCCCTGCCATGGAAGCCACACCCTCTCTACATGGCTCCAAAGAGTTTTCTTTGGATTTCTGAAGAGCTGATTTTTGTCAAGCTATTTCTCCTGGGAAATCCTATTCACTTCTCCCATAGCATCAAGGCCCCCTCAATCTAAACAAACCCTTCTCAACTTCATCCCACACTCATATTCCCACTGACAGGCAACAAATGCTATTTGCAGCACCTGCGAAACTCATTTATTTCAACATGAAATCAGTGTGTTCCTGATGAATTGCAGCAAGAAAGGGCCATGGGGCTGTTCAGAGGGTGGTGGCTCCCGGCGTGTTACGACCCAACATCTGACATGGGTGGGGTCCATCCGATTTTCTCATTTAGCAGATTCAGCAAAGGGAAAGGACTAGAAAATTATGCCTGTGTTTGGCATGAACCAGAAATGAGTGGGGAGGTGACATGAGCTTGTGGACAGTGTGAGGAAGGTGTCAGCAAGACCCACAGGACCCAGGCAGCTGATGGCAGAGCTTGAGCCCAAAGAAACGTAGGAGTCCTAGGGTGAGCCTGAAAGGAAGTGCTTCGTCCTCTGATTTCTAAGTGACTCAGAAGGAACCCAATGCATGGGGAAGGAAGGAGGAGGGAGAGGAAAATCAAAGCCACCATCATTGGCAAGGAACAGTGAAAATAACCTGTCCAGGCAGCACAATGGTTGAAAATCTTTGCCAGCATCTCTAGCAGTATGCCACCTGTAAGCTGGTCACGGTGACATTCTGAGAACAAAACCAAAGGAGGCGTTCGTGGTAAACAGCTGCAGACTCAGGGATACAGCAACCTGGGCAGAAAGTAACCAGTGTCGCCAAAGAGCTCATATGCATAGCGGGGCGTCTGAGGGTGGCCAGCGTCCCACAGGCCACAGATGATTTAGCTACAGCCTCCTGATTAACCTGCCAGAAACTGAAATATAAGATCAGGGAGACAGACAGGGATGTACTAATGAAGCAATGATTTAAAAAGAAAAACCCCAAACAGTCTTCCACAAGTAATTTGCTTTCCCTGCCACAGTGCAGTCTCATTATTCCCCCATGCCTCCCCTAGGGAGCAGGCAGAGGTCCCCTTTTTGAAAAAAGGGGACCAAGTTTCCCCCACCCCCACCTCTGGTCACCACGAGAAGTGAGGGCAGCACCCTGATCTCAAGTAGCCTCCCCAGCAAAAATCATCTCTGGAAATCTCTCTTCTCTCAGACTGTAACACAGGTTCCCATCCACAGCTTAAGTCCCCCAGTTCTTTGAAAATGCAGATATCTCCAAGAGGCAGAGGCATTTTACGCAAGTGGCCCTTTAGACCTTACTGAGAGGAATTTACAAGCAGGTTTGAATGTGGCCATATAGTTCTTGCTCGATTCACGCTTGCTTTGTGGGTCTGTTTTCAAATTCAAGAGAAAGACGTCGTAATACCCAGATAAGCTACAACACAGGGCTAGTTTAAAGAAAACACCACTACAACAAAAAATAAATTACAAAGCATCAGAGTAGCCAGTCAAATTTCTAGTCACACATAATACGCCTGTTTTTCGGAAAGGGAGGAAGCCAGCTGAGAGGAGGTGAGAGGAGCAGGCGGGAAAGGTGGCGTTTGGAGGTAGTTGTGACGATGATTGATGGCCGGGTGCTGTACTCTCAGTCATGTAGAAAATTAGAGCGAGATGGCTCCAGATAGCGGCCCATCTGATTTCCGTCTTGTGTCCATCCGCTGCTGTGCCCAGTTACTCTCCCTTCCTGCTTGTGGGTCTCATTATTCAAAATTCCAAGCAGAAGAAAGCAAAACCATTTATTTCCTGTTCTCTCTCTTTTCCATTGTGAGGAATAAAACCATCGTTTTGAGGAATTCTTCGCTCAGTGAGCGACTTGAGGGAACTACCATTTCTCTTGGTGCTTCAGGTTATTTTTCCAGAGGGTTCAAAAGTGACAGTTCCTTCTGAGAGCGTGTCCATCATATGTGCCACGGCGCCATCTCTGCTAAATTCGCCTGATGGCCTCTCCACCCCTCCATGAGGCTCCCCTGTTCCCTCCAATACATAGCCTGCTTCGGACCAGGCAGGATTCATTGTGTAACTGCCTCTCCATTTAATTAATTTGCTACAGATTTAGGCAGATCTTATAATAATTCAGCTCCCATCCCAAGAGATGAAGCAGTTGAGCATCCGTATCCCTCATGGGGTCCAAACTGTGTTCCCAATTTGCCCTGAATACAAACCACTTTCACAAGACACCTCCAGGAAGAAAGAAGGGGGAATGTTGTAGCGTCATTCAATTAAAATTTTTAAAAAAATCATTCTAATGAATGACATATACTGTACTCACATATACTTTTACAATCTCTGCTAATATATCACCTTTCATAAAAACCCAAAGTCCAATGCAAAATTTGGAAAGCATGCATATTTAAAGTTATCATTGGTCACCATTTTGTTTCAACATGGAAGCCTGAAGCACCTCCCCAACCCAGGTTCAAAGGAGATTACATTTACCAAAATTTGCCACTAAACCTTCATGCCAGCCAGCAGATAAAGGAAAACTGCATACCTAATCGGCTACACGTAAGTCTGATTTGAGGCAACCAAACCGTATTTTTACTTCATCCAGGAGCAGCTTTCTTTTTACAGGAACCTTGTAGTGAAGCAGATGCACTGAGATATGAGGTTTCTCACCTCACTGCCTAAGAAAAAGCAATGGGCTTGCAGCACAGCAGGCGTCTCAACACACGGGGACAAAAAAGGGGGTTGACAAATACCTCTTCACGCCCTCTCCCTTTGGTGTCCTTTTACCCCACATCAAAAACACGCCAGCTCTGTTCTTCTCAAGTTCACATCAGCCCTGGGAATGGGTTCCATCTAGCTGGGGATGTACAGCATCGAGGGTGACCTCGGAAACAATTAGGCTCCACCCTGGTAACCCTTTATAGATGAAGCCCAACCACTTGAATTGCATGAGGCAGTGTGGCGAGGCAGTGACGGACAATGAGCTAAGACCTCCCTGGGCTGGACAGGTAGAAATGCCACTGGAAATATCAAGTGCGTCTCCCGTGAACTTTATTTTTAACACGAAGACCTTTCTCTGCAGGAGGACACTTGCTGAAACATGATCTAAACTCACTTCAAGGGAAGAAGTACATGCCTGGAATCGAAACCAAGGGCTTTCTTTCCACTCTGGAGCCCCTGACGCTCAGGGAAGGCGACCCCTTTGAGCTTTGTGGGAGGCCGGCCTTAGAGCAGCAGGGGAGGCAATCTCTCCCCAGTTCCTGGCTAGCCCTCCTTCCTGCCGTCTCCCAGCCTTGTCTTCCCCTGTTCACTTCAGCACCCGCTCCCCACCATGGAGTTGTTCTGGCCTCTAGCTTTGGTTCCTGCCGCCCAATGGGCCTTTCTATTATTAAACCCTGAGAGTTTGTGTTTTAGATGCTGTGCCTGCTTCCTCTGCTCCCCTTCCTGTCCCTTCCATTTTATGGATCACCTGTGTGGTTTTGCTCCCAAAGAGCTGGCAGTGATGGAGGAGTCAGTCTGCCGAGCTCTCGCCTCTTCCTTGTTTCCCCCAAGATAACCATAAAGACCCTTTTGGTTTTAAGGGTTTGCTTTTAATAACTACAGAAAGGAAAGAGCCAAAAAACTAACAGTGACAATAAATACAGCGAAGTTACAAATCTTGAGAAATCCTTCAAAGTTTCCACAGCATTGGTCTCTAGGCTACAGTTATGGCTCCCCTTAGGTTGTAGCTGAAAACTACATTTGATTTCTGTTTCCTATTTTTAGTTTGAAACTTGGAGCCTACTGGCTTCCGGTCCCCCTTACACACCGACTCCCCTTAGGTAAAGCATGGGCCATGTGAGTCACTAAGGACCCTCCTCACTGAGTAGCCTCTGTTTCTCTTGGCTTCCACTGTCACGTAGAATAGGTCCTTCGGCCATAGATATTTAAATAAACATTTAATCTCTACCTCAGTTCCCATCTTAAATATCCCAGTTTAATTTGGTACTGAAGTTTATTTACACCAAGGGGCTAATAACTACTTACCATGCCACCTATCTAGGGATATTTCTATTTTAAAAATATAATATTCCAGAGAAAAAGAGAAATAAAAGGAATGACACTCTCATGGGGGAACTTTAGACATTATAGTCACAGGTGAGAGGGAAAATTGACTAATAACATTGGAACTGTCCAAATGCCTAGGATGGAAAGTCCTAGTTCCGTTCTGTCTCTGTCCACTGCTAGAAGCTTTTAATATTAATGTGGCTCGTCGTCAAGAGCTGTTCCAGCACATTCTTCACACCGAGATCAGAAGAATGTGGCTATAAAATGGGATCTAAATCCCAGTGGGTGCGAATTGTAGTTAAATAGACCTGAAAGGCGCCAAATCAAAGAGCCACCATCTGGCGTTCAGTCTGGCATCCAATTAGTGTGGACGGGGCACCCACAGTTTGTTCGGCACCATTCTAGGCACTCAGCCGATCAGAGAGCGCCTTTGCCCTTCGTAAACTTCACTGAGGGTGCACGGCAGGCAAATACAAAACCGACGCCTGATGCTCCGTGCTAACGTTGGGACGCAATGGTGCAGAACATCAACAGCGGCAGATCAGTGGAAAGTCACACATGCCCCGCTCCCTGCCGTGGCTGTGGGCAGCGAAAGGAAAGGAAACGCAGCGCCAGGTAATGCCAGCAGAATGTGCTTCTGGACGGAAAGAGAGGACGTGCCTGTCAGGCGATGATTTACAACCTCGCAACTGCCTTCGCAAAGTGGTGTGAGCGAACGTTTTGTATGTTTAATTATATGTGTTGGTTTAAAGATGTAACTGTTTAACATATATCAGTAGTAGTGGGGTTCTTAAAAATTCAGGTGCTGGAGTCACTTGTTCAGAGAAAGCCCGAGGGGGATAATGATGATAATCACAACAACGGCCAAACAACAGATAAAAGCTGAGGCCTGAAAATGGGGCTCTGACAACTTCATGAAAACACATTTTTTTGTTTGGTATTTTATGGCTTGTAATAAAATACAACTGGTTAAATAAGAGCCTTAATTTCTCACCCCATTTCAGGCTGAGGGAGTTGACTCAAACCCACACCTCGAATTCCTTTGTCTCCAAATGCACACGTGTCACCTCTGGTGGCCTTCATGCAAACAAAGGTCTTACTGGGTCAAGCTCGCTCTGTGTGTCAGAGCAACTTAATGGAAGTAGTGGCAGAAGAGCGATGGAGTCCAGGCTTCAGCCTCCCTTCACCAAGGCCCTCGCCCCGCCCACATCACCCACAGCTCTGCCTCTCCTTCCTCAGGGTCTTGCTCCATCTATGTCCGCGGAAGGTAACTGCTCCTCCTTCGCCAAGTGAAAAGGAGGGTCCTCCCCCCCAGGGGAATGGCTCTTCAGGCCTGCTCCAATTGCTAAATGTTGGCCACGCCGTTCATCTCCGAGATGCACTGAGCAGAGAAGAGCTGATGGAGTCCCAGAGGAATCCACAGGAAACTTTACTCATCTGCTTCTCCCCCCCCCCCCCCCCCCCCCCCGAGATCTGAGGTCCTGCAGGGTCCTCTGATCTTTCCCACATCAGAATACATTGTCTCACTTCCTGGGTCACCTTCCCCATGGAGTGGAGGGCAGATTTTGTCCTCACCTCCTTTCTTGGGGTTCTCTGAAGTTCCCATCACAGTTCCTCCCAAGTGACTTAGGAGACTGTGTGAACACAGAGCCACAAAACCTGCTCTGGCATCATGGAATTCCTGAGGTAACTATGCAGATTAGACCCCTCTGTGACACTGGGCGACTTTAATTTAAGGCAACATGCTAATTAAGTACTAAAATGAGCAGTGCAGGCAGCAAGTGCAAAGGGAGTTCAGAGTAGGGAGAAAGTTCAAGTCTCTCTCAGTTAAATTTAGAAAGAAAGCCAAGGAATTTTATTCTCTTTGCCCTTGAATTCTATCCTTATTCCCTCCTTAAATACAACCTCCCCGCTACACATATACACAGACACAAACAGCACACTTCTCCACAATACTATGTGGGTATAAAGCCCAGGAAGTCCTTAGCTATGGGAATATTCCCAATCTCAGCCTGACACTGGGCCACCAAAGTGAAATCCGGTCATTTGGCAAGCAGACAATGAATACCTACTGTATGCCAGGCATTGTATTTGTCTCAGGGAACACAAAAAATTAATGAGATGAACTGACTGTCATCAGGAAGCCTGTAGTTGGGGTGAGGGGTGGGTAGGCATGACAGATCACCAGGTTTATGTGAGAAGTGCTTCCATGGTGATGTGTCCAGGCTGCTGGGGAAGAAGAGGAGGGGAGGGGGGACCAGCACACTTCAGGCTGAGGAGAGCTATACTCTCCCACAACTATGAAGCTCCTGAACCCCAAAAACCTTCTGGAAACAGACAATGAGAGTACAAGTAGGTGAATGCACATACATAAATTTGATGTAAAAGTGGGGGTAATAAGATGTCAGATATTTAGAAAGAATAGCCAAACTGGTGTGCAGAAATTAAACACTTTTCAGATGCTTTGTAGCCAATAACATGCACACTTCGGTGAGCATTTGTACTAAAAAAAAAAGTTATAAATTCTAATGCACACATTTCTCATAAGATCTGTGTTCCTCCACTGAGAAACTTCACATCATGATGATTTAGATAACTGGGGTTTTTAGGGCACAAGAGCAACAAGCAAATAAATGTTGTAATTAACACTGGGGGGACTCAAAAACCAAAGCTGGAGAACATGCCACAAAATTATGAGGGACGGCCACCAATATGAGAGTCGCTATCTAAGTTCCAGGCCGAGACCCTTCTCCAACCATGGAAACATGATCACAAAGGCCTGTGGCTGGAATAAATGATTGGTCGACTAACTGGGAATAAAAAGCAAACTTGACCAAAAGATGTTAGCACCACAAATGTCTTAGGTACCTATGACTTGATCAAGTCAGACACACACACACACACACACACACACACACACACACACACACATCTCTCTTGTCATACCTTAGTTAATAATTATTTATATATAATGAAACCTAATGTGTTTGACTGAGTATCATCTACAAGTTTCCCCATCAAGCACTCAGTGTTCTAATGAAAGCAGAGTCCCGACTGCTCTGACCATCTGACTGCAGCCCCAACCCTGTCAGATGTTCCCTGGAGAAGCCTAAAGGCTGGACCTTCCCCTGACCTTGCAGCACGGACAGTGGCCTCTAATGTCAGCACACAGAGTATACGTTGTTCACAGGCCACGCCTGCACCTGTGGGAAGGAGCTGAACTTGGCACCTCACCCAAGAGTCTGCACTCCACCTGGGTCAGTGAGGCGGTCCCAGGATATGCAATGAATGTGGAATCGATTATCAGAAGTTAGATTAATCATGCAGGTGGAGAAAGCATTAAAAGTGACCAGCCAAAGGAGCCATCACTGATGTCAGGGATCTATGTACGGAGGTCCCAACAATGGGGCAGTGGTCTTTGCAGAACTCACACAAGTGGCCCTACGAGAAAGCCAACGTCTAAATATCTGCTACAACCAAAGAGACTTGAAGCCAGAGAGAACCACTTGGACCCCTCATAGACTTTTCTGGATCTTCCTGCCTTTTAAACATTACTGGCACCAGAATGCCATCATTGGCCTGACTCTTCTCACCCTGCCTACTCTTCCTTGGTCATTTGCTTCACTCATCACCTTTCCTTCTCATTACTTCCTGGCCCAGGGGGCAACATAAATGCATATGGGAAATGGCTTTTCCAATTCTCCCTAATGGATCAATCTCTTTTAATGTAAGGTGCTTTGAGAAGTATATACAGTAATACCTTGGTTTGCGAGCATAATTTGTTCCAGAAACAAACTACTCGTACTGCAAGACATTGCTCGTTTACTTTACCACATTAAAATGTATTAGAAATGTTCGCTAGTCGCACGGAACACTCGCAAACCACATTACTCGTAATCCAAGGTTTCACTGTATTTATCAGGATGAAGTGAAAATAGAAGTTGCAGCCTAAACACCCATCCCTCATAGTAGGTTCCAGATCACAGTCTGGTGAGGCCCCGATGATGGGGGGGATGGTAACGATTCTCCTTGAAGCCACACTTTGGCTTTTTCCGGTGTCTTCTTTGAGAGTAAGTCTGGGGATCCAGTGCAATGCAAAATTCCCCCAAACAGTAGCCACATCCCACAGCTATAAACAGGGACTCGGTCTTCTCGTGAGGCGCTTGATCCTCCACCGTCTTGCTCCCCCGTGATGCCTATGGCAGCGTGTAACGCTTGCTAGATCACCTCAGAAGTGGACTCTTGAAGAGGGAGTTTTCATGGTATCTATCATAAACACACAGGAAGAACTTAACACAAATGTGGCAAGATAACAATTCGAGCTATTACCTGTGGTTCTCCCACCACTTACAATGGCCGCACTGCTTTTCCCTCCTCCGCTTGGTAGAAACATCCATTTACTTCCAGCGAAGATTGTTAGAGCAAAAACGGTGAAGGACAGGATAGCTTTTGAGTCTCAAAATACAGCTTTGAAATGATTGCCAGAGACAACCATTTGAGGAAAAGAAGGTTTTTTCTGTTCCAAAATCTTGACTTTTTTTTTATGTTCCAACATTTCAAAAGATTCTGAGACCAAAGCTCGCTCCACGTAAACAAAGACTTGGGGAGAACAGAGGCAGGGTCAGACCGCCCTACCCCGACTCGGTGAGGAGCCCGTTAGTGGGGGTGAGGGAAGATAATCAAACAGGGAAAGAAAGGAGCACAGATGCCCAGAGTGTGCTTTAAAGGAGCCCTGTCCTATACCACATGCCAGGTTTTAGGGAAGGGGAGCTTAGAAACGCCAGGAAAGCCAGGGAATCTAAGATCAGCGAGGATCTGTGCCTTACGGGGCCAGGAAAGCACCAAAGTACCACACACCCCCATGGCCACAGGAGGAGGCACATCAGGGTAGCAGCAGATGGGACATGTAGAGAAAGGAAGGTCTCGATGCAGCCCTCCTGAGTGTCCCCATCCTTGACGTGCCCTCGAGGAGGCATGTGGATTTTTCCATGTACTCAGGAGACCTGAGGAAGTAGCCCCCAGAGGGCCGGTGGATCTGAAGCTGCCTCCCAGCTTCTACGAGGAAGGGGCAGAGTGATCCGAGTGGAATTCTCACTCCAGACCACGTGAAAATGCAAACGTCCTCTGGATGCCAGGGGAAAATGCGGCAAAGACCCAACACCACCCCAACTGCGCTGCTATCACATTAGCCCCTGGGACGCAGAAGCCCCCAGGAGAGAGGCAGGAGGCGGGAAACTGAAGTGACTCAACTGCCCAGCCTGCAGTTTTTTCATCAGTGAAAATAGGATCTAATTAATTTAAGCTATAAAAAATAGATTAATTTATATTTAACACATAGGAATTTACAGATTTAGATTTTATAACCCCCACATGATTTTTTTTGCTTAAGTAAATGTTTTTAAAAGTACAGTAGGACTTTGGAAGTTGTGAGTAATCTTATATGATGTCCAGGTCTTGCCGGGATGCCCAGCTCACCAGTCGGTCTACATCTCTAAGCTTTGGAAGCCCTGCCATTAGTATAACTTCCAACACCCACTCTCTTCCCCTTCCCGCCTTCTCCAAAAGACAATCCAGATGACTTAAGTGAGAAATGAGGGTGAAAACTGGCCAGGTGGGGCGGGGGAGTCTGTCCCTCACCCCACTCCCAAACGATCCCAGAGCCAAAGCCTGAATATAGTAGCTTCTATATTCCTCTAATAAAAATCTATTAGGCAGGATGGAAAAACACTGCACAAGATGAGCAATCACACAGATCCCTTTTGGGGACACCGGTTCTTCAGCTTTCTGCCTCAGAGGTACTGCTGAGTGGGAAGAAGAGGGTATCGTTAGCTCGGAGCTGCTGGCAATGGCACCCCCTCAGCCAGTCCTGCTGCTACGGCTGCTGTTGCTTGCAGCTCAGCCTGTGACGACTGCTCAGTTCTCCCACTGTGTGCCCATGCCTCCAACCCACCCTCCAACCCTCTCAGGAAAAGCTGTAGAATCAGAAACTCCTGCATAGCAGTTCCCCAGGCTCCTAACTGCTCTGGGCAGGGCCAAGGAGGCTCAGCCAGGATGTCACGGCCCCATCTGTAGTGGAACTCTTCCAACTCTGAAAAAGGCTTGATTTTCTCAAGGCACTGGCTACGAATGAGGAACCAAAGAAAGCAAAAGAGCCCTACCACTCAGGGGTGGGCAATGCGAATCAGCTCTAACCTAAATGAAATTTAGGTAAATGAAAATAGGTAAAAATCTCAGCCTCTCAGAACTAAGTGGGAGTTCATCACCTAAAAAAAAAAAAAAAAAAAACCCACCAGGATATTCTTGGCCAGCTGCTTTCCCTTGAGGTACTGTGAGGATTGAGTTAAATTTGATTAATGGAAGAAACAAAAATTCATTGGTTATAAAGTGATATTTAAATAGAAGTTATTGCATGTTTCAACATTAAATCTGAAAGGTGTCCTCTGCTTCATAAAATAAGTGAGAAAGATGTGAGATGTAGTTGGATGAAAGGCATATTCATCTTTTCTAAAATAACGAATCGCTACTGGGACAGGTAGCGGGGTTTAGGGAAAACAAAGGCTGCCCTGAATGTTTCCTCTCTATCCAAATCCAAGTTTAAACAGAATGTGTGCAAGCTCATTAACTTTAATATTAGCAGCTTGCTTGCTTCTGAATTTCCTTCTTCCATCCGGAAAAGAAAACGTTGATTTTTGCGGAATACATTTCACCAACATATATGGGGCATTCGCCAGGGGCCAAGTAATGCTAGAGATATAAAAGGGATTAAAACACAGCTGGAGTCTTTAAGAGAACTCAAAACTATCTAAGGATACCTACTCACAAATATGTATAATATAATGGGAAAAAATACCATATAATTTCCACTATATAATTTCCAGGGAAAGGAGCAATTAATCCACAGGGGTGGGTCAAGGAAGCATGAGGAAAAATAGGTGAGAGGAGTGAGACCTCCCAGGGCATGTAGAAATCTGCCCAGTGAACAAGCATTCTTGGCAGATGGAAACACAAAGAAACTCACAGAGATGGAGCAGCCTTAGTTATGTTCGTTCCATCTCTTCAGCTGTTAAAGAACTGTGGCTAAAGCCATGCGGTACAGAACGATAGTACGAGAGGCCGGAGTAGATCGGGGCCTCATATAGGGAGACCTGTATGCAGGCTACATAATTTCGTTTTCAGCCTAAGGAATTATTGATGCTTTTAATGAGGGCAGTGACTTGATTAGAGGGAGGACAGGGATTTCAGATGGGGGCAAAGGAGCCATGTAGGAAGCCACTGCAATAATACAGGCAAGATGCAAACGGGGAGGGGGTGATAGTTTTTTGTTTGTCTGTTTTTTGTGAGGTTTTTTCAGGCTTACTCTAGACTCAGCAAGCGAATATCTCACACAAAAATTGATTAAAATATTTATTAGTGGGCTAACATAAAGTACACTTCGAACCATATGAAACTGCCAGTTTTGTAGGTCAACAGAGGTTGAGCTTCAGCAACTTCACAGGATTGAGTACAATATAAAATGATGGCCCATAAGCTACTCTGAATTTAGGAGAGATACAAGAAGCACATACCTTACAAGAATTAAATTTCTAGTACCAGGGATGATATCTGTGCAACTTGCTTTGTACATTACTTACAATCGAATTGCCTATAGCGAGATTCTTAATGCGCTGACAAGGGGGAAAAAAATCTGTCAAAAATATTGCTGAGAATTTTTCTATTTCTTCTGCCTCCCCTTTGTTGTTTGTTTATTTAGAAGTATGTCATAGAAGGAAAAAAATCACAATGTACGTAGAATGAGAAAGCGAGGTTTAAGATGGTAGAAAGGAGGGAGAAATCAAGAAATCGAGGGCAGAGTTTGCTAACTAACTACAGAAAATGAGAGTAACATTGTGGGGGTGGATTTGCCTGAGGAATTTCAAAGAGGATCTCTCTGGATTTCAGCTGGAGAGAGGAAAGAAATTCGAGGCCAGTGATGAGCAAAGGGAGATGATGCTCCGATGGAGTTTCTGGTGTGGGAAAAGGGCTTGGGAAGATTTGGGGTGAATGTTTCTTCTACCACAGACACAGCATGATTTAGTTTGAATCCAATGTCAGTAACAGCAGCCCCAACCCCCACAAACACTGAGCACATGCGCGCGCGCGCGCGCACACACACACGCACGCACATACTCATCCATGCACACATACACGGTTCCTCTTCAACTGAAAACTAATATTGAACTGTTCTAGTCAAGGAACCCAGATTTTGCTATCACACCCAAAAAGTGACAAGTTGCATTTTCCCACCATGTGGTGCTACCCAGAGAGGGGCGGGAGGGAGAGTAATCCGAAGAGGCAGAATGCAAGCGGCCAGAAATGCTGAGGTCATGTTCTCACACTTTCCTCCCCCAGCATTACGGCTCCCCAATGCCACACGGCGCACTGCACCTGCTCAGAGAAATGAACTGACACACAGAGCACGCCCCCTGGCTCTCCCCTGGAACCACAAACATTCTCAGTAAGTGGTCCCGAATCAGAGAGCATTTCTAGATCCAAAGAAATTTTTTAAAGAGCCAACAGGCCTGCCAGGTGTCACATCAGATCCTGCTGTTTGAACTTACTCACCTAGATGTGCCATCAAAGTTAACCTCAAGGCTCCACCATGACCCAGTGTTTCTAAGGGCAGGAGTGCAGTGGCAGAGGCAGTACAGCAGTCCTGATGAAGATGCAAACGACAGACTGCAGAGCCTACGGTTAGATCGGAGGCTCATCTGCTCTGATACACCAAGAGGCAGATACAACTGCTAGGTTGGCCACAGTATTTTGTAGCTCCTCCCATAAAGAGAGGTCTGTTTTTCCCTAACCCTTGAATCTGGCTGGCCTTGTGATGTGCTTTGACTAAAAGTGATGCTGTGGATGTTCTGAACCTGAGCTTCAAGGCCCCTTGGGAACCCTAAAACCATCACCACATGAACTAGGTCAGCTAACCTGCTGGATGACAGGAGACAAATGGCCTGATACCCCAGCCAACAGCCAGCTACCTGCCAGACAGTGTGAGAGAGGCATTAACTGCCAACTGAATCTAGATGCAGGAGCACAGCCAGCTGAGACACGCAGCAATTCCCAGCTCATCCTAGCCTAAGTGGTGAACTAAAACACTGATTGTTGTTCAAAGCAACTAAATTTTAAGGTAGTTTGTTAGCCTGCAAAAACTAACCAATAGAAAGGTGGTTGGAAAAAAGTGCACAATAAAATCATTATTTAAAATTCCTACAGAACAATATTACCCAGAAAAAAAAAAAGGTATTTTTCTCTGAATTTTCCAGAAAAAAATAAGAGTTTCTTGTTTGAGTTATCTTGGATAGAAATTTTTCTAAAAGGGGTCATGCAATTTCCTATTCCTTTAAGAAAAAAATAGAGTATAATTTAACTTTTCTTCAAAGTTATAAAGTAGGCATAAAGTGATCTCACTGTGCTATAGTCATGTATTTGTAAAATATATATAATACTTTTACACTTTATATGCCTTCATGAGATGTGTGTGTATATATAAACATACAAATACATATACATATACATATACATATATATATACAGAGAGAGAGAGAGAGAGAGAGAGAGAGAGAGAGAGAGAGAGAGAGAGAGACTAGAAAAACGGGCAAAAGACATAAACAGTTATTCTACAGTAGAAGAAACTTGAAGGACAAACATTTGAAAAATGCTCAATGTTACAAGAAATTCTGAAAGTGCACAATAATTAACTGTCATTTACTGCATCCAGAGTACAAAACCTGCTAAATTTGATAACACAAAGTGATAGCAAGTAGTGAAACAGCAAGACCTCTTCTGTTCTGCTAATAGCGGCGTAAACGTGTGCAACCACTTTGGTGTTATTTTGTCAAGCGAATATGCTGAAACCCCATGGCGGTTCTACCACTAATACAGTCCCTGGAGAAACTCTCACACGTATATGACAACAGCGAATACAATAGAAATGTTCAATCAGTATGATTTGTAATAGCAGAGAGCTGGATATCATCTAAATGCCAATCAACAAGAGAATGGATTCATGAATAACGGCATATGTAAAAAATAATATTATACAGCAGTAGAAATGAACAAACTCCAAATATATGAAGAACATAAATGAATAAAGGTGTATTTTCTTTAACAAGTATAGACAGCATGATCTATATGCCAGGCACTGTTCTAAGTGATTTACAAATATTAACTTATTTAATTCATATAAAAATACAGTGAGATGGATACTATTACCACCGCCATTTTTCAGGGGAGGACACTGGGCACAGAAAGTGTAAATAACTAATTAAATGAAACAAAGCAAATCTAGAAGACTACAGACTACATATGGCATATGTTATTAACATTAAAAAAACAAACAATACTTAAAATTACATTGTTTAGGGAAATATATGTAAGAAAATGTTTTTCATAGAACAGATGAGTTATATGCCCCAAACATAGGAGAGCAGTTATCTCTAGGAGGTTAGCTGCCCTGAGGTGGGAGATAGCTTTGAAAGTATCTAGCTTTAATGACAGGTGATAGACTCACAGTTGATGATTATGTCATTATGCCTCATAACTTATATATGCATTACATACAGCTTTGTTTGTATCAGAATTACATTTTGAGAGATTTAGCACCTGCATTTTGTGACATTTAGATTAACTGTTCAGAGGACTATTTTGCTTACTTGTTGATTTTCAGCAGCACTCCAAAGAGACGGGACTGCAAGAGAGCCGACTTCCAGAGAGGCAAAGCAAAAGAATGTATTTTTCAATGTGTGTACAGTCATTCTAAAGATAAATCAACTTCAAATCAATGCTTATATGGGAATGAATGATTCAAACCCGATTTTTTTTTTTTGGCACAGTAAATGCAAAGCTAATGTGACCACTGAGAAATATAAATTAGCAGTTTCTACCTCATCTCCTGCAAACCAATCTGCCTACCTTATTGTAAGAGTTGGAGTAATAATGTTAACAAAAATAACCATGACAACTTCAAGTTTCAGCTCCAACATGTAAAAAGTTGAGAAGCTGTCACACTTGTTCTTACGAAAAGCAAAAGCTAGACAAACTGCAATACAATGACTTTTCTTAAAACCATTGGAGAACTGAGATTGTAGGGCTAACTGCCACCCCACAATCTGAACAGACAGGCTCATTCAGAGAGACGCATCCAAGGCCTACTTACCTGAAGCAGAAGCTGCTGAAGCAGCTATTATAATAGAAACACTTCAAGGGCCATTTTCATGAACTGTTGATAGCTGTGTGCAGAGTAGCATGAGAGTAAGAAAATGGTGAAGATCACAGTCTTGGGGCTCAACACATGTTTCTGAGTTTTTACCTCCAAGCATCCCACTAGGTTCTCACAGTGAAGACCCAAGAAAAATACCCTTGCAGCTCTGGCTTGCGGGGAAGGGAGAGCAGGGGAGTAAAATCACCACGAAATGCACCCAGAATACAACAGAGACCTACCCTCTAGGGAAAAAGATTGTACCAAAGCCTTATCCCACCTGGGGAAGAGCATTCCTCCCATTCTAGCCCTTTCTCATCTTCCTGTCTCACTGTAAGGGTGAAAAAAACAAAACACTGTGCCATTGAAAAGACACTTGTGAGAGTCACAGCCCAGAGCTACAAGCCTGGTTAAACAATGAGATTTAATCATAGGGTTATAAAACGCTTTCTCCCCCCACAGCTGACCAATACCAAAAGGGATCCAGAGAATAGAGTTACAGACGAAAGAGTTGGAAGATATAGACTGTCTCTGAAGAGGAGTGCTTAGGGTATTATTACAAACTCAAGAGAAAAGACAAAAACAAGGACACTAGAGGAGTTTGAAGTTTCAAGCACCTATAGCTACAGACATCATTGAACACAAATTTATAGCCAGATTAATGTAAATGCTCACATTAGTGGTCTACAAGTTCTGATAATTAAGTTCGTGAACTTGTTGCAAACATGTTGCTAATCTTTTTTGATATCAGATGGATTATTCATGATGAATTTGTACCAACTGGACAGTTAACCAAGTTTACTATTTGGAAGTGCTGAAAATGCTGCATGAAAAAGTTAGACGACCTGAACTTTTCGCCAACAATTCACGGCTCTTGCATCACGACAATGCACCAGCTCACACGGCACTGTCTGTGAGGGAGTTTTTAGCCAGGAAACAACTGTACTGGAACACCCTCCCTACTCACCTGATCTGGCCCCCCAATGACTTCTTTCTTTACCCGAAGATAAAAGAAATATTGAAAGAAAGACATTTTGATGACATTCAGGACATCAAGGGTAATATGACAACAGCTCTGATGGCCATTCCAGAAAGAGTTCCACAATTGCTTTGAAGGGTGGACTAGGCACTGGCATCGGTGCATAGCTTCCCAAGGGGAGGACTTCGAAGGTGACTGTAGTGATATTCAGCAATGAGGTTTGCAGCACTTTTTCTAGGATGAGTTTGCAAAATTAATTGTCTGACCTTCGAGTATATACCTCAGTACTGGTTACTTACTACAACATGTCCAGCTTTCAGCAAAAAATGATAAAGCATGCAGGGGTGAGGGTGGAGGGGAGAGAACTCTGAAGAGACAAAGCACGCATGAGCACCAGACTCAGATATGACCCAGACATCAGAAAGAACTATTAAACAGGGAATGTAAAGCAACTATGATGAATATGTTAAGGGCTCAAATGTCAAAGTAAACAGCATGCATGAGCAGATGGGGAATGTAAGCAGAGAGATGGAAACACTGAGAAAGAATCAAGAGGAAACGAGAAATAAAAAACTGTAATGTAAAGAACGCCTTTGATGGGCTTGTCTACTGTACACAGGCAAAGAAAAAAATCTATGAGGTTGCAGAGAGGTCAACAGAAACTTCTGAAACTGAAATACAAAGAGAAAAGAAAAAGAACAACACACAAACAAACAAAAACCTATAATAGAACACCCAAGAAACATGGGACGATTTCAAACGATGTCACATAATGAGAATACCAGAAAGTGAACAGAGGAACCAGAGAAGAAATGTTTGAAGAAATAATGAAGTTTCCAAAATTAAATAAAGACAGATACCAAACTGGAAATCTGGTGATCTCAGAAGACACCAAGCAAGCTAGATAACAAAAATAACAACAAAACAAAACAAACCATAAAACCATTCCTAAACATGTGCCATTCAAACATCTGTAAACCAGACAAAGAGAAAATCTTGAAAGAAATCAGGAATTGTCACCTTACCTAAAAAATGCAATGACCTTCTCATTAGAAACCATCCAACCAAGAAGGGAATGAATTGAAATATTTCAAGTGTTGAAAGAAAAAGAGACAACTCTAAAATTCAAAGCCAGTGAAATTATCCTTCAGAAGTAAAGGAGAAATAAAAACTTTCTTAAACAAACAAAACTGGAGGAAATTAATCCTTAGCATACATGATCTGCAAGGAATTTTAAAAATTCTTCTAAGAGAAGAAAAATGATGCACATCAAAACCACAAATTTACATGAGTCAATGATGAGCTCCAGAAAGGGAATCAAGAAAGGTAAAAACAGTCTTATTCTGTGTGTTCTTAATTGATCTAAAAGTTAACCGTTCAAAGTAACAATGCTAACAACATACTGGTTGATTATATCATATGGGTAAGTGAAATGAAAGACAATGGCATAATTGATGGAAGGGAGGAATTAGGAGTATTCTGTCATATCTATATCGCTTTCCTTGGAGAGCCCGCGTTTCATGGGCCACATGTGTTTAGGGGTGAAGCCAGCGTGTGACAGACAAATCCACGAGTAGGATTTGCAATAACTTTAATAAGAGGCACTTGAAGAAAAGCATTCAAGAACTTCAACTGGTTCAAATCTTGGCCACAAAAGGGAAGCTGTGTACTCTTTCACGCCCCAGCTTCGTGTCCACTGTTACCCACCACGTCCTGATCTTCCCAAGGGACTCCGCTCATGCTGGGAGATTCCATTCAAATGTCACCCCTGCAAAACCAACCCCGAGAGGACTTGCCTGTTCTGCCTCTTGAGATCTCACAGATCCTCGTGACTATTTCTATTACAACTCATCACATTTGCATTTTCACATTTGCATTTTGATTTATTATATTCATCATTATTATAAAGACTGTTTCCCCATCACCATGGCTGCCCCCATTCCCCCCCACCTCACCCCCACCCCCCACTAAACTTTAGGGCAGGGATTTTGTTTGATTCATAAATGAAAAGTACAGTTCCAGGACCTTGCACAATGCTGGCAAATGGAAGGGGGGGGAGAGGGGGAGAGGGGGAGAGAGGGAGATAGAGAGTGAGAGGGAAACGGGGGGAGAGAGTGAGAGAGAGAGAGAGAGAGAGAGAGAGAGAGAGAGAGAGAGAGAGAGAGAGAGAG
>NW_017731356.1:7293851-7296097 GCF_001890085.2 Hipposideros armiger
GAGAGAGAGAGAGAGAGAGAGAGAGAGAGAGAGAGAGATGTCCTAAGAGACTCCCATCAGTTAATATACCAGCAAACATACCAGGGCTCAATACACCCCCCATTGTGCTTAGCTTTGTTTCGTGATTTGCTAGAGCCTAAGAAATGAAGTGTTTCGCAACATGACGCTTGGCTCCGTCCTTCCAGCCACCCTCCCCACATGTCACAGGGTCTCTTTGCACTGAGACCTCTCTCACACCCGTGTGCTTCCCTCCAGTGCCTCATGCATGGCCACCCCCCAGCAGCAGCCCGGTACTTGAGAAGTGCAAGCTCACTGTGATTTACATTCCAGCCGCCTTCTGGAGGGGGCCGTGGTCCAGCTGCACGTTTGTATATTCATTGAGCCATACTCCCTAGTCTACAGCCTCCTGACAGTTGCAGATGGCAAAGCCATTTTTCATCAAGTGCATGAGAGGAGGAGAGGGACTGGCTCAAACATCACCTGGAGGAGACAGCTGCTTTGAAGCAGGATTGAGAGAGAATTAGGTACTGAATAAGGAGCAGATAGTATCTTCTCATTCTATTGACATCCACTTAAAGCTACAGTACAGCTTCACTGTTATCAATTACCAGTACGTACTGCTCAGAATATTCTAAATGCCCTGGAACTGTATTCAGAAGCTTACAAGCAAAGACCTTGAACTTCAGCTGTCTCTCTTTCTCTCTCTTATTCTTTCTTTCAGTATGATCTTGCTAATCGTAAACCCTGGAGTGAACCAATCAAGAGTAAAATACAACAGGAAGTTGAAACAGCTGAAGGTTTATAGGAAGCAAGTTAGTAAAACGGAAAATGGTCAGAAACCCAGTATTCTTGCCAAGTCTAAAGTCTGCAGAGGAGGAATTACCCATGGGTCGTGGCTACCATCTCTGTAACCGCAATAACATTGGATATATCAAAAATAAAACTGCTGGCCCATAGGAGAAGGAATCAATGAACCCACAGCTGAACCCAGAAATGCATTTCTCTGGTGAGTGATCCTGCATACTGAGAAAACAAACACACAAACAAACAATGGGGCACCTCTACCTAGGTTGCTCTCTCTCCTGTCATCCCATAGTTTATACTCCACATTTTGTTCCCTGCTTACATAAAGCCTAATATGGCCCACTTGGGCTGTTTTCTGTATGTTCCCGTCATAAATCTAGTCTCTAGAGTTACATTCCTTTAGGAAAAGAACTCAGTTACCCATTTTATTTTTCAACCCCAATATCATTTAACATGGCTGTGAACTTGACCCTCCTGAAATCCTTGTCCTTCCCATGAAACACTCAGGTCAAACAATCACACTTAGTTCTTTGAGGACACGTATCATGTTGTATTAATATTTGGAAGTAAATTTTCTTTTGGTTCATTACTTTAAACTGGCTTGGAGGCCCTTCAATTGAAATGCAACGTTTATTGACAAATTAGCACAAATCCTGAGATTTTTAACTTCCATTTTCTTTCCTCTTCCCTTCTTCCTTTCTTCGATTCTCTCTTCCATCTATCCATTGGGACCCTCCAGCGGACTGAAAGAGCATATTCCGGATACTACTGAGATAGAGCACATCTATTTAACCACAAGAGGAACAGAGACAGAATGTGAGAGAAACTACATTGCCTAGCGAGAGGTTGGATCAGGCTTTACCTAGGACCTGGCAATGGCTCCATTCAGGAAGGCTGGTTATGGTGCCACAGGGGCCACACTATTTTTGTCTTACAAAGCCACATGGTGGGCGTCAACCAGGAAGACTTACCTGTCGGGTACAGGTTGAGATGATTGATGACGATCACATGTACACAGAAGATATGTGATTACCTAAAAAAAAAAATAATAAATATTAATGTGGAAGAACAGGAGAAATTTGGAGATCAAAAAGAAGTTACTTGGAAATGTTATTTTCATCGCGTATGATTCAGATGCCATTTTCCACCAATGTGATGGCTTCTTGTAATAAAAATAGCTTCAAAAAGGAATCAAGGGCCGGCCGAGTAGCACGTTGGTTAAGAAGAGCTGGCTTGGGACGCCAGAGGGCCCCGGCTCAGATCCCACATGTGAGGGCCAGTGACACTGCCCTCTACAGCTGAGATGCTGAACAACAGCTCAACCTGGAGCTGGGCTGCCGTGAGTCGCTGGCAACGGCAGGTGAGTTGCCATGCGCTATCGTGTGTAGCCAGCAGCCTCAGTGAGCAGCCGTCCAGAAGCCGGCGACTGATCTGCCTCACCC
>NW_017731356.1:7296162-7340447 GCF_001890085.2 Hipposideros armiger
TCCTCCACAACTAGACTGAAGAACAAAAGGACAGCAACTTGTCTGTTTCCCTTCCCCCAATTCCCCAATAAAAATCTTAAAAAAAGGAATCAAATGATCCTTACACAATACATTCAGGGTTTTTATTTCTCAAGATACAGGTTTAAGGTCATGTCAATAGGAAGACTATGCTTTCCTCTTACAGTGACTAAATGGATTGTCCTCAACTCACTGTACCGAGAAATGTGTGCATTTGGGAAGCTCAGGAAGAAATTGAGTGGTCCCTAGTAGAGGAGAGATGGAACTGGAAACAAGCATCTTTCTCACCATCGCTCTCTGAGCAACAGCCAGTCTGTCTCGATTTAGCATCAGCAGACCCCAGCACAGAGGAAAGAGGCTACATTTTATCCACCTGAGACCTGGCACACCCGTGTTCCCATAGCCAAGCTGACTTAGAGGCTCTAGATTCCTTTCGCAAAAGCCTGGCAACCTCACAGCTGGGGAGAAAGCCTTGAAGAGCGATGCATGACGAGCACAAGAGGGAACAGAGGGACTAGAAAGGGTCTGTCTCCAAAGGGTGTGTTCATGCGGCTCTTGCTCCAAAAGCCTGAGCTATAAGGCCGAGGTCCCCCACTCCTTGTGTGGTATAAGAATGGGTTAGTGAGAGAAGATCCCAATTCTTGGTCCTCTCACTCTGCACTCTTTCAGGACGCCTCCCCATTCTTCATGAAAAAAGCTGCCTGAACTTCCATCAGGGTTCTAATGTGTGCAGTGTGGAGCAGGCAGGAATGGCCACGTTCATGAATGGGGTAGGATCCTGACCACCAGGGGGGCTCTGGCAGGCAGGGGGCCGGTGACGGAGCATGGGGGTTGTCCGTGTCCACACCCTGTGAACTACTAATGGTTAAGGCCATTGACTACTAGCAGGAGACTCTCAAAGCATAAGGTCCACCATGAGGCCAATGGGGTATTGAGGGTCACTTCTTCTACCTGGTGGTAGGGAAAGGAGGAACCCTACCACACCTAGACTACAGTCAAGAAATTGGTTAATGGCCCCCGAATAAGAATTTGACTTAAGCCTGGAAACATACACACAAAGCTAGAGTATGAAAATCAAGACGTACTTATCAAGGAGATAAGTGGGAAAGAATTGATTAAAGGTAGTATATGTTACTCCAAAAAATTTCCAGTAATTGAGGCCAAGAAAGAAAAAGGAAACTCAAGAACGACCATGGTTAGAACACAACTAGAGGATTTCAAATTTTCTGTATTAAGAATCACCTGACCCAGTCTCAAGAGACACCTTATATTATATTTATGTCCCACTTTCCTATAAGCTTTCTCATTTGATTCTCCTAACAACATTACATAGAGAAGACTGATACATTCATCCTAGGATTTAGGGATAGCGAAATAGGTTCTTTGAGCTTCCTCTGGTCTTGCTTTTTCCTGTGTCCCTCCTGTTTCAGGATCTATGCTTTCCTTTTAGACTTTGTGTTGTGGGACCTTCTTAGGTGCATATCTAGCCCATGCTTTTTTCCCTGGGAACTATCCACCACCCATGAGCCTGGCTAAAGTGCAGACAAACCTTCCATGTTGGGGCCACGTGACCCTCCCAATCTCCCAGGACACAACTGACTGAATCTTGAATAGATTATGGACCCAAAGTATGCATGTCAGCTTCTCTCTCCCAGGAATTTGAAGTTGGGAAATAGAGAATCTAGTTAAAGGGTGTTGGGCACGTGGTCTGAGAACTTAGGTAGAAACTATAACCATGGAAGTCACTTCCTACCCCAAACCTGCCAAGGCAGATAAAGCTTGTCTCCTAACACACCTGAATTCTCAGTGACTTGGACAATATTGGCCCTGCTTTGCTTGAAGCTCTTATTTTCTCTGGGATTATTTATGACCTCTTTCTTCTGTGGGCTTTCATCCTTTCCTATGTAACCTGCATTCCATGGTTCGTCAATCAACATCCTTGTGGCTTGCAACTTGAACTCCTCCCACTGCGGTTCTTTAGCTATCTCCCTTAAAACAGGTCCCCGACATAGATCAGCCTAAACCTCCACATTCTGCATTCTTACACTTCAGCAGCTTCACCTACTTTGTTAGTTTCTTACACTTCATAGCTCTTTTTCTACCATCTGCCTCTTAAATGTTTAATGTCCCCAGAGGACTCTGTTCTCGGTCCTCTTCTCTTTTCATTCTGCACACCCTCTCTGCATGGAGTTATTTGTGTTCACAATTTCATCCACTGTGTATAAATATATGGCTTTCAAGTCTTTAGCTCTTACTCAGACTCTCTCCTGATTCATACCAAAGCTGTTCATCATCCATTTCCATCTTGAGTCTTCCATATACACCTCGAACTGAGTATTCCTCAAACCAAATTCATCATCAATTATTTCCCTTTATTTATTAACTCAGTGAAGACAGCCGCACCTATTGAGTAGCCCAAACCAGAAATCTCCCTTATGCTCATATCCAACTTGTACTATGTCTTTTCTTTCTTAATATGCTTCATATCTGTCACCTGCTTTCCTTGTTTGCTTCATTTCCCTAGTCTATGCATTCACATGTCTTGCTTAGACAATGGTAGAAGTTTCCTGATCAGTTTCCCCAATCTATCCTTGTCCTCATCTAATCTGACTTATACATTAAAGCCAGGGAGATCTTTCTAATATATACATCTGATCATGTCACTCTCCTGATGAAGACCAGCCTCTGGCTCTCCATCGCCCTTAGGAAAAAGTCCAAATTCCTTAACAGAATCTGAAAGACCTCGTTATGTGGCTATGGCCAAGCTCCCTTGTCGCACTCAGTGTATGTTTGGACGGCTGAATTAAATGACTTGCCCAAGGTCACGCAGCTGGCTAATGGTGGGACAAAGCCTGAAGTGTAAGCTCCTTGAACTCCATGCACAGCCCTTCCTTCATTCCCCATCCTACCCACACCATCATGTTAGCGAAACTGAGAATGTCACAAGAATCTAAACACTATGAACAGTCCAATTTTCCTAGTCACATCCATGTTTTGAAGTATCTTCTCACCTCTGTGAACTATAGTTTAATGTTTTTGTGGTCAGCCAACCAAAGTCCGCATTACAGGATGAATGTCAGTCAGTTTAGGCAGTTCAGCTTCAGGTTATCAGCGAGCTTTTGGGGAAAGAAGGCAGGCCCTCCGAGAACTGCTGCAAAGGAAACAGCATGAAGCGGCAGCCAATTTCCACGCAGCCCTTAATCTTGCCTAATTTGAACTCTTTTCAAGTTTTCTATTTCTAGGTAAGACGTTTTCAAGTCTTGTTTGTTTTGTGTAAGTGGGTGGGTGGGTGACAAGAACTTGTTTGCGTTTGCCTGTCATTTAGATTACTGAATTACTTTCCTGCCCTCAAGAAATGAAAGCGAGCTTTTCATTCCTCCTGGCCTGGGGTCCTATGGAGCCATGTCATTTAAGCCCCTCTTTTTGGTTATTTTTTTAGTATTGTTTCCAAGTGAAAATCCTCTCCAGGCCTTTAATTATAAAGAAGGGGGATAAGTCTGAAGACACCTCCAAGACACAGCCGATGCCACCCAGCATACTCCGAGCAGAGGATACCTACAAAATGCCAGCTTATTTCACAAAACGCTTGGACTCGCTCCCATGCCATCCACTGCCAGGGAACCTGCTATAGTGAAAGGGAAAGTGACTGCACCCAAGAGGCTTGCTGGGACCCATGTCTCAGCTCTCTACCCTGAGACAGGGAAGGAGGAGAGCCCACATGCTCTGCGGAGGTGTGAGAGTGCTGCTAGTAACGCAGCAGGAGCCAGCCGCAGAGCCCAGCCATGAAGGCGGCTTTTGTGAAAGAGCCTGTGGGTGTCTGCTGCACCTCACACTAATTTTTCGCTCTCAAGAAGTTGGTGTAAAGTCATTTAATTACTGAGTGCTAAGTGAACACCTAATTATGTCAAGTTGGTGAACTCCACGCTCTTAGGGGCTGGTAGAGCTTCTGTTTTTTATCCCTCTTTACAGCCGCCATTTTGCCTTTCTCTCCTCACCCTCAGCAGTGTGGATCTTTTAAGCTATCTTAAAAAACAAAAACAATAATTGCATTGAAGAAAATAGCTATTTAATGCTTAACAAAATAATGGCAATGTTCTTCAAAGTTTTTAAAACCTAATTGTTTAAAAACCAAAAAAAGTGACATAGTGGGGGAGCAAGAGCTATGGAGTAGAAAAGATTCGGGTTCAAACGCCGCCTTTATCGTCCGTGAGCCATCTGTACTGGGCAAATGACTTGACTCCTCCGAGCCTCCTCAGTTTCTGGGAAATGAATATAAAAACAACTTTGAAAGTTTATCTTCCTCCATCTGGCCCATAAATGTGGAATTCCTAAAGGCTCATTTCTAAGCTTCTTGTCTTATTTACACTGTTCTCCTTGGTGATCACAAGCGCTCCTGTGACTTTAATTGCCTTCTTTGCACAGATCTCTCCTCTGATTCACTGACGTAGGAGTCCCACCGCTTAGCTGAGCATGCCACGTGGCTGCCACAGATGGAATTCTAACTCAGCCTTTCCTCTGCCCAACATGGCGGCTTCCAGGGTTCTCTGTCTCAGGGAACGGCTTCACTAACCACGCTGTTCCACAGACCCAGAATGCTGGCGTTCTCCTTGACTGCCTCCTCTCATCAGCCCCGATAGTCAATCCATCAGCACCTTCTGTCAACTTCATCTCCTAATGTTTATTGAATATGCACCATTTTCGCTTCATCCTTGGATGCCACCCTATTCCAAACTACCGTCATTTTCCCACCTTTGACACCCTCGCCCTGTGTTCACGCTTGCCACCTTTCTCCAATCCATGTTCCTCCTAACATCCAAAGTGATTTTGACAAACAAAAATTTAATTCTCTTACTGTCATCTACTTAAAACCGTTAAGTGGCTCTTCATCGTTTTCATGGTGGAGACCAAAATCCCTTCTAAGGTCCACAAGTTCTGATCTCCACTTCTTTCTCTAGCCTTACTTCCCACTTTGCTCCCATTAGTCTCTGACCTCTAGTTCCACTGGACACTTTCTGTTTTTCAAGTGGGTCCTGTTTCTTCCTGCCAGAGAGCCTTGGCACACACAGTTCGCTTTGCCTGGGGCGGGACTCCAACCCTCAGCTCTACCGAATACAAACATACATCTTCACATATTTACACTTAGTTTCTCCCCCTCTCGGATAACAACAGTCCCAGCATCATTTCCTCAAGGAAGCCTCCACTGACCCAAAGCTGCTGTGTTCATCTGGCAGGCTGCACCCTACATGACAGCATCTGGCCAAGGGGCGAGTGACAGGTGGTACCCAGTCACACTCCACGGGCCAGTCCCTAGATTGTGGGACAGAACTGTACTTCCTAGGATGTCTACCTAATTCTCTCAAGGTGTGTTGTCAGCTAGTTGGCAGGTCTGCCCTATTTCCCTAGACTAGGTCAAAGCTTTGTATTTCTTGGTGTCATAATACCATATATTCTCATTCATAATGCTTCTTATAATTGCAATTTTATATTTACCTATGTAAGAGTATATATTTAATGTCGGCCTCTCGTAGTAGACTGTAAGCTCCTAGGGACTGTATTTGATTCGGTCACCATTTTATCTATTGTCTAACATAATCCTTGGCATCTAGTATGTGCTCGATGAATAACTGTAGAATGAATGACAATATTACTCGGAGGATACATTTTTGTTTGTGAAAGCATGTCGTTGCCTAAAACCTAGCAAACGCTCAATGTATGTTTGTCTGAAAATGCAAATGAATGATCTGGAGCTCAGATATTGTTACTCAACCAGGATCAAAGCAACATTAAGAGGTCAGTGTGAGGGAATGCCTGTGAGGTAGCTGCTCAGTATATAGACGGGCTCAGAGAACAGGTTTCTTTGAGTATAGAGACCCCTGTCATTCTTCTCCAATATCATATTTAAGGTGACACACTGGGAAGAGTGGGCTTCAGGGGCTGCCTGCTTGCTCTTTACCTTTCAACAATGGTCAGATAAAGCTAAGCCTCTGGATGGTGCCACTCAGAAAAATTCAAGTGATGGTGGAAGTCCAATTAGACCTTCATCACTGTCTCTGATAAAAATTGTTAGGGTCCTCACAGCTTACGTGTATCGAGTACTTCTGTGACAGGTATTATGATAAGGACCCTACATACATTATTCATTGCACCTAGAACAGTCTTATGATGTATTAAGTTGAGCTACATGAAGTTATCAATATTTGACCTGTTTGACCTACCCAAATGGCAATTTTATGTTTCAACCTAAGAGATACCATTATCCCCATTTTAAAGATGAGGACGTGAGGTTACAAGGGCTAGAATTATAATAGAAGCCAGGCGGCCTCAGGGCCAGATAGTGAACAAGTGTATCTGATCTCCTGAGGGGCCAGTCATGGGCAGGAACAAGAAACCAAGACATAGTCCTCTGATGATTAACAATTATTTTAAGCTTTATAAGTTCCCGACATTTACTATTTCTAGTCTCCCAGCTGTGTCTTTGTGCTGACGCATAATAAAACTCTATGCACTGTAATGGGCTGTGTGCATGTCTCTGCAGGAAGGCTGCACCCCACTTCCTATCCAGATCCAGGGAAAGGAGGAGTTCCCCGCGTGGAGTGAGTGGCAGCAGCGCTGAACTGGAAAGATGGCAGGCTGTCTCCGGGCCCTACAGGAAGGAAGGACTGCGAGGACAAGGAGCCCCTGCCCGTGCCTGCTTGGAAGTACGAAGGCCTGGGCAGAATTTCTGACAAGACCCCACACCCACAGCATCCATCTGTGGACATGCCCCCCCTACAGCATCAGCTGCCTGGGGACACAAAGTCCTCCCCTCATGGAGACTGAACATCACCACTGGGAACACAGAACTGGCAAGAACTCTGCAGGTTACATGCCCCAGACATCTCTTTGTAAAGACAAGAAGGCTCATGAGATAAGCATTTACTGAGCACCTACCACAAGCCAGGCACTGTAATAGTTCTTGATCCTCAAGGTGGGAACCAGAAAGATACAGCCCCAACCTGCCTGTACGGGGTTTACAAGTTGAACAGGGGAAGAGTGCGTCACACTTAACAACAGAATGAGAAGGGCTAAAGTCAGGATGTAGCTATAACAGTGTGTATCCAGGTGTGTACATTTCCCAAGGAAATGACTTAAACTGAGACTTGAAGGACTGTGCTCAAACTCGGCAAGTGAAGAGCAGTAGCTGGCCGCTGAACAAAGTGGTTCAGGCTCACGAAATTCACTCTATGATACTGGACAACTCAACAGGACCCTCTGTGCCCCATTGGTAAGTGGGAGAACATTGTTTAGTTTATGGAACTGTGAGCATCCTATGGGCAGGAACGTGTGAAACACTTACAGCTGCTCAGTAAGTGTCCGCTCCCTGTTCCCATTGTGTCCTGTCCCCCACATTTTCTGCTACGTGACCTTGTACTTACTCTTACCCTCCAGGGTCAGTCATTTCAATGTGCTCTGATATCTGTTTAATTTGTGGCGATGTTGTTCTCAGGGACCTCGCAGCATGACTAAAATTAGGGCCTTTTCTCACCACTGGGCCGAGAGCATAATGTTGCAGCCAGGGGCTGAATGCTTTGTTTTCATCTCAAACTGTTATCCAGTTTCTCCCATGATTAAAACTATTCATGGCTAAGTTTACAAAGTAGAAAAATGTTCTTTTGGGCATGTCAACTATGCGATATTGCTCTAAAACTGCCCAATGGTCAGAGGCCCTGCTTACGGGGGTCCTTTTCATCAGTAATGTGCTAATTATTATTATCAATAATTTCATCACAATATAATAATTATCAATAATGTCCATTATTCTATTACATAATACTAGTGTTGATATTATCATCATAACTATACTGAATATCTTTTCGATGCACCAGTCGCTGTTCTACGCTCATCGCACGTATTGCTTTGTGTAATAATCCTCTAAACCATCTTCTGAGATAGATGCTGTTATTGTCCCCATTCTACAGACAAGGAAGTGAAAGCTCAGAAAGGGGAGACAGGCACAGACATATGCTAGGATTGATGATGCTCTGATGATGAGTACAGAATGCTATGAGGGCACCGGGCACACTGAGCAAGGGCTTCAAAACCCATCCTGGGGACACTAAAGAAAGCACCTCAGAGGATGTGTGCCACTGAGCTGAGTTTTAAAGACTCACTTGGAGTGATCCAGACAGGAAAAAGAAGGAGGCTTATCAGGCAGAGGAAGCAGCACGAGCACCAGCCTGAAACCTGATATGATTGGAAAATGGTAAGAAGTATTGCAGAATACAAAAAGCTAGAGTGTGAAAGGTAGTGGAAGATGGGGACCGGTGTGCAGGGTGTCATGCTGGAGGGTGGGCAGGGACCAGATGGTGAGCCGCTCTGCCTGGTGTCCTGAGAAAACAGACAGCACACGATATGTGACAGGGGGCCTGTCGGGTTTATGGCAAAGGAGTGAAATGATCAGATTGCAGCACAGAAAGATCCCTAGAGGAGCAGAGATGATGGATGGGAGGCATGGGGATCAGTTAAGAGTCCAGGAAAGAGATGATGACGGTCTCAGCTGGGGCAGTGCTGGCAGGGATGGCAGGAAAGGAGGGATTAAATATCTTCAGCAGGTGAAATCATCCAGGTTCAGTGAATGACTTGACCAAGAAAGGGGCTGGATGGAAAGGAGGAGGAATGCAGGGTGGCTCCACAAACTGAGAAGCAGAATCAAAAAAGGAAAGAGCAGACTGAGCCCAGAGAAGGCTGAAGCTGCAAACTCGGTTTGAGGTGACTGTGGGACAACCAGGCAGCAATGCCCGGCTGGCTGCTGGGATAGTAGTCTGAGGCTCAAGTCTGAGGTTAGAGCAAAGGACAAAGATGGAGCGAGAGGAGGTATCTTCACATACACAATGGTTGCAGCCCCAGAACTGGATGAGAGCTGGGACAGTGGGAAGGGTGAGAAGACAAGGGGCCGAGAATAAAAACCTGGAGGACACCAATATTTGAAAAGCTAACAGAGGAAGAACTTTCAAAGTATGAAGAGAAGGACTGTCAGAGGAGTAGAAGGTGGAACAATAGAGTGCGATGTTCTGTAAACCAAGGGAGGACATGGTATCCAGTGCTACAGAGTCAACAGAGGCGCCAACTCAAACACAGGCATCGAATGTCCATGTACAGGTCACTGATGACCTGGGCAAAGCAGGTGTCTAATGAATGGTCGGCATGGAAACCAACGGGCTGAGAATAAATGAGATGCGAGGGCAGAGCCTTCAGCACCCATTTTGGATTGTGTCGTCGGGTGTGACTAGGGTGACACCAGAAACCATATCCTATTACTCTCCTTTCTTCACCTTCTGCTTATCGCCCAAATTCTCTTACTCTGAATTCCTTTGTACCCCCAAGTTCCTGATCCAGCTGTGGTCAGGGCCTGAACCCCTGGAATAACAAGACCACACCTTCAAAAGTAAGATCCGAGGTGCTCTAGTTTTCATATGGTATTGTAGGGTCAGCCCTCAGACTTGTAAAATAGTGTCGTGTTTCTACTCCAACAGAGATTGGGGTGATTTGGGGAGAAGGACACCTCTACCACTAACCCCAATTCCAATCCACATCATTTCTCTCTGAGCCAAAGCAAGAGACTCTTTGCCCCCTTGCCCCGTCACATCCATACTCACACCACAGGCAAACCATCTGAGAAGGAAACTGGACCAGATACCCCCCTGTTCAAAGCCACTCAATGTCGTCTCATTACAACTGGACTAAATCCTAGTCCTTCCACTGCTGAGAAGTGCTGAGCCATCCAGCCCCAGTCTAGCTCTTTGACCTCATTCCCTATACCTGTCCTGCTTGCTACTACACTTTGGTCATACTGGCCTCCTCGCTGCTCCTCCAGCATAGAAAGCACATACCTGCCTCTGGGACCAGGCAATTATTTTGCCTGGAATGCTCTCCTTCTAGAAATTTGCACCTCATTTTATCTGTATACACATTTTAAGAAAGGAAAAAACTATGAAAATTGTAATACTCAATATATACTGATAACAAAAGATGAGTACAAGGCATGCGTATACATTTTTTTGGCACCCCTGGTATATAATACAAACGCGCGCGCGCGCGCGCGCACGCGCGCACACACACTTTCTCTTCCCACAAGAATTTAAGCTCTGTGAGGGTATGAACTTTGTCTATATCTGGAGCTCTCAGAATAGTATTGGACACTTAATACATAATTATTGAATGAATAAGGAAGTGAATCCCTAAATGCAGCTATGAAAGGATGTCCCAGAATCTAAAACAAACCAGAACGGACCAAACGGAAACTAAGGCCAAATAGCAATCCTCCAGGGCGAGCACATCAAACATGTCCCCTGTGCTGACATGGCGATAAACACAAAGTCGACACAAAATGAGTCTGGTCCTTGACAATAATAAACAGGTACTTAAGTTGAGTAGACATATTCAATAATTAGTGGATGAGACTGTGTATTAAAAAGTACTGACAGCAGTTAAATTAAAACTCTAATTAGTTAATCAATTTGTCTCGCCTTGCCCTGAACCATTGGCTGTTTCCTACCCCGGTCCCTGCTCCTATCATCTGCCATAAATGTCTCCTTTCTCCATGACGCTCCCTGAGAGGACCCGTGATGGGAGCCCCGGCGTAACGCCTTGCTCGCTCCCTCAGTGACGGAGCTTCTCATTTTGCTGCTTAGGAACTTCCCAGTCACTGGCCTTCTCCCTTCCATCCTAACACGTGCCCCCTTCAGAGCTGAAAAGAAACTCAGGGATCTAAGCAAAGGATGCAGACCTGTTATTAGGGTCACAGCTGATACATCTGAGTCACTGAGACTCGTTAGAGAACTAAGCCATCTGTTTAATATTGATTCAAAAAGATTATATGGGCCGGCCGAGTGGCGCGATGGTTAAGAACTCGCTTGGGATGCCAGAGGGCCCCGGTTCGGATCCCACATATGAGGGCCAGTGACACTGCCCTCCACAGCTAAGATGCTGAACAACAGCTCAACCTGGAGCTGGGCTGCCATGAGTCGCCGGCGACGGCGTAGGCTGCAGTCCCTGTGGCAGTGGGTTGCCATGGGCTACCGTGTGTAGCCAGCAGCCAGCGTGAGCGGCCAGCCGCCGCAGTGAGCGGCCGTCCAGAAGCCGGCGACTGATCTGCCTCGCCCGAGAAGAGCGCAATGATGGTGCCAACTTGGGCAAGTGAAGCAACATCCTCCACAACTAGATTGAAGAACAAAACAACAGCAACTTGTCTGTTCCCCTTCCCCAATCCCCCAGCACTGTTCCCATCCCCCCAACTCCCCCCCCAAAAAATAAATAAAAAAAAGATTATAACACTGGAGCCGGCAGAGGCCTGCCAGCCAAGTGGCTCAGTTGGTTAAGAGCAAAAGCTCTGAGCAACAGGGTAGCTGGTTCGATGCCCTCATGGGCCAGTGAGCTGCGCCCAAGCTGAGCTGCCACTGAGCTGGTGAGAGCGCGTGCTCTTAGCAGCAAAGTTGCCAGTTCAACTCCCATACGGGATGGTGGGCTGTGCACCCGCAGCAATTAAGATTGAACACGGCACCTTGAGCTGAGAATCTGCAAGCTGCCAACGGGCGGCCAGATGGTTCAGTGTGCAACAAGGTTGCCGGTTCGACTCCCACATGGGATGGTGGGCTGCGCCCCCTCCGCCCCCGACAAGTAGACTGAAAGCAGCAACTGGAGTTGGAGCTGAGCTTGCACCCACCACAACTAAGATTGAAGGACAACTTGACTTGGAGCTGATGGGTCCTGGAAAAACACAATGTTCCCCTCCCCAATTCCCCAATAAAATCTTTTTTAAAAAACTATTATAACACCAATATATTATGAGAATTTGTGCCTATCATCTGTCCGTTAGTCAGAAATTACCTATGTGGTTATGAATACGGCCTCATTGGCTCTAAGAAGACACCAAAATAGGAAGTGAAACATATATTCACCCATTCTCCTGTGGATAGAAAGGTGCAGAAAGAAGTGAGTTGCTGAGGATCAAGATATTGGAAGGCGAGGTCAGGTTCCCTGACACTTGGCCTGCATATTGCCTCATTACAGTCACTATTGATTGGTGAATGGGGACTCCAGGTTTAGTGGGGGAGCAAGAAGATCAGAATCGATAACTTTCATTTCTTCCTAAAAAAATTCTGGGGGGCCAGAAGGGAGTTGAAATATTTTTTAATGGAGGTTACACTGGTGTATAACATTATAGGTTTCCGGTCCGCAACATGATAATTAGGCACCTGTATACACACTTCAGCACGCTCATCACCAAAGGTCTGCTTCCCATCCGTCACTATATAATTGACCCTCCTCCCCACTGCCTCCCCCTCTGGTGACCACCAATCTGTTGTCTGCCTTTATGAGTTTGTTTTTTTAATAACTTTGATGTATTGGCAAGGCCTTTGCCTCTGTAGGCTTTCCCTCAAACAAACCCCTATAAGCCAAGTCTCACCCGATCACACCGGCAATTTGAAAACTATTATATGCATGGGGATACATTAACTCCAAGATGAAACCAGAGAAAGTGGGGATCACACTACAGTAACAGACTGAAGAATCTTTTCTTTTCTTTGGAACAAAAGTCAATATGGTAATGATTGACCTCATTTACAACCATCAGCCAGCCCTGTGATTACTCCCATAACAAAGAAAATAAAGAAAGCTGATACAATGTTTTGATATCTCCAGAAACAGGAGGTTTAGAATGCTTTACCTCTATTCTTTCCTGAATGCAGAGGAAAGAATTACATTCATTTACTTCACCAGCATGTATTAAACACAGACAAATAAGCAACAGTAGAATAAACAGGGTGAAAGCGAAGGGGTGCTGGGAAGGTATAATTTTATTTCAGCAGCATTTCTAACTGGAAAACAGACACAGAAACCAGAAGGGACATCATCCATGGAAGGAGAAAATATTATAATGTAAGCCATGTTGATAACAAAAAAAAAAAATATATATATATATATAAAAATAGGCCTGAGTAAAATAAGTCAATTCATTTATTTTACAATCATTTCCTGAGCACATACACAGCACCCCTCATGCTGAGAAGCATAAGACCAAAGCCACGACCTGGAAAGGTCTTAAAATTTCCCAGAGAAGACAGAACACACAAATTAAAGCTAAATAAAACTATGTGTAGTAGTGTATTTGCTAACTGAGTGGTAAAGTAGTAAGTGTGATTTTTCAAGAATTTGGTGAGCGGAAGACACTCTGGATTGGTGAACTCATAGAAAGTGTCAAGAGGTAAGAATTGATCTAGTATCAGATGACGCATACAATTTAAACATGTGGAGAGCAACCTCACTCCGGGCACTGGGAACAATGTAAGTAAGGTTGCGTAGACAAGCAAGCATATGGATGTGGGTTAGTAATACCTGCTACTACAACAATGCAACAGTCTCAGGGGCTGAACAAAATTAAAGTTAATTTCTTGCTCATATAGAGTCCAGTTCAGATGTTCACAGTGAGTAGGCTATGTAAGGACCCAAGTCTTTTCAGTTTGTGGCTCTGTTCCCCTCTAGGTCTGTGGAGTCCTCTCCCTTTAGCTGGTGGGTGGGAAAGAGTAAAAGGAAGACTGATTGCATATGGAGAATATCACGGGCCCAGCCCAGAAGCGATATACCTCATTCCCGCCCACATTCCTTTGGCTAGAATTCAGGCCCAACACCACACCTAATGGCAAGGGAGGTCTCGCCTTGTGTGTCCGGGGGGACAAGGAAGTGGCATGTTTGGGAGAAAGAAAGTCCACCTATTTGGCTGGTGCAGAGAGCTAGAGGAATAGGTGGAATCAAAGATGGAAAATTACAAAACCCAAGGCTGCTCTCTAGATGCTTAGGGAGTAAGGATAGGCACACATACAAAGTTTAAAAACAAACAAGCTAAATAGCATCTGCTCGATTCTTCTGAGAGGGATGCACAAAATAGACGGAAAGGGGGTTCATGGTATGAAGAGGTTGCTTGGGGTGGCACCATTAGGGGAGGTGTCGAGGAAGGTGTGGGAATAAGACAGAGCCTTTCCGGATGGATTCAGAGAGGAAGGCAGTACATGAGCGGGTATCTCAGGTGGGACAGGTATAGACGTGTCAAGGAGAGAGGGTGAACAGTAATACAGCAGATGAGGCCTGAGGACAGAGAACATGAGCGAGGGCAGAAAGAGCATCATAAAGCCACTGGAAGGAGATGGTAATCAGACAAATGGCTTTTATCAATGAGTGCCCCATTGGCATCGTCACGAGGAGCAGAGAAACAATTCTTCATTTATAGGACTGCCACGCATCACAGGGCTTGCAGCATCCCTAAACCCCGCCCATCAAGTGCTGGGACTGGCCCCAGGTAACAGTGACTATTAGAAATTCCCCCATATTTCCAAATCTCCCTTCTAGGGGGTAGGGACGGAGTCGTGATGCCTCTGTTGAGAATACTGGCCAGGTTGTAAGGAGAGGTAAGGTCAGAAAAATGGTCAGAAAATCTTTGATCCAGGGTCCTGATGTGGGGATAAGGAGACTAAGGCAGAGAAAAATCAAGAAAAGGAAGCTATGATAGGTCTTAAATAGGGACTGGGCTGAAAATAGTGTTCCAATCTGTTACCTTTAGGCTCGGCATCCAAGATGGTGGCACCACTAATTGGAAACTGTTTCAAACGCAACTCGAGGCATAACTCACAAAAGACTTGTAACAAAATCAAGTCAATTCATCCAAATGTCACATATGGGCATTCAAATATTAAACAATAAATTCCTGAAAATTCAGGATGCTACTAAATTAAGACCACTAAATCAGTCTCCTACCTCCCGAGGCTGGGATGCGATGTACATGGAAGTAACTTCCAACCTAATGAAAGAAATCAATCTGGCAAGAAACCAGAGACGTTAAAGCAATTTGGAAGTGTCTCCATTTCCTGTTTACCCAACCTTATTTCGTGATTGTTTCCACTGTTTAGAGAGCCACTGCAGATGTTCCCGACATGTCAGGGCCCTCAGGACAGATATTTCTGGCCCTGATTCCAAACCATTGGAAATGATTCTCTATCAAATAATGGGACTGCTGATTTGCCAAGCTACACTTTTGTATCCATATCCTTTGTCCCTTGAGTGGCCCTTAAAATAGGAGTTTTTAGCTGAAGAGCATGCTGAGTGAAGTAGGGTAACCCACCGGCCAAGACTGCCCGCTACCCCACCATCAGAGCCTGGTGTGGGACAATCAGGGAGGTCGGTCAGATGCACCTGGAGACCTGATGGGACATGTCACTCAAACACCTGAGCTGCGAGAGACGCATCTCCAAATGGATGTTTGAAAAGAACCATGATGAGACCTAGAGACGGGCACTTAGAAGGCTTTGAAGGGACAAAGGACAGGCTCACAAAAAAGCAATTCTAAGGGGATAGCTCTCACAAAGGGAAGCAGGCAGTCCTTTTTCCAACCTACCTGACTTCTTTTAAAATCCATGGGTAGTTTTTCATGATATTCCTGAGATCACAGTCTCATGTAGATGAACAAGCTCCCTCTTTTGAAAGTCCAGACACCTCCACGAGGGCTCTAATGTAATTACTGGGACATCAAAGTACATTACTTCAACAGGTTACTTTCTTCCTTCTTCCTCAGGAAATGCCTTCCATTGAGGGAATGGGGTTTTGATAGAGGAACAAAAGAGGTGGGTAACTCTGACACACATGCAACTTTGAGGCTTACGGCAATAGGGAGGTCTGCTCCTTAGGAAAAGGGGAAAATGGGTGTTCAGAGGTGGAGAATGGGGGGAGAGTTCTCGTCCACATCACCACATGCATCTCTCACCACCTCTGGAAGCAGATGAGAGGGAATTAGTTTCGCTTCAAGACAAGGGGGCGCGGCCATTCCTTCCACTCACGCATGTTTATGGAATGCTTATTTGGTACCAGGAAGAGCCACATTCTCAGTCTCCACTAGTAAGAACGCAAAGAAACAAAACGTCTGCTATCATCCAAAGGCAGAAGAAGGGATGTCGTCAAATGGAAAAGTCTGCAGCTTCTTTGGAGAGTAGGGATGCTTGGGAGCAATGGGTGGGGGTCGCAGACAGTGAGCTTGTGAGAAGGAAGCAAGGCCTGTGGGAACAGGTAGAGGTGGAGGTGAAGATGAGGCAGCTAAGGTCCGATGGCCATGACCTTCTCAACAAGGTCCGAGGTATTTGCTGAGACTGAAGTTTGAGAAGGAAGAGAACAAAGAAGGTAGGAAATACAGAAAACATGTTCTTGACCTTGATAAGTCTAGCAGTTGGACTGCTTTGCATCCACAGAGGTACGAGTATGCAGTTTTATGCAGCCTGGTTTCACTGTGTTGATGTGCAAACATCTGATAAAACGCTGCTGATCAGCCTGATGTTTTCACCTGCCTGAACATCCTATGTTACAACCTGCTAACTGCGCCTTTCCTTTCAAGCAGCCTGTGTACTTTCCGATCTTGTAAGAGCTCATCTAGGAATCTCTTTGGAATCAATTAATCAGTCCTTAGTATCAACAAATGATTACTGAGCACCTGAGAAACTGCACATAAAAGTTGAATAGTGACTTGACTAGGAAATTCAGACCTGTTCTCTCCATTCCAACTGTCTGACCCTCCCTGCTTTTCGTCAAATACTTGAAGCGTTACTCCCATCTCAAGGAGATTTCACTTGCTGTTCCCTCTGAAAATCTTCCCAGAGAGAAACACAGCTTACTCCTTCGCTTCCTCTTCCATCAAGTTTTGTAGCCATCTCAGCGAGGTCAGCCTTGAAACTCCTTTTTATCATCACAAACTTCCCCTATGCCCATCCTCCCTGTCCTCGTCTTTCCACCGCACTTACCGCCTTCCACATAGTATATAATTCACTTTTTAAATAATATATGCCTCTCCGTCCCCGGCCAAGAATGGAAGCTCCATGAGTACGTACAGTTGACCCTTGAACAACATGAGTTTCAACTGTGTGGGTCCACTTATATGCAAATTTTTTTCAATAAATACATACAGTACTGGAAATGTAGTTTTTCAATTTTAGTAACATTGTGTCTAACTTACATTATTGTAAGAATACAGTATGTAGTACATATAATATACACAATATGTGCTAATCAGCTATTTATGTTACTGGTAAGGCTTCCAGTCAAAGGTAAGCTTTTAGTAGTTGAGCTTTGGGGGAGTCAAAAGTTATATGTGGAATTTTGATTGTGTGGGAGGTTAGCACCCCAACCTTTGAGTTGTTCAAGGGTCCACTGTATATAGTTTTTCTTTCTCTTTGTTTTTACTTATCTAGTCCAGGACCCAGAACAGTGCCTCATGTGAAATAAAATATTTGTTAACTGAATGAATGAGCGAATGAATGATAGTGAAGGTTCCTTCTATCTCTGAAAAGGAGAGTCTGATAAAGCAGCTTCTTGTAGAATTTCCAGCCTCTGAGATCTTTAGTAATTGATTCTAGAGTAAGATTACAACCAACAAAGTGAAGAAATATCTAATGTCATTTACTGAGAACTCTCATAAAAACAACCAACGGTAGCCTAGGAAAAAAAAACGGGGAGGGGGCTAGGGAGAGAAGGAGAGAGAGAAATGAAGTCAAAACCACTGAGGAGTCAGTGTGTGATTAGAAAGACAGCATGTGATTAAAAATCAGGGAAGACTCAGCCTGTGAAGAGGTGGCAGGTGGGCTGTCCTCTGCCATTGTCCTGCCCTCATGCCACCGGGAAAAGTGGAGGAAGAGGGCGTACCACAGCCAGGCTGGGAGCTCCCACCTGCCACCTGCACTATGGGACGCAGTGTCTCTGTCCTTGTCACTATGCTTTAATTGAACTGGGCAAGACTCAGTGGACTGATTAGCCATTTAGCCGAAGTTCACAGGCGTTTCCTCTGAGAATTAAATGCACTCTAGACTGGAGACTGACAGAGACCAAATGCTTCTTTAAAGTGAATGTTAGGATGCTTAAGGGTTGTTTTTATTAGGTCTTGTATTCAAGACCTTGAATTTCAGTTTGCATGTTTCCCGAATAGGAGCAAAGGTTCAATGTCAAAAGAGGTGTGATATACAAATATTAGCTTTATATTGTGCATAAAGCAAGGTCAACTTTTATTTTCTGGGAATTTGCAAACTCATTCTGCCCTGATTAACTTCCAACAAAACATAAATTGGAAAGTCTACAGCAGTTTTACTGTAAACACCCCTCTCATACCCCCTCCCAAAAACAAATCTTTGTGTTCATGTAGAGTTTTTTATCCCGCTTTGCATAATGGTCGATTTTAAAGCCCAGAGCTGCAGGTGAGTATTAGCAATTTGCTTAATCAGTACTCTGGTTGACACCACACTGATGCTCAAAGCAGTGTATGACTCTCCACTTCACTTGCGGGGGTGGGGGCTATGTATAAGCTTTCTACACTGATAAGAAATAGGTTTGGGGGTCTTAGTCTTACATTTAAATCCCATCTTAATCCACGCTATAACCATGGACATACTCTACTCTCAATTGGAAATACTAATCTATGCCACATAACATTAGGAGTATCAGAGATAAAGCACCTACAGTGCCTAGCGTGGGCCTGTCGCACAGTTGGGTTCCAACGAGGAGCAATTCCATTCCACCTCTCCCTTCCTGGCCGTCCCATCTTCGATGACTGTTTCCTCTTACCCAAGGCTGCCATAGGTACTGGGTTGTATGAATCCCTACCTCTTTTTGAACCCAACCTGATCTCATTCAAAGCACATGATTGCAACGGGGCTGCTGACAACACATTTCTATGAAAATGTCCTCATGAGACGATGAGTGACTGAAACTAGTTTAGGAGACGACTGTCGCACTCAGCTGGAGGCGGTCCTTGTGTTGTCTCCATTTTGAAGGGAATAGAACCTTATAAATGTTAGTGATTTTATCCAATAAAGACCTTAAAATATTAAGCTGTTGGTCTCCACCTCATTAAAATGTCTCCTATATAAACACAGAAAGGAAATACTCGATATCAATCATTCTTAACTAAAAACTTAGAGGAACCTCACAGGAAGTACCAGAGAACTCTCTATAATATTAATTTGAATAAATGACACTTATTTAGTATTATGTGCCAGAAAATATTTTCTCATTTAATTCCTATAAAATAATCTTGAGATGTATCTATTTCTACATTTATAACAGTATAGTTAAGGAAAATTGGTGATAAGGTTAAAATAGAAGGAAATAATAAAAATAAAAATAGAAAATAAAACAAACAATAGGAAAACATGACAAGGTCAAAAGTCAGTGCTTGAAAAGACCAACAAAACTGATAAAACTCTGGACATAATCATCAAGAAAAAAAAAAACACATGAAAAAATGCTCACTATCATTAGTCATCAAGGAAATGCAATTTAAATCACTATGAAATGAAAGCATCCAACTACTAGAATTGTTAAAATTTTAGAAGACCACACCCAGTGCTCACAGCAGAAATCTCTTACACCCTATGGTGGGATTACTGAATGGTACAACCACTTTGAGAAAAGATCGGGCAGCTTATTATAAAAGTAAACACACATCTATCTTACAGCCCAGAAATTCCACTCTTAGAAAGAACAAAAGAACGGAAGACCTAACACATATGTCCAAAAAAGAAGAATTTGATGAGATGGTTTATTGCACTTTTATCCATAAAACAGATTTTCCTTTTCTTCTGCTCACCAGGGCTCAGCTTCTATTCATCACATCACAGGAGCGCAACTCCAGCAGGCTGCCCAGCTGCTTCACCCCTGGGAACACCCTGATGGACAAGCCATCACCAGGCCGGAAGAGCCTCTGTGGGGGGCGCCTCTGTGAGTCTGACTGCACGGGAACCCAGCGCTGGGCTTGCTGACAGCTGCCAAAGTGGAGGATGCGCTACAGTTCAACCCTCATTTCAGGAGGGGCTGACAAGGCTGAGGGTATTAGGAGAGGAGGCGCAGGAAGTACATGCAGGACCCTCTGTTTACCAGAGAGCTGAAGGCCAGGGCCGTAAGGAAATAGGAGCCGTGGGCTGTATTTCTACCTAGAGTCTGGGCCTAGCTGCTCGTGCGCTGGTAGCTGAGCTGAGAACCTCACTCACTGGGCAGACTTTTACTTAATAACCTTGGTTCTGTAAAGCACTCACACCCAACCTCAGCCACACTTTGCGGTCCTGAATCCAGACTTTCTGTATTTGAGTCTTTTTCTGGTGTTGGCCCCACATCACACTCAGCCTTCAGAGGTATGTGGTGCCTCTGATGCCAAAGGCTCTCAGAGGTCCTGTGGTGTCAGTAACCCTTCTTTGTGCCTTACTCCATTGCACCAGTCACACGCTACCTTTTCCTAGTGTGCTCAATTAGTTTATTATTATGCATCTTCTTGTACTTTTCCAATTTTTTTCCAATTTTTTTTATTTTTGCTATTTCTCTTCACCAATCATCTCTTGCCCAACTCTGTTCCTTTCGATTTACCATTTTTAAATGTACTTATTGTAATTGTATTGATTTTCAGGCATGCTGGGTCCATAAGTTTTAACAGACCATTCTCTTCTCTATGTCTCTTGACCTCTGTCATATTTTTCACGTTTTTAGCCCACAGAAAAGCGTTTTTTCATTTCGATAATGATCTCTTCAGCTAAGCAGGATATGCCTATTTAATCAAACTATTACGCTTTATCTTCTATAGCTATTTTTTATTTCTAACTTTTAACTAATTCCTGATAGAAACAACTTAGTCTTTTTACAGCATCTTGCTGGTCTGTGTTTTTTATTTCTTTTTTCTTTCATTTATTTAATTATGTTAGACATGCCTCTCAGATTGTTCAATAAGCTAAAATTCTAAACAACCCAATTCTCTGGTGCTACTGTATGTGCTGACTCTTGCATATGGTGGGATGTCCCCTGTATTACATAATTCGAATTTTGATTTAATCTTCAATAGACTGTTATCTGCGGGAATACAGTGCAGCTGAGGTTGAGGATTTATTCCTCAAGAATGACTTTATATTTGACTCTGCCAGTCACATCCAAAAAATTGCTAGCATGGGGCTGAAATTTATGTTAATTTCTTAATTTGGCATCTCTCAGGACAAGAACCTAATATAAATCTACTATGCCTGTAATTCAGAGGCCTAGGCTTAAAATAAATCAGGAAATACTTTTTTCCACCCAGAAGACAGGCTGAGACATACAGATATCTTTGTCACCTCTCTGTGATCATAGAGAGATCATTTGGATAATGTACATTTTCGCTGCGGTTGCCACATTTTACAGCCTCCTGTTTCACATGTGCGCATGTGTGTCTCCGGAGTGAGGCAATGCTGTTAGCCCAGCTCTGCGCCTCTTTTAGGTCCAAGTCTCCATCTCTCATTTCTACATGAATAATAAGATTAAAACACAGGCTTTCACTTTAGGCCATGTTAGAGGAACTAGAGTTGACTTGCCAGCCCTTCCTAAAGAGCCACAAAAGCGGACAAAATACATGAGGCAACCGTTTACACGCACAAACAACAGGCAGAGCAGAGCTGAGAGAGAAGGGAAACGCTGGCGTCGAGCCCGTGTTCCCAGAGCTCTGTCAGGTGCACACGGGGCCAGGAGACAGATGGAAGGCAGAGCACAGGTCTTACTGCTGAGGAGGCTGCAATCGGCTGAGGTAGCTGGTGTGTGGGTCAAGGTGTACAAGAGGGACCAACTACACACATATCAGGGCCCCAAGATCTGCAGGGATGTTCGCCCTCAGTTCCTAGCCCAGGGCTGAACTGAGTAGGCACAGGTGCAGTTCCATGAAACCTATCAGAGGGGCTGCTGTAGAGAAAGAAAGAAAAAGAAAGTTGCAGGGGAAAAAACAAAGGTCATACAGTTTCAGGAGATGCTGAAGTTCCAGCCCAGCCAGGGTGGAGAGACCTCCCTGAGCGCCCCTTTATGTATTTGTGACTCCAAAACGTGTACAGTTGAGAAGCGAAGACCAAGCCCCCGTGTAGCGGTCATAAGGACTTTCTGTAAAGAATCAAATGGGAAATATTTTAGGAGTTGCAGGCCACAGGATGTCATCTTTGCTCCTTTTCTTTCTCCTAATCCTCCTCCCTCTTCTATCCTTGAAAAACGTACAAACCATTTTTAGCTTGTGGGCCATAAGCCCCAGTTTGCAGGACTTTGGCTTAGAGTAAAGGTCGTACCCCAGAAGCACATTCACTTCCTGTGTGGACAGGGCCAGTAGATCAGACAGCTGAGAGCTTAGGACCGTCTCAGGTCTTTCCTGAGTATATACATACTCCTGGGCACGCATATTTCCAACATACGTCAGAATTTTTCAGAGTCCTTATGCCCCCAACATCTCAGTCCCCAATCTTTCCTCCCCAAGGTTTTTACGATCTATGTTTGCCTTAACTGTTATCCGTTGCTTCTGGCAGCAACAACTAATACCTTTGCCTATAAAAGTTTTGGACAAATGCCTCCTGAGTAGCTGTGATAGCCCTGGGATAGCTCTGTGTTCGGCAAGAGAAAGGCAAGCCTTTCAAGCTAGTCTCCGAGGAAGGCACCAGACAGGTCAAACCATTACAGACGTTTGCTAATGAAGCCCATTCCGCTCCCTCTGGTACCAGTACCAAAGTACAAACTGTTATTTCCGAGACTACCAATAAGCTAAAGAGTGGGGGGTGAGTCCAGGGTAAGTGAAAATGCCACAAAGCTTGCTGAGCTTACTGGGGTTACTCTGGGTGTTCTTAAGTAAATGTTCCCTTATTGCTACAAGCTTTTCATTAGTTTCCAGAGTTCCAAAAATGTTGATTCAGATAGTTTTTTTTCATTGTTTTTTTGGGGGAAAGGATGGACTTTTGGATTTCTTTATTCCACCATTTTTCTCCTTACTCAAAAATTTTAAAGACATATGGATCCTGATTTCAACCAAGATAAAATAGCGGGGACCAGGTTTACCCTCCCACTTGAAACTAAGAACCTGGGGAAATACACGAAACAATGGTTTTCAAGACATTAGATATGAATCAGTGAGTAAAAGAGATCCCTGAGAGAATGGAAATAAATGAGGTAAACCCTATTAATGCTTGAGCCAATTGCCTGGAGAGAGTTTCCCGGCTGTGGGATATAAAGGAAGAACCCAAACAGAACCTATTGGTCTTCCTGAGTTAATGAGACAGAGCCAGGAATATGAGGAGGCAAAGACAGAGTTCACTCACACACACACACACACACACACACACACACACACACACACAGAGAGAGAGAGAGAGAGAGAGAGAGAGAGAGAGAGAGAGAGAGAGAGGGAGGGAGAGGGAGAGAGAGAGAGGCTGATTTCCAAGCTACGTTTACTTAGGGAAGCGTGTTCAGAAGTGATGGCACACCAGTAATAGCACATTGTGCCCATATCTTGGTTTCTAAATATTATTATCCTTACTATGAACCAAAGACTTCTTAGAAAAATAATGATTCCAGGGCTAAGGCAGGGAAAGCACAAACAAAGCCTAGAGTATATCATTATGCCAGAAACTAAGAAAATACTAAAAAAAAAACAAAAAAACATGAAGACCTATCAAAAGGTCACAGGAGCAAAAAAGGGATTCTCCACTGGTCAAATCTGGGACAATCCGAACGATCAAAGCAAAAAATACTTCGTGAGCAAGATGGGGTGTGAGCTGTGCACCTTGAATCATGGATAAAGTTTACTAGAAGCAGGGAGGTGGGGAGCACTTTGGGAGGAGAAGGCAAAATAAGAAGGCAAACAGAAGCCAACCCATTATGACAAAAAATATTTCTATGTCTTTTAATAATTTTTTAAAAGAGTCTGAGACAATTTGAGTATCAAAATAATGATAATGTATTATAATCCATTAAAAAATGTTAAAATCCCATGAGTCTACCATCATAAAAATATATAAATAGAGAACAAAGAAATTTTTTCCCTTATAGAATTCACCTAATAAATATAAAAAGACTGATGGAGTTAGAAAATCATTAGGTACTAAATCTGGTAGGTAAAAGTTTGATTACAGCTGTATATTCATATATTAAGAAAACACTGGGTCGTCAGGAAAGTCATGATGCATTTTTGCATTGAAAAACATAGAAAAATGCGTCATGATTTTCCCAACGACCCAATATTTCACCAAAGTTACTTATTAATTACAAAGGAGAAGTTTTTTAAGTATAGAAACTTAGAAAACACCATTTTATCCAAGTCATCAAAGTGAACACAGCCAATTTGGGAGCAAACTGGCATTATATGCCTTTTAATAAGATTCACTGAGGAGGACACACTATCACTTCAGTGGGATTCTTGCCCAAAATGCATATCCTGAATCTAATCATAAGGAAACATCAGACAAACAATGAGGAAGATTCTACAAAGCAGATGGCTTAAAGTCTTCAAAAATATCAAGGTCAAGGAGCACACTGAAAGGCTGAGGAGCCGATCCAAATTAAACACTGCAGATACGTGACAGCTGAATTTAATGCGGCATCCTGGATTTGACCCTGGACTGGGAACAATCAATTGTTATTCAGGACATTATTGGGACAACTGATAAAAAGGATAAGATGACAGTGTTGTATAAATATCAAATTTCCTTATAACTCTAATCTGATTATGTAAGAGAATGCCCTTGTCTCATTTGCACAAGAGAGAGAGAGAGAGAGAGAGAGAGAGAGAGAGAGAGAGAGAGGGAGAGAGAGGGAGAGGGAGTGGAGGGGAGGGAGAGAGAATGCATGCAAATGGGTAAAATATAAACAACTGATGGAAATGAGTACAAGGTATATGAATATTCTTGAAACTTTTCTATTTATTTGAAATTACATCAACGTTTACTTCCATTTGAGTCAATATGGAATAACAGGGTCTGCATTCACCCTCTCACCTGAACTAAAAATTGCACAGAATGTATAAAAAATGACTTTCAAGACATAGGCTATCAGGAAGCAGAAGAAAATGATCCATGAGAAAAGGGAAACAAACAAGAGAAGAACTACAATTGTTCCATCTTAATGCCTGGAGAGAACTTCCAAGACGCAGGGTAAAGGAGGACAGGACGAAGACCAGCAATGTCCTTGAGTTGAGGAGATAGAGATGAGATACTGGGAAGGCCAATGTGACCAGAGTTCAAATGGTAAGGTATCGGAGAGGAGAAATCTTCACTGAAAGAGAACCACCGAGGGTCTTCCTCAAGTCTTCATCTGAGTACTATTCAGAGGATGCATGTAAAAAAGTTACCCAAGACTGGGGATGGAAGCACTCAAAAGGAAAAGGAAAAAATTATCAGAGCTCACACATGGCCAGAAGTAGTTCACAGTCCCACCAACAGAGTAGAAAGACCTTGTAATTCACAAGGATATTGCTGTAGTACTAAGAAAAAGCCATACCTAGATAAAAGCTGCTTTGGTGTTATCTAACAAAGCTTAAAAGTATGCCTCCAAGAGATCAAATGATTTTCCAGTAACTTAACTGTGTCTCAGAACTCAAGAATATTTACAGAAATATGAAAATACCCAGCCTTCCAACAAAGTAAAATTCAAAATGGCTATTATCTAACAAAAAAATCTGAGACATGTAAAGAAGCTAAAAAATAAGGCTCATAATTAGGAGAAAAATCAATCAATGGAAATAGAGACATAAATGACATGAATGATATAATTGAAAAGGATATTAACAGTTATTAGAACTACCTTCCAGTTATTCAAACAGGTAGAAGGTTATAAATGTTAAATACAGTAAGGAAGGCATTAAAAGGACCCAAACTCTTCTAGAGATAAAACTAAAACTACAACGTGTGAGGTGAAAAGTATACAGATGAGATTAAAAGCAGATTAGATTCTACAAAAGAAAAGATTAGTAAACTTGAAAACATAACAACAGAAACCAATAAAAGGTAAACAGAGAAAATAAAAGCAGCATCAATGATCTTCAACCATGTAACTAAAGTTGCTGAAGAAAAGGTGACACAGGGTACAGAAAGAAATATTTGAAAAAATAGACAAAATTTTGACAGATATAAGAATTTCAATAAACTCCAAGCTTGATAAATATAAAGAAAACTACATAAAAGCACAATGTACTGAAACTGTTTAAAGGCAGTAATAAAGAAAAAAATCTTAAAAACATCCAGAGAAAAAAAGAAATGTATATAAAAATGAGAACAGACTTCTTGTCAGAAACAACATAGAAAAGAACAGTAGTGCGACATCTTTAAAATACTGAAAGAAAAATCTGTCAATAGAGAACTCTTTACCCAGTAAAAGCATCTGTCAAACTGGAGGCAAACTAAAGACTTTTTAAGGTATACAAAAGCTGAAAGAATTCATTTTAATCAGACCTAGACTACAGGAACTGAACTTTAGTCAGAAAGAAAATACCACATGGAAATCAGCATCTGTACAAAGAAAAGAAGATCTCTGAAAATGGTAAATACATGGATAAATATAAAATACTATTTCTCAACTTTGAAATCTCCTAAAAGATAATGAACTGTTTAGCAGGAAAAAATAAGAGCAGTGTATTGTGGAGTCTATAACATAAAAGGTATGACAATAATAGCACAAAAAAATGGGAGAGGGGAAATGGAAGTGTAACACTGAAAAGGTTCTTACGCTATATGAGAAGTGAAAAAATATTCCTTGAGGGTAGAACATTGCATTTAAAAATGCATACTATAAACCTCAAAGCAATTACTATAAAGGAAACATTGATTGCTAACAAACCAAAAAAGGGGATAAAGTGAAAGTATAAATATTATTTAATTAGTCTAAAAGAAAGGAATAAAAGAAGAAAAAGGAACAAAAAAAATGGAAATACAACAGATTTAAACCCAGTTGTATCAATTCTCATTAAATGTAAATGGCCTACACACCATAATTGTCAAGTTGAATAAAAAAGCAAGACTCAGTTATATGTTGCAACCACTTTCAAGGTAAGGAAGCAAACAGGTCAAATGTAAAAGGATGGCAAATTTGTACCATAACACAAATCAAAATTATATCAAAATTAAAAATCACTAGACATATCAATAAGCAGGAAAATGTGATTCTAATATGGAGACAAAAGGGTCAACTGAAACAGATGATGGAATTTATATACAAAGACCTTAAAACAGCTGTTACCATTATGTTCAATGACATTCAAGAAAAGATGGAACTAATGTGTGAACCAATGAGGAAAGTGCCGCGTAGAAATAAAAACTAAAGTAACAACCAAATACAAAGTCTGGATATATCAGAAATTTAAAAACAAACAAACAAAATAAAAAACAAAACACCTCACTGAGTGGGTTGTTTCTGCCATATAATTTACAAAATGGAAAACTGAAATCACAAAAATAAAATAAAATCCAAAAAGTTACAACTCTCTCATCAGAGAGAAGGGGCCCGGCACTGCTTGCACGCTTGTTGGAACAACAGCAGGAGAAGGAAGCTGCTATGCAAAGGGTAAGAAGAAAATAGCTGAACTTATACTTTTAAAGCTCAAGTGAGGGCTGGCATGGCGACTCGTGGTCCCTAGAAGACTGAGACTCAAAAGGAGAGTCTGCATCTACCCTCAGCTCTTTTCTATGGGTCTTTCCAGAGTACTTTTAGGAAAAACTGGGGTCAGAGCAAGGAGAGAAGTCACCCATGGCGATGCAGGTGAGAAGGACCTGCTGAAGCATCAGGGTGAAGCAGAACTGAAACGCCATGATATCTCCAAACCTTTCATTGTCTTCCAGGCAGTGACTGTCTACAACAAAGAGGCCGAAGAAAAGCTGAGAGAACGCCTGAGGGGCAGGCTCAGGAGGCCTGCTAAGTCTGAGGGAATTGCAAGAGAACTGAAAGAAACACCATGAGCTTTTTAGGCCTCTCACTGAACACGGAATGTGGCTATTTGGGTGCTAGCAAGGGCAGACCATGAAGGGAGAGTCCCCTGAGAAACAGCAGCGTGGGTCCTGGAAGTCTGAAGGTATACCATGAAAACTAAGAGAAATGGCACATGCACTCCAGGCCTTACAGTAGTACAAAGTGATTGAAAGCCTCTGCCCTTGAAGGAGGGACAAAAGACCTGGAAAAGAGCCACTGAGATACAGGTAAGCATGGCCTACTGACGTCTAATGGCAAGCAACAGAATAGACATAAGCCCCCAAATCCAAAGCCTTGTTAAAAGAATGGTTCAGTGCCTGCCCTCAAATAGGCCGAAGTCTTGATGAGCTGAATCTAACAAAAGCAAAAACAGCTTAACCCAAGACCAACTCCAGACCAGAAGGACTCCACCCTCTAAAATCACCTTGACAGAAACAGCAGAATGCCATTTTTTCGTGTCAACATTATCTCTACTGTCATTGTACACATGATATCCAACACATTTGAAGAATAGGTGGCCCACCATCAAGAGAAGAAATAGTCAATACAAACAGAGAGAAGACCCAGCTGAAATAGTAAATGTATATATTAATATTTCTAATGGAAAAAGTAAAAAAATTTTTTAAAAAGTGAACTGATGAAGAATTTCATCAAAGAGATGAGAACTGTAAAAAGAGAATCAGGGAACTGACCTCAATCTTTCTCCCCTACTACAAAAGCTCATTGGAGCAGTCCCTCTAAATAAAGTCTGCTTTACTATAGTCTTAAAAAAAGAAGGAGAAGGCGAAGAAGAAGAACTGTACAGGTTGCCATACATGAAAAAGATAATATCTGAGATAAAAATATTTTAATGCAATTATCATTGTAAACTAAGAACTGCATTCAACAGATGAACATCAATAAACAAATGTCCATCAACCAGTGAATGAACAAATTGTGGCCTACCCATACAATGGAATTCTATTTAGCCATAGAAAAGAACAAACTACTGGTATATGCTACAACAAGAATGACCCTCAAAAAATTACGTTAATGAAAAAGGCAGCTCCTAAGAATACTCACTGTATGATTCATTTACATTAAATATCAAGGAAGACAAACATATAAAGATATAAAGTAGTAGCATGGGGTGGAAGGATAAAAGAAGACTAACTGTAAATGAATATGAGAATTTCTGAGTGATAGAAATGTCCTAAAATGGGATTGAGATGATGTTTGCATCATCTATAAATTTATCAAGAGCATTGAATTGTACACTTTCAATGGATGACTTTCATAGTATGTAATTTACACCTCAACAGCCATTAAAAATATCTTTGGGAGTAAGTTTAACCAAAGTGGCAAGACCTCCATATTGAAATCTACATAGCATTGCTGACAGAAATTAGAGAAGACTATTGGGAGATCCAGCATTGTTAAGATATCATATTCAGCATCATCCCAAATAATGCTGCAAAATTCTTTGTAGAAAAGTGACAAAATAATTCCAAAATATTTACGTGAATGCAAAGTGTGCAGAATATATTAAGAAATTCTGAAAAAGTAAAACAAAGTTAAAGACTTACACTGAGTTTACAACAATCTATAAAGCATTGTGGTATTGGGTTAAAAATAGACTTGAAAAATTTTTAGAAATAAACTACAATATAGTCAATTGATTTTCACAAAGGTGCCAAGATAACTCAGTAGAGGAAAAGAAAAACTGGATAATATATAAGAAAAAGTAAAACTTCAACCCCTACCTCACACTATACACAAAAAATATAATTCAACAAAAATTATATATATAAATATAAAAACTTCTAAAAATAAACATAAGAGAATGTCATCACAAAATTGGGGTTGCCAAAGATTTCTTAGAGGACAAAATACAGCATTAGTGCTATAAAGAATCACGTATAGGAACTGTTAAAAAAAATTAAGTCTAATTTTCTAATTAGTCACAATCTAAAAGAAAATATTTACAATACATATATCTGACGAAGAATTTGTATCCAGAATATACAAATAATTTCTATCAACTAATAAAAGAACAAACAACCCAATTACAAAGTGAATTGCAGACTTGGACAGACATTTCACACAAAAAAAGAATGAAACAAACAAAACAAAAAAACATGAGCACATACTATAAAACAAAAATAGCACATAAGTTCATAAGTAAGTATTCAAAACATTATTTATCTGGGAATTGTAAGTTGAAAGGACAATGAAATGCCACTTAACTATTTCAAACCAACTGAAAGAGCTAAAATTAAAAAGTAGACGACACAAAATGTTGCTGAAAATGTGGAGCAACTGGAATTCACATCCATTATTGCTGGCAGAAGAGCGAAACAAGGAACCACTTTTGAGAAGTGTCTGGCAGTTCCCTACAAATTTAAATACACATCTATCCCAGGTCCAATAATTCCATTCCTACATATGTAATGAAAATAAGTGAAAACATATACCCATGAAAAGACTTGTACAAGAATGCTTATAGCAGCTTTATTCATAATAAAAAAAAATAGAAAAAAATCTAAACGCCTATAAGCAAGATAAATGAATCATAATTTATCCAAATAATGGAATACTATTCATTAATAAAAAATTAAACTACTGAAACACACAACATGGATACATCTTAACATACTGCGCTGTGCAAAAGAAGCTGGAGAGAAAGCACTGCCCAGAGCATATCATTCCATTTATCTGCTATTCAAGAACAGGCAAGACTCAGCTACAGTGACACTAATCAGATCACTGCTTGTCACTTGGATTTGGGAACTGACTAAAATTGGCAGGAGAGAACTTTGTGGAAGATGAAAATGTTCTGTATCCTTATTGTACTATTTTAAATATTTATCAAAATTCAGTAAAATGGATACCTAAACTTTCTCAATCTCACATTAGGTAAATGTTGCTTCCCCAAAAGAGAGTGAAGCTATAATAAGAAAAATTTTGCAAAGAAATTACTTCTTAAAAATTAACATTTCTTTGGAACCAACGCTCACCCTAATATTTGTGTATCAGTGAATCATCTGAAAATTCATCATATGCTTTGAATGAGATGATGAAGTCAGTCTTCAAATAAAAAAGCCCTATACTACTAAAATGGAGCTATACTGACAACCCCTCCATCTAAAGGCAGCTGCGCCATCAGATTATGCATAAGTGCAGCGTCTTACCATTTCCATCCCTCTTCTATTTGTACTTTTACCTCCTAATTGCTACTGTACAGATATTTGCAAGCAGGCTAACAGGCCACGTGACTGGGACTGTATAATTCATCAGATGCCTACTCCTGCTCCACAAGACAGCAGTTTTGTTCTGTTTTGCTTTGTTTTAAGTCGTGCATGGTTCTAGGTGAGAAATAAATATTTTCTGGACTGCCTGGAAGGCATTCTCTCATTACTGTAATACCTAATTATCTATGGCGATTCCTGCCTCGCACAGTAAATATCCCTCAGCTAAGGACTCAAGTGAAAGCTGTTATGTGTGACAAAATGTAGCCGTATTTCCCTTTATTGCTGTGTAACGAGGGCTTTGCTCTTCAACGTTTTCATGCCTGTGTATATGTGTCACACTTGGGCCTAATGGGTATCACCTCTCTTGGCAGAAAACACGGAAGGGTAGCAATTAGAAGGGTGAGAATCATTCTGTTTGTTCCTCTGACTTCACACTGCAAGCAGTGAACCCCAACTTTCAACTGATTAAGCAAATAGAACTGGCACCACCCCACACTCTTTATTCAGTAAGTTTTTAAGTTCCCCTAAAGTGTTGAATAAATAAACTACTAAAAGACATTTCCATCAGCAGTTGCTTTCACCCTATAGTCTGCCTGGATTTAAAGTCGAGCAATTATACTCTGTCAACCAGAGTTAAGCTCTCTTGAATACAGCATTCATCATTGTGTGTCACAGTACAGCATCCATGCCACACAGCTCTCCTGTCCCACATTTGGGAGGTGGTCACACAGTCCGTGAAGGGGAGATGGGTACAAGACCTTGAACCTGTGAAGTAGGTGGGTGGCTATTCAGAATGACATACAATCTAGGAAAAGCTCAACCATTAAGGACAAAAAATGAGAACAAGTCTTAATGAATACAAATAGAAAGATAAGAAGAGACTTAAGAAAATGTAGGTAGGATTTATGAACAGGAAAGAAAATGAAAGAAAAAGGAGCAGCCCCCAAAACTCTCCGGCAGGTCCAAGCAGAGAACCAGAAATATGCTGATGTTGGTGCATAAGGCAGAAAAGTTCTCAAAAAAAAAAAAGCAGCAACGTTACTAATGGACTTTCAAAAGGAGCTAAAAATACTGGGGGTTACTGACTTCTGGCAAAAGAAAGTGACATGCAGATGAAATGCCCTTCCTCTATTCAGGGAGGGAGGGTAAGTGAACAGCATGTTTGGTTTTTTCTGAACAAGGTGAGAGGAACTTCACGTTGTAACTATCAGCATGACAGTAAATCCCAAAAATGTTCACCCGGTGGAAAGAGGGCGCTCTGAGTTATGTTAATTTCACAAATCCAAAATGGAAACTCCTTGGGAAAATTTAGAAAATCTAATAATATTCCCATTTATTTCTTGATTCTACAAGTCAAGGTCAGAGGAAAACTATTAGGAACATGTCATGACCGCAGCTCACAGCTGCGACCTTATCATACAAGTCACCATGGAAGGTGAAAAGCCGTGCTCTCTCTGACACGGGGAGGTGCAGCCCCTTGTCAAATGCAGTACATGTCCCATTATTTCAGAATTGTTGATGTTCTTTTTTTTTTTTTATCTGAGCCATCCTGCCACCTGTTGGTAGCTCAGTGGCAGCTCAGCTCGGGAATCGAACCGGCGACCCTATTGCTCAGAACTCGCACTCTAGAGCGAGCTCTTAATCAACTGAGCCACTGAGCCGGCCCCCAGAATTACTGATATTCTTGATCTTGGCAACTAAAAAAAAAGCATATTCTAGAGACATGAGTAGTTAAAAGGGGGTGACCATTTCATGATCATCATAGAATTCATAAATTGCCTCAGTCGCCAATCTTCTAGAGCCTCTGGCCCACATATTGTGAGCATCCTCTTTGGAACACTGTCCATACCCGCATTTACTTTGTCCAAACCCCAGTAGCTTTGCTCTCCTTCCCCATCTCTGGGTGACATCCTTTACGGGCAAAACCAAGGATGCTACTGATCCTCCATTAACAGGACAAAACTGTTGAGAGGCGAGTGACAGATAAGCACCACAGTGACTGCTCCCCGGCTCCCTGCAGTGTCGGTCTGCCCTCCACATTCCTAAACTCATCCACCTTCCCCAAATCCAAACCTGTTTATGTCACTCTCCTGTTTAAAACCTTCAGAGCCACTTCCTGTCTTCAACATTAATTCAAACATCACCCCACGGCACAAAAGGACACTCGTGACCTGCTTCTTGCCCCACTTCCTGGCCTCACCTGTTGACTCTCCCCACAGTCGCCCAGGCCTCTCCATTCCCCACACACATCATGCTGGCTGGCACACACCTTAGCGCCCTTCCTGAGTGACGCCTCGGCCCGGAGCAGCAAGTCCAGCCCCACCTCCACCACCCCGGTGAGGCCGTGGGTCCTTTAAGGTCCTTTAAGATGGCTCGAGTGTGTCTCCCACTCCAGAGAGCTCCCTAATGCTGCCCCCACAGGGATGTGCTACCACCACTCTCTTCTCTCCACTTTCTCTTTGTGCCAAACCACGAAGGTCATGCCGATGAGGGCTCGTGTTCCTCCTTCATGCTTCATGCACACCGCTCGTGAGCACTCTCACACCACACCGGCACCTGCTTTTCTCACTTCTCTTTCCCCACTAGGCCTCTGTTACACCAGGTCTGTGTTAGTTTATTTTTGTACCAACAGCACCTGACGGTATAGCTCATCCATAGAAAATGTTTGATAAATGCAGGTTAAAAAATTATTGAAAGGGAAGGAGGGAGGAAGGAAGGAAGGCAAAAAAGAAGTAGTATGGGCTGAATGTGTTCCCCCAAATTCATGTGTTAAAGCCCTACCCCCCCAAAGGGATGGTATTTGAAAATGGGGGCTTTGGGAGATAATGAGGCTAGGTGAGGTCATGAGGAGAAGACCTTTATGATAAGATTAGTATCCGCAAAAGACGAGGTGACAGAGAGCTTGCTCACTCTCCTTCTCTACAAGGCCACGAAAGCACCAAGCAAAAGGGCAACTGTCTGCACGTCAGGAAGAGAATCCTCACCAGGAACCAATCCACCTTCACCTGGATCTTGGGCTTCCAGCCTCCAGAACGGTGAGAAAATAAATGTCAGTTATTGAAGCCACATAGTCTGTGGTATTTTGTTATGGCAGCCCACGCTGGCTAAGATAGAAAGAAAAGAATAAACAATAAATAAATAAATCAAAAAATAGGTGCGTGAGTGAACTGGTGGATATGCCCTGTGTACACCCTGCAACCAGTGGCTCAGGGCAGCAGGTGGCCTGCCACAGAAAGAGATTCAGTCTGTGGGTCTTCTCTCTGCAGGGGTGATGGGCCCCTTGGAGAGCCACATTATTGATCTTGCACTCATTAGTACCGCAGGACCTAATCAGGACTAACAGCACAGACAAACGGCAACTGAGAGCCATTAAGCAGATGGCTGTCTATCTGGGCGTAAAGGCCTCAAAGGTCCCCTCCGTTCTTTACTTGCTACTATTAACCTCTCTTTAGGAGACAAGTGTGGGGACATTAGAGACATATGTGGGCTCTAAAATATTCATGAAATCCTAAATTATGAAGACTATTCATACTAAGAAAAACTCAAAACTGAATTAGAGAAATAAAGGACACGCCATTCTACATAGTGGTGTCCCAGTTCCCATGCTTGCGTCCCATCCTGCCTTCCCTCCCCCACCCTGCAAAAAAAGTCCACTCAGTCTACCATTATTGAAGAGATTTTTCCTAAAATTATCCTTCTTAAACATTCCAGTGGCTCCTCGTTGCCTTCATGATTCAACCCAAGCTGCCGGAAATCCATGCTTCACAAAGCGGCCTTTACTATCCGAGCCAAAGAGAAGAATGCCACCTCTTCCCCGATGCATGCTTTTCCTTCTACCTAGTGAACCTCTCCACCCGCAGCCACCCATCAGCGAGTCAGCCTCTGGGTCTTCACTTACATATCGTTTTGCTCAGGATGCTCTGACCTCCCAAAGCTGGGCTCCAACAATATACCGTCCATCCCTCTAGCAAACTGTAATCACAGGTACTTTATTGGCTCATTTCCATTATAGACAAGAAGCTCCCATAGTAATGCTCATTAAATAACTGTGTTAAACGAGTGGGTGAATACTAAGGTTCTGGAACTTGTGAAGAGTCATAAGTCTAACAACTCTACATTTTACGTTACTTTATGGTTGACTGAGTGCATTCACGGCTCATTATCTCATTTCACTCTTCTAACAACCCAGTGAGCAGGGCAGGTATAAATCAAACACCGTGGAGGGTCCACTCACAGCCATGTCATTCATTTCCCTTCCATATTGGCAGAGCCCTCGTTTTCCTCTGAAGGCCACTCCTCTCACAAGTAACGAGGACTAATCCTGAATGGTGTGAGGTAATTGTGGTGGTTGTGTCAGCCTGTTTCCCTAGTAAACAAGCTCTGAGTTCAGGCATAAGTGTGACTATGTTACTGGGAGGTGTGGTGCCTCGGGTGTAAAGAGTGAGGGAAGGAGGTGAGGCTAGGAAGAATGGGGGGTAACTAAGAGTTGATGCTTTCCAGGCCGGCCACCATTTCACAGAGACACAAAGTTACCGAGCCACGTGAGATGTCTGCAGACAAGCTACATCAAGACCTGTGCTCAAGAACAGGCCATCACAAGGGCGAATAGAGAAGCAATTTACCTACAAGTCCGTTCCCACTCTCTGTCTTCCATTGGTAAGAGTCTGCGCCACAAGGAGTAACGGCTGGCATGGTGCCTCCCCTAAGTGCAGACGCGGTAGGTGGAGCCAGATACTTAGCCTGCGTGGACCTTGCTCAGGATGCTACAGCAGCTGCTGCAAATATCCAAGGGCCTGGGGACAGGAGAATAGAAGGACTTACACAAGATGAGGCAGATACAGTGGTACTTCCAGGGACTGGTTTAAGGGCTGGCACATGGGAAGTCTGCTGGCAGAGTGGAAATGGGAAGGTTAACGGTTTCAAGAGACATCCTTAGAGACACTAGGAAAATATATTGTATATTGCATGTCATCAGTTGGATAACGCAAGACGCATTCGGCAATAACTAACTTGTCATAATCTAATTGACAGTGCTGTTTCTTTTCTGGGGGTATATAAAATAATGGTGTTATCTCACAGCCAATGGCATTTAGAATCTATGAAATACAGTAGGCCCTGTGTTGGCCTTCAGACATTGATGGGCGATTACATGATGCTGGGAGCTGCAGCAGCCCCACTGCAGCCACGAGAGGAGCCAACCTCCCAGTCTGAGGATGGCAGAGCAGGAACAGGGAAAGAACCTGGGTTTCTTTCAGTGAGATCTTCTTTCCATCTGACAGATTAAGACTAGAGGACTGATGTGATGTTTCCAGAGCCCAACGGGTGGCTTAACAGTGGAACTGAGACTTTTCCCCATGCCCTTGGTGTTCTCCCCCAGACAACTACAGCACAACACCCTTCTCAACTGGCCTGTGTACGGACCTATCTGCTAGACTGTTCCTACATGTGTTTCCTAGTCTTCAGTTGTCTGAACCTTGAGGCTTCGTGAAAGCAGTCTGTTTTCTCATGATTCTTTCAACATTTTTAGAAAAGTTGGTCAAAACATATTGAAGAATGCCAGTCTGTTAAAGATTAATAATGCAGGAAGTGCAGAGATCTGGGCCTTTATCTCCGGCCTTTCTTGAAATAAACATTGTATATATTTAAGGTACATATCTCCAGCCTTTTAAGATTCAGTTTATGGAAAGCAACACCATCTTTTCCTCAAAACGCTTTGGTGCCACTGTCAAAACCAGATGTGACAGTCAAACAACGAAATGACCAGTCCTTCAGGTAGCCACCCATTGGAAGAAGTCCAGTAGGGCCACGTCAGACACTGTGTGCCAGCCAAACACCATAACTCAACCCCAGCTACACAGACCTGGTCAGCCCCAAAGATCCCATTCACAGCTACCCAGTGACTCTTTCTCAAGTAACTCTGAGATGTTTACACTGGCCTACCTTGGCCAGTGTACTTTCACTTGCAAGCATTTCAGCTCGGGTAAATCACCAAATGCCAGTAGAAGTTAGAGAAACCAGACAACAGTGTCTCTCTAACAATCCAGTCCTTGATTTTCCTGAGATGGGGAACATGATGTATATCCCCCATTTTGCCAATATGGCAGACATCAGAATAGAACAAATGAGCCAGACACGTCTACTGATGAAGTAACTTGATGACTTAGAAAATTGCTGCTCAAGAGAAAGAATTTTTTTTTAACCCACTAGGGCATAAAAACGCTGTACAGAAACCAAGCAGCTGCTTCCACAGGCGGATGCCTCCAGCCCCCATGAACCTGAAGCTGGTTGTGACTAATGAGTGCCATTTTCCACCTTCACCAGAGGATGCTGAATGATTTCCGGGTCCCAGGTCCTGGGGGCACCCACCTCATAGCAGCAAGTGGAATAAGACAATCTTCCCAATGTGCCAACCATCCCCCAATCAAGGTACCCGATCACTGGCCTTTTTCTCTTTACACCTAGCATCATGTGACACTTCTCTGGTACCTCCCCTTGATAGGAAGAGGGAACCTGCATTTATTTAGGCATCCCCTTCCATTCAATAACTCAGGATGGAAATTAAGCCAATGACTTTTTGTCTGAATACTAATCTAGACCATTCAACGGCTCTCTGTTCCTGTTATTCATCTCTCTTAATTGGGAACTTGGAGTTAGGATGTGACAGAGGCACTTCCTCATCTTATATTGCCCCCATTTTCCAGTGGCACAGAACTAAGTAAATATTGATGCCTGTGTGCAAGAAGTACAGAAAACCACCTGCTGGAAACCTGGTCTTCTTAGGAGATAAATTGCAGGTGTTTTAGTTCATTATATCCTAAGCAGAACCGAGGGGGGAAAGTGAGAATATGATAGTGATGGTATGTGCACTTAGGGTCCTTTGCTAGGTGGGAGCTGCCAAGCGAGGAAATATATTAGTCTTGCTTTTCCACTAGCCTCCTCATGAAGTAATCACTTAAGTGGGTTCTTGGAGTTCAGGGGAATCAGGAGACCAGCAGTAAGAAGAGAAATACCGTGCATTTTCTTCCAAGACACTCCAAGGGCGTTGCGGACATGATCACATTTACCAGCCCTCCCAGGTCCACACATTTCCACCCCCCAAAAAAATGTTGGCCTCATGAGGGAGGAAAGTAAACTAAGGCAACCGGAGGATGAGAGACTCAAAGGGGTGGTGACTACAACATCCGGAGTCCGGGGTTCTGAAATCCCAGTCCATCAGGGAATGTTCCGGTATCTTAGCGTCCTCTGTAAAGGAACACGAAAGGGAGCGGGCAGTGTCGACCCCCCACACCCCTTCTCTGAAAGGAGGCATCTGGAAGTCAACAGAAACACCAGCTTTTCTTCCCACGCCTGCTCCCCACAGCTCTGCACACGCCCCCTTGGGTAGCTCTGAGCTATTTTGGGCTTCAGCCTCATCTGCCTTTCACATGACGCTCTGTGTTAATTATGATGCTTCAGTGAAAACGAGCCTTCTGACAACCTCAGGCCTGGAGAATGGAAGGAGGAATAAAGGCTACTCCAATTACAGGCCGTTAGCCCTAATTAATGGCCACTCCCATCACTTGGTATTCTGGACACAATCACCCGCCCTGCTGGGGAGAGACCTCGCTTCACTCTGTAGCACAGGGACCAACAACATTAAGCCAGTCGGTCTCTGCTGATCCCCGTGAAACATGATCTTTCAGGCAAAGAAGCAATTTTTATGCAATAACCGGGAGGAACACATAATCCTGTGTTTCTCCTTTTCCACTGACTTTTGACATTCTTGTGGCACAGCTTTTTTTTTAGGGGACAGAGAACACAGCCTTTCAGAAACCAAAAATGTTTCTCCTTCTTTGGTTCTAGACATCAAGGCGATCAAACAACCAAATACACACACACACACACACACACACACACACACACACACACACACACACATGTATATTTGGTTGTTTGACATATAGATATCAAGGCTCTGCGAGAAATATAAAAAATATAAAACCGGGTTCCTCCTCTCAGAAATGTGTCATTAGCACAAACCTCACTAAATCAGGATGTCTTCTGGGCAAGAAGTACTCCCCTGCTGCTTTCTGAAGGACTTAAGCAATTAATTCTGCAGGAAGTAAAATTCAAATACAAAAGGAGCCTGCTGCCCAGCCCTGACCAGAGCCCTTTGTAAAGCGCTGAGCTGCTGACATTGGAGTGACTTCTGCCTCTTTGCCTGCCTTCCTGCGTTGTCTTTTCCATCTGGGTTCCACTCCACCCATTCCAGTCAATGCAGTTCCACAAGTGGTCACTGCCGGCCGAACACTAAGTGGCCCCAGGCCGGGAGCTGAGCATACACAGGGGGTCCTAACCTGGGTTCCTTCACTTGGCTGCTCGTTAAAATCCACTGCAACTCTACATCTCTGTATCACTCCCCACCACCCAAATGTAAATGCCTCGAGGGCGGGATTGTGCCATAGTCATCTCTGGATCCCCAGAGCCAAGTTCAGAACCCCACACTCATGGGCGCAACAAATGATAAAGGAATTAGTAAATGAATAGAGTGGAAAAAGCAAATGTATTTGAACGCTAAATGATTTCGGCCTCAGAAGCACCCTCCCAGAGCACCCACGGATAATGCCCAGGCCACCCCCATGTTGGAGAGTTTTCTCATCTGACACTCTGAAGCAGGCTCCGTGCTCCCGACTCACCCTTTACTCATAATTTACCTACCAGCACCTATGTTCTTCAAAGTTATCCTGCCTATTCATATGCTTATTTGATTATTGTCTGTCCTACTAGAAAATAAGTTCCAAGAGGGCACAGCCTTGTCAGATCCGCCTCTGTACCCTTGGCACTTAACACAGTGCTTAATATAATTCAAAGAATCTACCTTTGATGCATGAGTGAATGAATGTGTGAATGAGTGAGTGAATGCACAAGCACATGTCTAAATAATGTGTAAGATTATCACAGCTACGAGAAAAGTTAACATGGCTTAATATTTAACCAATTAATACTTGCTGACAGGGAGAACAGAAGTAGTGAATACAAAGATAAAACATTGCCTTGAATTTCAAAGAGTACAATTTAGCAGGGGCCAAAAGACATGTGTGCATGCATACACACATACACACACACACACAAACACACAACTATTCCATTGTAGGAGCTCTTACAATGATGCAAATGAAAACAGTCTACCAGTCACTGGGAGATATAAAAATGGTCCAAATCTCAAGGGACTTATTTCCTAGTAGAGAGACTGATAGCATACATGACAGATAACTAATAACAGTGAGTGCCAGTGGTAGCGACCATGTGACTCATAACCTCGTGGAAAACAGAAGGAAATGGTTATCAGCACCCCTTGCAATGGTTCCAAGACTGCCTCTTTCTACCCACCCCCCACCCCCGCCCAGGTAAGGGGGCAGACGTGGCCTATGCAGGAATATGGGTCCCTGGCAACAGCTCTGTAAGTATCAGTGTGCAGGGGTCTCGGAAGTGAGGAATCATTCATCTCACTCACATGTTCAAAGAAGGCTGGGTGTTTTTCTTTGTTTTTTTGTTTTTACCTTATGTTCTTCAGAGCACTTAACACACTCCCAGTTTGCAATAAATTACAATTAGTAATAACAACCTCGTTATTCTGGGTTTTATTATTAGAGGCATTAATTTTTAATGTTTGCTGTACTCAGACATGTGTGGGAGACTTGAAATGTATTTAATAGTGATAACTTCCACCGCCTGAGCTCCAGTGATGGTCTAGGGGGATATAACCAAAGTGCGCCACATTTAATGCTCAGAGCAGAGTAAGGCAGCGAGACGGAACAGGAAACTGAGGGAATGCTCGTATGCTCTGAAGGGTCAGGAGCCCATCAGGCCTTCCCCTGCAGGTCCGCGGTACGCTCTGCAGTCTAAACGGTCTCCCTCTGACCCAGCCTGGCAGGACAGACACAAGAACCCCCAAGGTGAACAGGCTCAGAAAGGCTCACTCTGTGTTTGGAATGGAACATTCTTAAAGGGAGCTGAGGAAGAGCTTTTCAGGAATGAGGAGGGAGGAGGCATAAGGAATGGGAGTCCCACACCATCCCGTCTCCCATCTCCAGGCTGTGGGCCTTCCTCTGGCTCTGACAGCTGGGGATTCCCACCAGTTCCAGCTCAGATTGACAGGCCTCCCTCCTCATCTCCCACCCCCAGGCCAGAGGAGACTGGACGAAGAGGCTTTCCCTTGTCCACATGGCAACGTGCAGCTGGGGGTGAGTGGCTTGTGTCCAGGTTCTATTCTGACTGTCAGTTCCCTCTGTTTAAATTAGGCTTTCTCCACCCTGCCCAAAAGCCACTGGCCCCAAACTCTCGGTGGTGTTAATTCACCCTGTGCAGAAGCTGCAGCTGCGTTTTCACAAATGAGATGGGGAAGCACCAAAATTGGCCTTCAGCCTTGGTGCTCGGCCCAAATCTGCTATTCTATTTGAGCTGCGGTCATCGAAAAGAATAAACAACCCAAGGCCCATTTCAACATCATTTCCGGGACCCCTGAACCTACATGTGACCAATGACTAAGTAACCATCTAGGTCACCTCGTCCAGTCAAGGTAAACTGATCAGTAAACAAACCAACCAAAAAAACCCCCACAAAAACAAGCCATGTCATTTGAATGTATTGTTAATATCCGGATACTTACTTTTCAAATATAGGAATACATTACGCAGGGACCTTGGAGTGAAAATCTTGTACGTGCTTTATGTGCTGAAATTCTACCAATTATGTTCTAAATATACGTTTATGACTCCAAGGGTAAAATGCTTCAAAAATTAATGGTGATTGTAAAAGCTGTTAATTTTAAGAACAAAACTAATTATTTACAACTTTCAAATTGCCGAATAAATGGGAAAATGGGAAAACTAAGGGGGGAGTTTACGTGGGTGTGTTATCTAGACAGCTTAGGATAAGCACTGTATCCTTTTGCAATCATGAATGTTTATTACAATGTAAACCATTCAAGGCAGAGTGATAGAGATTATACAATATTTCTAATCTTCGCTGTTTTTTTTTAACCTGGTGTTTATAATGCTAAACAAAATCATATTGAAGAAAAGTATTGGCTATTTAGTTATTTACTTTCTTTTAGGCGTGTTTCCTTCTCCCCCACCCACCGGGGTGAGTGTGGCTTCAGGATGGTAATTGGGGGTCTCACAGCGGAGCCAGGGGCTAGCAGAGCTGAGAGAGTATTGCTCCTGCACCATGATCTCAAACATAAAATATGACCCCTAAAATTTTCCATAATAAAATTTTTAGAATGAGTATATTTTTAAAATAAAATTTGTTATTGAGACTTGTAACCCAGAAGTGCATTTTCTAATGGTAATAGCGGCTTTAGCCCGATGTTGACTTTAATACATGACTATTCAACATCAAGCCAAAATGTGTAGTCCATGCGTCTCTTGGGCTTCTCCCCCTCACCTCTCCTCTCAGCAAGAGCAGGTAACCGCTTCCCAGGGAGGTCCTCACCAAGAGCCTAAACACAATTTTAAATGGTCTCTCCAGGTCCGGGTTCCCTGCACTGCTTTTCTCCCTCGATAATAAGTTTCTGTCGGTTTCCGTCACACAGTCTGTCCTGCCATGTTCTGCATGTTCTGCACACCCAACCTATGTTTATGCCTTTCCAAAACCCAGGGTGGGGGGCGAGGGGTGGGGGAGGTGCACACCCTGCGACATCGGAAACAATGCACAGCGCCTGCTCCCTCCGACCTCTCTCTGCCTTCTTCACTCAGTGCTCCTACCCAGTGCAGATGTCCGGCTTCGCCCGCCCCACTGTTCTCTCCATTCCCCTCATGCTGGTCTCCCATCCTTATGGGGTGGCCTGACCCGAAGACCCACAAGCCTGCATGTACCTGGGGATAGACATGTTTTTACATGTTCTGACCTCTAGGACTGAAACAGTCATGAACTTGGAGAGCTCAGGGTCTTCCTCTCATTGAGTCAACATTAAAAAGCGAGTGCTCCTACATCCTGAGTCCACAGGTGACCAGGAAGAAGAGCAGTGGGCCTCGACTCCAGCCCCCTCCGAGAGGCTGCGCTGCTGCAGACTCACGTGACCCAACCCACCCATGCCACCCATCCCGTCACCTCCTTAGACATGGTACCACTTGCCACTGCAAAGCATTGCCTGTGCAACCTAGAGCAGTAAACATGCCAGCGTAATTAATGTCTTAACAACTTATTACAATCCTCAGATAATTAATCACAAAAGTTAAACATGCAGTCTCACCCTCCTAATGTGCTAATGCTCTAATTATTATGCCTCAATTAAGAGGAAGTCAATGCTCCTTGCTTAGAAGTGCATGCTTAATAAGGGCTCATGCATGGCTCCAGCGAACAGCAGTGCGCAGCAGGGCGGGAGGAGTGGACACCTTCTTAATGGAGCTTTATCGGCAGCTTCAGGCAAGACACTGACAGCCCCCTTTTCTGAATGTCATCCTTGGATGAACGCTGGACTCTGAGAAGCTATCGGAGCTTTGAGTTCTTCTCCCAGAGGTAGAAAAACTGCCCCAAGTGAAGTTGTGTGTGCTGGCACACATGTGTGTATTAATCTGGGATTGTGAGCTAGACAGCAGTTAATCCCTTGAAGAGATTCCTACATGAGCATGGTCCAGGTGGTTGGCTGCCTCCCGGAAAACTTGGGACTCAGGCCACTTAGCATCTGGGGCGGCGGCTCAGGAGTGACCTGTCTCCCTTTAAGTTAGATTAGCCTTGCCTCCAAATTGTCTTGAACAGTGGTTTCCTTTATTTTGAAATATATTTTAAACTTGTTTGAAATGGATGTTACATTGTTACCTAGGACATATACATACACATCCATAAATACACAATGCCGGAATAAATTCTCACAGTAATAAAACCATCCTTCAAGAAGGCATTTTGATACTTTATAGTCTATTTTACTCCATTTTATTAAATGCCGGTTGCAAGCCACTAAACTGATCCCATAACCCACTAATCCATCTCAATCCAGAGGTGAAAAACACCGGTCTGGAAGTTAAATAGCCCACAAGGAGGTTCCCCTTCTCCTCAGGCTCTCAATTTACTAAGACTAGATCTGACTTCCTGGTCCCCAGGATCATTTATCAACTAATCACCACGTACTTACTGAGCAGTCACACGGCCCTCGCCTCCTAGAGCTCCGTCCATCTGCTTCCTTATCTGGCTATTTAGAATCCATGGCAGGTCAAGCATTACCGATCAGTCTTGAAGCCTAACTACACACACACTGCACAGACCACCACACACACACACACA